>NC_060172.1:15839861-15886067 GCF_021292245.1 Micropterus dolomieu | reverse complement strand
GTGTATCTGCACGGCCCTCTCTCTATACTGTGGCATTTATTTCATTCCGGCTGCAGGGCAATGCCAAGCGCTCTCTCTCTTTCTCTCTCTCTCTCTCTCTCTCTCTCTCTCTCTCTCTCTCTCTCTCTCTCCCTCTCTCTCTCCCCCTCCCCCTCCCTCCTTCACCCCCAACCGATCGAGGCAGATGGCCGCCCACCCTGAGCCATGGTTCTGCTCGAGGTTTCTGCCTCTTAAAAGGAAGTTTTTCTTTGCCTCTGTCGCCTAGTGCTTGCTCTTGGTGGGAACTGTTAGGTTTCTGTAAATATCATAACAGAGTACGGTCTAGACCTGCTCTTTTATGAAAAGTGCTCTGAGATAACTGTTGTTGTGATTTGGTGCTATATAAATAAAACTGAGTAAAATGAAACTGATTTTAATTGAATTGGCATGGGATGTGCATGGCACAGGACCGGAGGGATCTGCAGCGGGTGATTAACACTGCTCGATTGATACCCATCTCCTGAGCATCAGTGATATCGGTGAGGTGAGGTGCCTATGCAGAGCCCGAAGGATACTAAAGGACAATACCCTCCCCAGCTACAGCCTGTTCACCCTGCTGCCTTCTGGGAAGAAGTTTCTTCTGCCTCACCAACAGACTGCAGAGCAGCTTTCCCCCCCTATGTTATCAGACTTTTAAACTCAAATTCATCCGCAGCACTGCTCAATTTCACTTTCCAACCTGTTGTAATGTAACAAATAAATCATATCTTGTATATGCTATGGCCTTCACTATCACTAGATCTCAGTTTCACAGCTACCTGAGATTTTGAAGCATCCGCACTTTCCATCACCATCATCAAAGGACCAAGCAAGTGAATTCTTTTTAGAACAACACTGTTCATCTTTCCAGAGTTCCAGAGAGTTTGAGAATCTTTGTCAAGGAGCATTTAAGTTGTTCTGGAGGCTCCTTACTCGGACTCTTTTATGTTGGATTTTCCTTTAATTTGTCACCTACCTCTATATGTATAAACAATAGTATGCATTCTCTAATGTTATATCTGGACTGTTAATCATATTTTTTTTTCTGAGACCTCGTGCTCCAAATTAATAAACTAAATCACAATAGAACATGCATTGAACATGTTCCTGCCTGTCCATGGCAATTAGAAACCTCCCAAACCTCTTGCCTACTGTCACTTTGCTGATTTTCATATTTTCTATGTGTTGTTCTCTGCCTTGAGGCTCTCCGCTGGAATACACCCTTTTGACAAGATCCCCGCTCTGTAGCTGTCTGCTGTAAGCTCCATGTCTAACAGCGCAAAGATGTTTGGCTGAGGAGTATCCCATCTTGACGATACACAATACGTGTCAAAATACATGTACACATGCACCCTGCGTATGTACAAGAAGTGATAACAGCCACGTGTAAAAGTGTGAACATGACATGCTTGTAAGCAGGTACGTATACTGTATCTCTATGCATATTCACACACACACACACACACAGGCCTACACAGACAGACAGACAGACACACACACACACACACACACACACACTGTCACGTGAAAGAGCATGTGAGTTCAGAGACACAGGGGAAGAGAAATGCAAATGCTCCGCTCTTCGAGTCAGTGACATGGCATCCATAGGGAGGTGTGTGTGTGTGTGTGTGTGTGTGAGAGAGGGAAATGGGAAGGGGAAGACAGTGAAAGGGAGAGATTTAGAGAGAGAGATGGCGCTGATTCACTGTGTATTCACTGTCTCCCCCCTGCCCTGATGCACTTCGCTGTAAAAGAACCTGCTTGTCAGGCAGTGAAAATAGATGACAGTCTCAGGAGGATGTGCCGTCGCCAACAACCCCTTCTCTGTTTACTTGTTTCTCATTTCTCTTCTCCCTCTATCTCTCTTTTCCAACATAACGTGCCTGTGCCTCGATTGCCCTCAAAGACAGCAGGCTATGCCGCATATTTTTCTCAATTCCCCTTTTACTCTCCTCGTCTCTCCCAGTCCCATGCTGCTTTTTGTGCATAGTCAGGTTGCAAGTCGTGTGAGAGCAGGATTTGTGGGAGCACATGTGCGCTGGCGAGACACCGTGACTGACCTGATTGCTGAGAGGGAGAGACAAGCAGAAAGAGATGGAGATAAAGGCTGACACGATACGAGAACACTTTCCAGAGTTGCATTTGACTCCCCAACTCCCCATATTGTTCTGTTCCAAATAAATTACATTTTTATAAAATGGACTATTCATATATCATGGTTTAGTTTATTTGACATTAGGAGGAGGAGAACATAATCATACACAACTACAAAGATGTCTAGGATAACACAATAAAGTCCTTGATGTAAAGATATAGAAAGATACAACAGTCCAGGGGCCAGATACATAAAACTGTGTGTACTCATAGTTTGTGAAATTGATCATGCTTGGTTTTTGTGCATGCATATGGTTTATGCATCTTGTCCCAGGTGTCTGGGTGACATCATAAAACACAGTCATCACCTCTATCGCCATCAGTAAAGTCACTTAAAATACTTCCACTTCCACGTTTCCTGTAAGCCAAAGTTCCAAACATACAAATCCTATAAAGGTATTCTTATTATGTACCAAACAAGCATGAACCTCTGGGTCTGAAAAGTGAAGCCAATACACAAGTGCCTTAAACCTGCTTTCTTTCTAATGGCCAGCACGGGGCGACTCCACTGGTTGCAAAAAAAGTCAGATTTTATAGAAGTGACAAAATGGCCCTACTTCTCACTTAATTTATTACCTCAGTAAACAGTTTGGCTGGTTTCAAGTCTTGTTCGATACAGCATGATGTTCATTTAGTAAATTATGGTCCCATTTAGAGGAAAATAGATGATAAAGCAGGGTGTGCTTTAGGGCATGGAGTGACTGACTAGTCGCTACCATGTCACCATGTGCCCCTGGGTTCACAATGCAACCATGCATAACTTGTTCTGATACAAAATACAGATGTATCATTTATATACAGTAGTTTGTCTTCAAGTATTTCGACAACCGTTTTAGACCTCCTTTTTTCCAATTTTCAGTTTGATTTTCTAGCCAAGAATCTAGTTCTACTCATTTTCCCAAGGGTTTTCTTAATGCCAAGCTCTTCCACCCAGGTTACTGTGTAACAGACATCCTCACTAATTAATAGGGGTATATATTTCACCTTAAGGAATCTTTGAGAACACCGGTTGACCGGACCAAATGAAGGAAGGATTTTACATACATATGTACATAATTTGATTGTAAATATTTCTTTTTACATGTTTTAGTATGCTAGAGTACTCTTGACTTACACACAAAAGGTGATGAAGTAACAGTTGTCTATTACAGGACAATAAAACTTATGGAGATATACAGTATATTGTTGACTATTCATGTATGTGTAAAAGATATTGCAGCCCAAACATTTAGCCATTAACTTTAATTGTTTTTATTTCTCACAACTACACCACAGCTTATTCGCCACCACTACTCATCACTTTACTCTTCATTTTGATTCCCTTTTATTAGACCAATTTCCAGTCTCTTGTGCAGTCCCACATCGATAATTTACTACTAATAATTCGCTTGGCTCCCACTTCCCTGAGCTAGCCTCTGCCTTTTCTTATTGCAAAGTCCAATTTTCCTTTTTTTGTACAGAGCCTGTAGCAAAAAATTTGACAAAGGTGGTGGGATTCAGGCCAAACTCATCAGAGATATATGTGAGTCCAGAGGCAGCGACATTAAATATTCTACTGTCTCAAGGCACTTACCTACTATTACCCTGTCACTTCCTCTCCAAATGTGTCACTTTTTCAATTCACATCCACATTACCTCTTTGCTCTCTCTTTCTCACTCCTTTAGATGCCCTCTTCTTTCTCACGTCGCAACTCAAATGTCATTTTGCAATGACATTGACAAAGAAGCTGTATTTGATGTGGATCAGTCACGGTGTGGCAGATACCCAATCTGCTCAGTTAGTATTGCCACTGATACTGATACAGTCAATCAGTTCAGTGCTTATTCTTACATGCATACTCACATATGTAAATCAGTGTTCTTGTGTGTGATAAAGCAGTACACCCTGGAGCATTGGATGGAAGTTGCATATCATGTGTTAATGGATGTTCTCTATGTGGCCTGACACGATTTGTTAAAATTTCTTCAAAGGCAACCTACTTAGTCTAATTGAAACACTGTAGTTGAGGTAACTGTACTGTAAGGTGGTTGCATTTTTCAAAGTCAGAAGATAGCCTTCCTTTAATTTGTGATTTTTCCATACAGTGCATTGACCTGTTGCAAAATTTTTATTTGGACAGATCATTACAGATCAAATCAAGTAATGTTACTTACTGTATGCAACATACAGTAAGTAACATATTTATTTTAACCCAAACCATGATCTTTTCCAAAACCAAACCAAGTAGTTTTGTTGCCTAAACCTATATAAATTGCAACCTTTCACAACATTAACCACTGGTTTTATTTTGAAAGTCTAAAGGACTTTGCATATGTGTTATTACATTTATTCATTTAGCTGACGCTTTTATCTAAAGCGACTTACAATTGCCAAATATGTCAGAGGTTGCACACCTCTGGAGCAACTAGGGGTTAAGTGTCTTGCTCAGTGACACAATGGTGTCTCACAGTGGATTTGAACCCCAGTCTCTCACACCAAAAGCATGTGTCTTATCCAGTGCTCCATCACCACCCTAACGTGCAAAAACAACACCAAAGGGAACCCAGGGCCGAGGCAAGGGTGTTGACCAAGCATCCATATGTGACGAGCTGGGAATGAGAATGGGTTGGCATGAACGCACAAATGCAATGACTCTATATCCTTCAGCACCTAATTAAGTGTTTTTCATTTATCTTTCTGTGGGCTCTATGTCTTGTGTTTGTATTCACACAGAGCTTTTGCACTTTGTGATGAAGGCATGTGAATGTTTGTGTGTGTGTGTCGCTTCCTAGAGCAGGGGTTTGTCAGTTCAGTCAGCCTACCTGCTCACCTGTGGTACCATATATCTCACCTCCTTAATCTGATTTGACTGCATTCCTCCAGCCTCTGTCTCTGCCAACAGCCCTCAGTGTGATTCTGTTGTCTGGCACAAAGTAATGAAAACACATAAAGCTCTCATTACCTGCCAGTGGCTGTGGGGCTGAGCGATAGTAGACCTGTACGCTCACAGACACACAGCAGTAAAGACACACAGATGAGGAGCAAGTTCTCACATATTGCACAGCCATACACACATGTACATATACACTATAGATAGATAGATACATACACACATGCGAGCCTGAGGCGTGCTGCAGTTGAAATTACTCAACTGTCATTGGGGTCTGATTGATGGTTCCGTCTCTCATGGCTGCTATATGATCAGCTCTTATTGGCCGTGTAATTTTTCTATGGCCACGTTTGGACGGGTGGGCAAGATGATTTGGTCTAACACCAAGGTGCATTTTCACATTCAAATAGATTATAGCTCTTGTGCACTTGCAATGATGTTTCATTTTCATTATGTTTGAGTATCAGTTTCTAGCATGTACATCACAAGAGCATATATTGTGGTAAGACAAATAGTCAAGGCATGTTAATGCAATGTGTTTCTTGTTGTAGCATGTGTTGCCACCAATTATTGTACCAAAGTTAATATGTCAATATAATGTTACAAATGTTCTTCACTATCTTTTTTAGGATTTGTCTCTTTCTGCTGTCCAATCCAGAAAGTAAGCATTTGTCACTCGCACATGTCACTGAACAGATATGCTGCCATTTTATTAAATGATTCAATCCACACTGATTTCAGTCTATTTTTTATTTTCTTTGCGTGCTTAGTGAAGCGTAATCTCCAGGCAGCTGTTTAAATCACACTAATCTCCCGCTGTTTATATGCTGTGAACTTATTAAAGGTATCTGTAATGACTGATCAAGTGTCCCACTGTCACCATGAACTTTATCGTTTCACTATAGGCATTTTCCCCTACGGTGGGTGGGAAAATAAAATCAAAGGAGCGAAAAATAAAAACAGTGCTTTTCTTCCTATATAATACACATGCATACTTAAAAACTATTTTTCTCTTGTAAATATCTGAGATCAGTGAGCCTGGAGAAGCTGGTCAAGGGCGGGGTGGATTAAACAGACCAAAAGCTTCAGTAGGGTTAACGTGGTTTATGGATTCCCATTAACACTATAAACAAAACAGATAATTTGCCCTGACTTACTTTGATTTGCACAGACATTCAAAAAACACTATACGTTAGATGTATCATTTACACAGTGTTTTTTTTTATTTACCTATTTTGAGATATTTTGTTGTATATGAACTATACATAAGACTCTCTTCTCTTGATGCACACATTTTACACAGACACCTGGGACCTGACCAGAAGAGTCAACGTCTTTAACTTCTGGCCATTGTGCAGCACAATTGAAAGAGTTTGAGGTTAATTAACTTCAGTAATGGTACTTTCACTGCAGTCATTTTGCGAAGTGGAACTTTTCCAGTCCTGAGTTCTTTTGCCATGAGTTTGAACCATCCAGGTGCCTGCCTTTTAATCTTTAGTTTATACTTGGTCCACAGATTATTAGACTTCTCATGGAAATGATTAAACATGCAGACGGTCGTCCAGAGACACGAGTGCACACACTCCTTATTCACTCCATGCCTATTCCACTAACGTGATTGCTATGTGGCCTTGCTCTGTAATGTCACTGATATGATTCTGAAAAGAGGGAGCAGAGAAAGGATGTGGTTGAACTTTAATCACTTAGAAAAGAAGGCAGAGAACCTCAGAGGAGAAATTGGATTTACTGGAAAGAGATAAAAAAGTAACGAGGGGGAGTAGAAAGAAAAGAGGAAGAGGAAAGGGAGAGAAAATAAAATGAGTAATGTAGAGACTGTATAGATGTTACACTAACTGGTCTTCATTCAACCACTGTAAGCCTGCTTGTGAGTAATAGTGGGATTAGGAGATATGTGTAAACAAGTCAGGAACAAGTGGCTGTGGCAGTTTTTAGCCATGCAAGCGGTCTGGATTTTGATGAAATTGTTTAGACATTCATGGTCACCCGAGGACAAATCCTCCTTACTTTGGTGAACCCCCCTTTCTTCTACTCCTAGCGCCACCGGCAGGTTGAAATGTTTGGCTTTCAGAGAAATATCTGAACAACAATTTGATGGAATGCTATGAAATGTTGATCTCCTGACTTTTCAACTAGAGCCCCCGTTGTGTTGGAGTTTTTACTTGTTCAGTAAAGAATAACTCAACATCTACTAGATGGCTTGGCACAAAACCTTACAGACCTTCATGGCTCCCTTAATTTGTATCCTAATGACTTTGATGATCCTGTGACTTCCTTTAGAGCCACCATGAGGTTTTTTGGTACACATTTTGGACAGAAATTTGTGTCCTCTTCAGGATGAATTGTAATCACTTTGGTGATCCCTTAACTTTTATTCTAGCAGCATCATCCAGTCAACACTGAAATGTGCCCAGTGCCTTACCAATCGCACTGTCATGGAGACAGACGTGCAGCTGAACAGTGTGTCGAATGCGGGCCCTGCGCTTCATAAAATGTGTAAGGGCGTGCACCGAACATAGATGCAATCCCTCCTCCCTAGGTCCCGGTGGAGTATGGGGTAGAAAGCATTTAAGTGTTTGTTCTCGACCTGAACAAGCTCCTTATGTTCTCATACCAGTCGCTATCCCTTCACACCCTGCAGAAAACGCTTCATTATGGGGTGAGTGAAGATGGGTCAGTCACCAAACCCCTCATGACAGGATGAAATGGCTGCCGCGTACTCTTTAATGGTTGAGTGCGACAGTCCTTCCTTCATCAGGCCTTCATCAGGCTGCTGCATTATGTGGCTTCCACTGAAAGAGCAGCTTGTCTCTCTGCTGTCACATTGTAGAAGCTAACCATAGCAAAGGATGGGCAGTCTGGCTTGCAAAGTGGACGCCGGGGCCCCACACCATCTTGCTCGGTAGTGGCCGTGAGAGCAGTGTGGGCCGTGGGGTGAGCAGTTTGCTTAACTTCGGTGAATGTGCCAGTACTTAATGACAAATGTTCAAAACTTTTTGACCTTTCCATTGCAGTGGCGGCTCCTGCCAAATCTCTCAGGGGGGCAATTCAGGTGACCAGTTCAATGGTCTTAGTCTGCTATAAGACAAGGATTGTTCCTTAGGCTACATACTGTACAGTATTTGTGAACAGCTACATCCTGAATTTCATTGTCAATGTCTACAATGAATGAACAGTCCACAGTTAAGATCAACAGATCTTTAGACCTTTGGATGTAAAAGCAACTACTTTAGCAATAATGAAAAAAAGTGACTCTCACAATCATCTGATTTAGCTGTGACAAACCTTTTATTTAGGAACAATAAATCCAGAATAAAGCGCAGTGGCACTGGGCTGATGATGTGCAATGAATAAAATAATTTACAGTTAATCTTGTGTAAGGGACCCGTCTCAAGTAACAGGCTACAGTTATGTAATAATGTCACATATGCTGTATATGAAGGTGGATCAAACATAGCTAATCTTAAATGTTAAATGGGGTACAGAGGAGCACAGTATTTATTCTCATTCTTTAAGTTACACACATCACACAAGACTAATAAGGTATATTCTATGTGTTGCTTTCCTACTTCTTTTTACCCTCCTCTGACAAGATGCGAGTGGTGGCCACATCATGCTACCTCCTCTTTCTTCTTCGGTGTCTGGCAATATAAGAAAAAAACAACACATCAAATAATTGTTACTGGTTAAGTGCAGCTTACTTTAAATTGACTCCATCGCCACACATAAAACATGGCTTAACAACAATCACATTTAACATAAGCATAAAATTCGGCTTAATAATAACTATCAAGATTATTAGCTTAGCCTATGGCATTTTACGGAGCATAAATTAGCCTAGTGGCTAGTGGACTTTTCCTTTTACAAATTACAAATTTCCCTTACAAATTACATGTATTATTTATACTCTGTCTTACTCACCGCTGGTAAAGTCTCTGCATCTCCCGACATAACATCACGGTCGAATTTTCAGCCTGAACGTACATTTTCTACAGCAGCTGGTCGTAGTGAGAGCAACAAGCTGGAGGACTGCCGAGTTCAGGTGGCAGAAGCGTAGCTCTGCTGCTGGGCACATGCTGGGCACAAGTGCGAGCCCTCCCGGAACCCATAGAGATTGCATTGCAGCGGCCGCAGTTCGAAAAAAAAACTGCCTTTACATGAAAGTCTATGTAAGAGATCTGGCCGATTTATTTTATTTATAAATCGCACCAAAAGAGGCAGGACTCCACGAAACATGACTTGACGCTGATTGGACAGCGATATTCAGAGACAAACTGTCTGTCAAAAACAGTCACAGCTAACTAACAGTGTGGTAGAAAGTGTGAGAAAAATCTCCTGCCTTTTTCCCGGCTTGGCAGTATGTCGCCCGGTCGCCCTAATGAACAAGCCGCCCCTGTTCCATTGCCAAAACCTTTTTCTGGGACTGTAGAGTGTCGCTGTTGAGTGTTGCTGTCTCTGTTGTTTCCACAACAATACAGTTACACCGGCTTACAGTAATGTGAATGTCAGTACCTTCAGTCAAACATCAAAATATCTAGCGAACGGTTCTATAATTTGTCCCTAGTTTGTCACTTCTAAAGATATATGTACGAGCCAATTGTCTGTAGCTACAGTTGGTGTGTTGGAAATGATTAAACCAGATGGGACATGTAAATAAACATGAGCTGAATAAGTATCTAACACGGCTTCCTAGCCAAACAAAGTTATCTAGCTTCTCTTTCAAATGTGAAACATTTGTGTTGCAAGTCCTCGTGTAGTAGTTGAAATATTTATCTTATTTATCAAAACTTTTATATTTTGTTGTACTTTTCTTCAAAGTACTATTTATAACAATAAAATTGTGTTTTTAAACTACATTAGGTCATGTTATCTTAGTAAGGTCTCATAATTACATACATATGTTAGGATAATCTTTGTTCATGTTATGTGTTTCTGAGAAGAAGCAGGCCAAAGCATCCAAAAACCAAAATTAGCTATCGTGCTCTAATCTTATTATTTAAGGTCCACTTTGAAAAATCTGAAAATATCTGTGTGCATGCAATTAACCCCTGATAATAATCTAAACAACTGTTAAAGACCCCATGAAATAGCACTTCCTTAAATTTACGAGACCGGAGAGGAGGGGGAGCGCTGGAGAGAGGCACCCATAAATGCACGACAGACTTTAAATTACGTTTTTCACTGTAGACTACCTCAGAGATAATTCTTTTCAGAAAGCAATTCTCCAGTCGATGATGAAACATTCAATTAATTATCCTGGTGACAGGGTTAGAAAATGTGGGCTTTGCGTTTTCGGTGTAAACATTGGGACAGCTGATTTTACAACATGGCTGACAAGTGGCATTGATGTCATATCTGACCCATTTCAGTTTATTTCTCCCCACAGACGTTATCTCTTGAATATATAACGGAACACTATCTTTGCTCTTTGTCCATGATACAAGGCAGGCAGACAGGGAGGAAAAGAAACCATTAAGCTGTCACTGTACTCAAGAATTTGGCGTTCTCTCTTTCAAATCATCCAGCCAGCCACGCAACTATCACTTGTTATTGGCTGATTAGTCAGCTATATCAGGTGGGCTGAGTGCAACGGCAGACAAACTGAGGCATGGACCCAAAATGCAGACACTCACTTACAGAAATGTCCAAACAAAAGGCAAGGTAATCCCGACACAGGGGAAAGTCCAACAAAGGCACGGTAATCCAAACACAAGGGAACAAGCTGGAAATCCAGGGAAACCGGAGCACTAGACAGAACACTCAACATATGACTACGATGCAACAAAGACTGAACACAACTGAGGGCAATATATGCTGGGACACACCACACACACACACACACACAAGCATGCAGGGTAATTATGCCGTTTTTCCATTACCAGTACCAGCTCAACTCGCCTCGACTCTGCTCGACTCGGTTTGGCCCTGCTCCGTTTTCCATTGCAGATAGGACCCAGAGATAGTACCTCTCAATGTAGCAGGTCATCATAGCGACACCAAACACAACTGCCGCAACATTCGCAACTGTATCTTGATTTAAGTCAAAACGTTTCAACATTACTCAGAATGTAAAGAGATAAGATAAGCGGTATGAAAACCTTACAGCTGAGTTTTCCTCTGCCGTTGTTGCTGCAGCTGTCTGTGTGACGGTGGGAGCAGAGGGCTCTGTGAGTGGACGGCTGACTGGCCTCGGGAGCTCCTCCCGTGGGTTGCCAAAGGCTTTCCCCCGCCGCCACTTGCGGAGCACCTCAACTCTGAAAACATATGTCATGACATATGTCAATATATAAATCTACACAATTTCTCACCTCAAAACTTCTCAGAAATGGATTTAGTGATGAAATAACATATGAAAATTGTAAAATATAAAACTTTCTCTCTGACCAATCAGTAGTTTGCAGTGTTTTCACGTCAAATTTCAGTATTGCCTCAGCTCGCTTGGAACCTCGACGGAGGTGATACGAAAAAAAGTAACTGGTAGCAGGTACAGGTACAACTTTTCTACAGTGGAAAACCAAAAAAAGGCAAGTAGAGTTGAGGCGAGGTGAGGCGAGTTGA
Source organism: Micropterus dolomieu (assembly GCF_021292245.1). Lineage (NCBI taxonomy): Eukaryota > Metazoa > Chordata > Actinopteri > Centrarchiformes > Centrarchidae > Micropterus > Micropterus dolomieu. The sequence goes on along the minus strand of NC_060172.1, from coordinate 15,874,449 downwards.
GTTGCATCGAGCTGGTACCGTGCAGGTGGGACACATTAGGAATCAAGGCTACAGGAAACAAAGCTAGACAAAAATACCAAACACCAATGATTACAAAATAAAACGGGAAGTAAAGCTAGTGACAACAGAGAACATAAAACAGGAGCATAACAACAGAACCTAAAAGGGATCACTGGAGCAGGAAATGATAAACACTAACACACATATACTAGGAAGAGTCTGAACAGTAACATAATGCCACTAAAACCCAAAATCCACAACAGGCTTTTCTTATGCCTACTGTACACGTTTTCTACTCCCCAGGATCATGCTCATTTAATTTATTTCTGGCCTTTAGTCTTTTCATCTCAGACTTTCCTAACCATTAGTTCTAATCAGCATCCCCCTTGGTGTCTGCCATCAACAAATCCTCCTTTAACGTACGTCTGGCTGTATACAAGCTGCCTTCAATCAGCTACAATCACACTACCCGTGCCCCATGTGGTGTCAAAAACTAGAGGAAAGTAAATGTCCTTTTTTTCACTCCAAAGCTCTGAAACATCTCTCTGCATTTCTTAACACAACAACCTTCTTGCCTTTGAAATGTTGACCACCAGATGCTCCTTACCACCTGTTCTGACCTGGGGATATGCCAGTTAGCACTTTCTTTCACAGTCCACCCTCTCAACTAGGCTCTACCATCTGTATCAAATAGTTTATTCTGAAGACTACAACCCACAGCATCTCTTGCTGCTGTGATGCTCTACTTGACACTTGACACCAATATTGAAGCACAAGTCACAAGTGACAAAAATCTTTACCAGTCTGCCCACATACACGACACAAGACTGTCAAGTGAAGGTCAAACTGCAGTTACAACCTGATCCTGCAGGTTTGAACTCTAAAAGATTTTCTTTTCTTTAGGCCCTGAACTCCCTCCAGTTTACTATCTGAAAAAGTAGTGGACTTGCGCTTGCATATTCAGTAGAGAGGTTGTTTGGTATTTGGAAGGTGACCTCTTTGATCACAGAGAAGGAAAGTTATTGCGAAAGTAACATGTAACTTCATCTCAGATAGGGCTGCGACTGATGGTTATTTTTATTATTTATTAACCTAATTGTTCCATTTTTGTTAAACATTGCGAAAATTGGACATCAAGATCCCACAGAATCAATCTGTGCAGTCTGCCCAAAATCAATCACACTGGGCCAATCAATTTGTGCCATTGACCAATAACAAGCGGTTTTACTGACAAGAGTCCAAAATAGAGGAAGCTATCAAAGCTTATTATCTTTGTTGCATGATTCACTTTTATTTAACGTCCACCGTCTGAGTAAAAAAAGACACAGCAATGGTTTGCGAATGTCACTTTGTGGTGTGACCACAGCTCAAAACTGAAAGGTATTCAATTTGCACTTAAATAGAAAAAATAAAAAATGGCAAATCCACACATTTGCCAACCTTTGTTTTTTGCCAAATGAATGACTTTAATGATCGTAGATCATTTTCTGTCAATTAACGTACTGAATAATTAACTAATCATTTCAACATTAATCTCTGGTAGCCAAGGTAATTCATGAACATCTAAAAGAGGCGGTGTCATATGTGAGTTGCTCTTGCATTTATGCAGTTTTAACAGGTTAAAGTGCAGCTGAGTCTCTGTTGTATAAATACTGTTATATATATATTTGTTTGTGTGTGTCTCAAGTGCACGTGTAATATTGTATGGCCCACTGAATATTTAATGCATTTATTGGTGTACATGAATGAGCAACATCTAACAACTCCTATATCAAACTGTCATGGTTGAACAGCAGAGAAACACACCCTCTCTTTCTGCTCTGCCTCTTTCCCTGCCTTATTCCCATATGGATGACACACATTGTCCAACAGCTGATGTACTGTACAGCATTTTGTAGTTTGCTGTTCACTAACCACTTCACATTGTATACTGAGGCAATGCATGCACAACAGGGAAATGTGCCATTTAAAATAATTAAAAAAGGCGAGGAGAAAATGCACTTTCACTGTTCAGCAGAAGGTTAAATATGTGTGAGGGAAACACTACAAGGCTGGGAAAACTCTGTGTGTATACACAGAGAGAAAATTTATTTAATACTGCTGCAACAACATGTTTAGCTAAGCCCTTATTAACTCTTAAATGTCTAGAGGTAAACTCTGAACTCCTACAGGAGGGTTTCTGGACACAAATTAAGCATACAGTCTCACAATCACTTTAAAATGAGATCCCCTAATTGAAAAGGCACTTTGGCTGATATGGGAGAGATACCATCAGCTGTTTGATTTAACCACTGATTTACTGTCTGGGGGTGATACTTACCAATGCACCATCTTTATTATATCCATACAGTTAAGCATTAATGAAAGATAATTTGCTTTAATATCCACACATTCTAGTCTTTTTAGTGTAAATGAGAAACAATGACTAAAACAGATGTAAATACACACTTTCAGTCATACTACAGTTTAAGTGGTATTTATCCAGTGATCACTGTGATATGTGTAGCGGCTGGTTAATTAAGATTAATAGGAAGTTATCAAGCTTAGATGTTTACTGTATGTTCAACTTTCTAATTGTCTACGTCCTTCAAGCTTCTCAATTGTAACATTGTAAATAAAGAAAGAAGTAGAGATTAAAAAAGTAAGTCTACACCTGCTAAATACTGTATCTTAGTAATTGTTGCTGGTAAGGTGGTTCGATTTTGCAGATTTCAGATAGATTGTATGACCAAATGTATATGGAAACCTTCTCATCTGCTGTCAAGTCTTATTAATGCTATAACATGTAACAATATTTAAGACACTAGCGTGAGTCCAGCTTTGTGAAAGTTTGGGGAAGGCCCTTTCTTGTTTTAGGACAGTAATTCCCATGTGCAGAAAGCGAGGTCTGTAATGAAATGGTTTTCTGAGTTTAGTGTGTAAAAACTTGACTGGCCTGAAAAGAGTACTGACCTCAGCCCCATCCAAAACCTTTGGGATAAGCCTTGTCACTAATGATCTTGTGGCTAAATGGTAGCAAATCCCAGTGGCCAGAATCTAGTGGAAAACAGTCTCAGAAGAGTGGAGGCAGCATGTTAATACCCATGGTTTTGGAATGATGATCAATCACATATAGTTTGTATTGGTCAGGTATTAACATACTTTTGGCAAGGATTAAGTAAAAAAAATTACTTATAAAATGACAAAATATATACAATAAGTGGTCATCTATCTGTCTGTACTGTGTGTGCACTGAAAACAAAAATCTGGTGTTTGTACACAGCCCTGGCTCTGTAAATGGGAAACAAACAAAGTGGCCCACACCCCGCTACACAACACTCTTCCAGCCATTCCAACCATGATTTGTGTGTCAGGTAATGTTACTTCACCTTTAAGTCATGGCGAATGAGCAGATCATGGTTAAAACAAACCAATGACAAAACAAAAAGCAAACGGTGATCTTCCGTGTCACTTCAAAGTAAACAGTTGTTTTGGGGAATTTGCTGTGACGATTGATGCTTTCGTATCTGTTATTCACTTACTGATGACAAATTGGCAAAGACATAAGCCGGGGCTACTATGCATATAAAGCCTGTTGAGGCTGCAGGTGGTTCACATATTTTTATCAGCAGGCACAAACTTCTAAGTGAACTCCTTGTTGCTTTAAAAACCCTTTGGTAATTTATGTAAAACTTGTGAGAATTTAAATCTCCAGCAGCTGTCAGTGCTTCTCTCTGATCATCTTGCCTTCCTTTGGGATGGCCTTTAGGGTCCTTCTTAATCCTCCAGTCAAACTATCAATCGCTGCTTGCTCTCTTTCCCTCCTTTCTCCTCTCTGTCTTTCTATTCTGTTCTGACCTTCTGTTTTCCCTGCTTATTTTTCTCTCTTTCAATCAGCATGCCTCTAAGTTGCTGCATCCTCAAGCAAAATTATTTAACCTTTGAATGCTTATATATAATTCTCTTTTTTCTTCCTCACTGTCTTTCCGTGAAACTGTTTCCCCGCCTCTTCATCTCCCCCCCCCTCTTGCGCTCTCCCTAAGGGTGTCATTTAAACAACCGGTCAAACTATTTGTCCTTTCTTTACCTCCTCCTCCAGCTTTCTCTTCCTTTCAATGCTTTATCTCCTTCCTATTTCTATTCTTTCTTTGGTCAATTTGCTTCTCTCTCACACTGTCTCTCACTCTTTTCCACTTTTCCTCTGCCTGCTGCATTTCCCTTAGGGTGTCTTTTTATCCTCCAGCTAAAATATGCATTCCTCCTTCCAATCCATTTTATCTCTGGCTGGCATCCCTCTATCCCCCCAGTTTCTTTCTTTTCTTCAGAAACATTTGTATCCCTCAACTTTTCCAACATTTTTAGTCATGCTTCTATTTGAATAAATCCTACTACTCTGTGTGTGTGTGTGTGTGCAGCTGGCATCTCACACCAGCAAGCCCCTGTTCCTTTGACAAGAAATCCATTATCTTCATGATGTTCCTGGACATGAAGGAAATTGAGTTACTCAACCCTATCGACTTGGAATGCTTTTACCTTAAACTGACTTAAGTCTCTTTTGTCTCTCTCAATCTTTCTCTTTTTCTTTGGTGGGAATATCTAATTAAGTCAGAAGGTCACGGAAACTAAGTCTCATTGAGATTAAAAGTCCCCTTTCAGCACTTGGCCAAGAGAACCACATACTGTAAGTGACTAACAGCAGCAAACAAAAAGAAGATAAAATCAAAACAAAGTGTAATTCAAAAGATATATGCTACATGCACACCATTGAGAATCTATTGGCCAGGTGCAATGTTTCTACTGGAAATGTGCTTGAACAGTGTAACTAAGTTTGCTGGTAAAGCAACAATGTTTGTTCCACTTCAACCAGAACACATTGGTAACAGAATTTATTACAGATATCCCCTCCCACCCGTGTTTATTGTTATTAAATTGAGTGCAGGGAGGTAAACATGTCAACGCAGGAAATCATAAAATTGCAAAGGTTAAGTTGGTTTAAACCTCTACAAATGAGGAAAAGCTTCTAACCAAGTATTGGAAGAGGGTGGATATGAAGGAATCCATGCGTGCAAGCTGAACGTGAGAGTAAGACCAACAGATTCCTTAGGCAAATTTGGCAATCATGGGGCCGGTTTTCAGTTGAAGGCCAAAGAAGACCAAACCCACTTAACTTTGAGCAGAAATGAAACATATTAGTGTGACCTGCAGGTGACTGACATTGTCTCTTCTTTATGTGGCCACTGAGGTTTTAAAATGTCAGCAGAACACATAAAATTCCAGTAACCTCCATAGAAAAGTCTGGGTTGAGGCACAATAATGCTGTAATCTATGTCAAAGAGTTGACTTTTTTAAATCACTTCAGCCAAGAAATGTGTCTAGAGCATCGTGTAACTGACCTATGCAGTTATCAACTGCAACAATACACTTAAATTTTAAGAAAAATAAACAAAGACAAATCCACGAGCTTCTACTCCATGAAATTTATGTAACTTTCTTATTCAACTCCATTGTTGCCTGTGGTGCGCTGCTGATCTCTTGCTAGATGGGCTTGGTACACATGTTTCTGGCGGAAATCCTACTATTACAGTCGTTTTTCATCACTTTTGTTAAATTATGTATTCAGTCTGATTACAATGCAGATAACCATGTATTCAAAATCATTAGCCAGCAGTTTCACATCCAGACAGTGGAGGTCGGACAAAACTTTATCTTAATTTTTATTTTTCTCCACAGTTTGCTTTATAAACAATTTCACACTAGCCTTTTTGAGACTGTACATTCACACGGGCTCATCTGTTGGAGGGGGCGGCTGCCAACTGTGATATACCCAAACATCCATGCTTTCACTGTCAGTGAAATGTATTCAATTCAACCTTGGCACATATGATCAACACTATATGCTTGAAGCTAAGAAGAAAAGAAAATATATTTTCATAATATGTGTGATTCGGATGATCTGGCCTTTTAAAGGACAGGCAGAAGTGAATATATGACTTAGTGACCCACTAAGACTTTGGGAGCAAACGTCACTGACTCTTCCCCTTTATATCGCTCAACTGGAGAGATTCATGATAGTTACCAACCAAAAGGTTAATGTTGTAAAATGATTCAAATCTGCCAATGTTTTCTTCACATAGTCGGGGCAAATTTACTAACAAATTAATCTGAAAAACAGTAATTACATTCGCAATCAAAACTCACAGGGTGCATCCGGCGACCGGTGCTGTCAACTCACAGGAACAGGATTTGCATAATGCACATCCTGACAAGTCATTCACAATGGATGACTTGTGAATGAACCATGATGACATGAACACCAATGATTCAAATTATGGACTATTGTTAAGCTTGGCTAGATGTAGTGATTAATTTCTCCTGCCACAACAAGTTGCACCCGACCCCCTGCTGATGTCGTCTAATTGGTGATGTGCTGAGTCTGTTCTCACATCTGTTAACAAAGAAGGATTTGACAACTTTCCAACACCCGAAACTAACAAATTGTTTGCTACAAGCTAACAAGCTCCTGTCCGTGTTTTTTGCTTGCTCTGTGACTCATGACTGTTCAGACAGAACTTGGTTTTGAATGGGGGGTAAAAAAAGATGAGAGGACAGACATCCACGAATGTAGTTTAAAAGGATGGAAACGTCAGTGCTTTATTCAGTTTGTTTCATCCCTGGATTTTTATCTCTCTATGATGCATGGCTCGATGAAAATAGAATATCCTCAAAGTCTCAGGTGATTTCACCACCACTGCTCCATCACAGATGATTTTACCAGCTGTCAAACTGATGATGTTTTTTATCATTGGATGGTTTCCATCATTATGTCTGTTTCTCTGTGGTAATGGACGAGAAAATGTTTAAAATAAGAAAAATGCCCATGTACTCCTTTATTTCTGTTTCTTTTTCTTGGGTTTACAGTTGTTTTTTTTTTACCATCACTGATTTGACAAGGTAAGATGTCTAGTGGCCTAGTGGCATCAAACTGCCTTTTTTTACATTTCAGTTGTAAATATGCACTTTCTGCATGGCAGAAGACATCTCGGGATGATATTGTGAATGAATCTTCTTCTGCATGTAGTCATTTTCAGTTATCTAAAACAACACGTTGCCTCACTGGTTAATTACATTTGCAATACTCAAATGCAAGTGTGTGATATACTGAAATTGTTTTTAAATCATCACTGCCGAACGATCTGTCAATATTAGTTGCCCAAAGCACTAGCCACGATGGCTTTGAGACAGGCTTATAGAGGTCACCAGAAAAATACTGCCCCGTTTAGACATAAACTGAATGTCTTGCCATACCCATTACAATAATTGCATTTTTTAATGGAGTCACTTTGCTAGACTGTCTTGTTTTATCACTGCACCTAAAAATATAGCAGGTATGAGATTAAGTTGAGGTGGAAGGCCATGAGAGGAAAGGCAGGCCTGTAAGTCAGGGCTCAGGTCCTCGAGAAGCCGTGCTCCAAATGAGTCTCCACAACTTCACAGCATGAAAAGACGTGTGTGTGTGTTGCCACTTGATGGATTGATTGATGATTTCTTTCACATTCTTGACACATGTCCCAAAGGCTATAATTTGAGATGTAGAAGCAACACACGCGTGTTTCTTTTTTGTATTTTGTATTATTTCTTGAAATTGCAAGGTAAAAAAAAAAGTCGACAATTATTGTTTTGTGGGAAGTATCTTCACACACAGTTTTAACCAATTAGTGGTGAGATCCCGAGGGCTCTCATTTAACTTTTTTCTCCCTTTGGGAAACGTCTGAATCCGCTGTCTAACTCTTCTCCTTCCCCTTACATTCAAACAGTAGCTTACTTTGGCAACTCTGATGAAAGAGTGATAAATGTGCTAATTTATGGCCTCTGCTCTGCTCTCTTTGGATATTATGAAGGAACACATTTTATGATGAAACCGTTTTGAAACTGAAGTAATGTTCTAGCAGGAGCATTCACAATGAGAGTTTGTGAGAACAGATGAGGCAGCAATTTGTCCCACAAAGTTCAAATGTTCATTACTGTATCCTCAATCAAAGGACAAGGTAACTTTCCTGAGACGTAGATGGATTTTATGGACGGTGGATATGGATGGATGGATAGATATACAGAGAGATAAAGACAGAGAGGGAGAGAGAGAATGAAACTCTGCAGTATAAAAGTTATGTGACAGCAAGCAGCATCTGACCTCAACAGTGTGAAAGTAAATCTGACTTTTCAGGTTCAAAGAGCTAATGAATATAAATGAAAGGCATCGACAAAAATGAATCGGCTGTAGATTAAAGATCAGACCCATCTGTAATTGTGATTATGCATGCATACGCCCCATCGAACAGATGAAAGATATCAATCGATGGCATGCATCAGCACTTTCTGCGTTTTAAAGGCCAATAACCCTTCCTCTTTTCCTTGCTCTCCTTGCAGGCTTAGGAGTTCTTCTTTGTGTGTGTGTGTGTGTGTGTGTGTACAACTGTGTGTAAAAATACAGTGAATGAGTGAATGAATGCCTGCAGGATATGAATGTTAGTTATAAATAATGTAAGTTATAAAGTTTGTCTTATCTTTGTCATTTACTTTTTTACTAGATTTCATAATGCCATCCATGTTATGTGTGTAATATACTATTACAGATTTTTGAATTATCCCATCCATGTGTTCCGACATAAAAGAAGTTAAAACTTAACGTTTGCTATGTCTCATTTTCAGAGAGAAAAAAGAAAGAAATAAAAAAGAGCAAAGCTATAATTGTATTAAAGATGTCAAAAACTTTTTAACAAATGTATTGGTGTTTAAATATGCTACACATGTATCTCCTGTTGAGCATGAGTCATGAAAGTGCTGATCAGCATGACCAGTGATGGGTTAAATACCCCGCGTCTTGATAACTTTGATCTAACTGCTGACAGAGTTAGAGATGCTTGGGTGGGGTGGAGGGTGACACCATGGGAGATGAAAGGAGAAGGGGGAGGTAGATATGCAGGCTGATGTGAGGGAAAGTGGTGAGAAGAGACAAAGCGCTTGAGGTAGGGAGAAAGTGTTGCAATGCAGATAAAGAGATGAGAGGGAGCGCCTGAGTGATAAACACAAAGGAGAGACATTATCATCATGTAAAACGACTACATGTCTGTAGTCATGCAAGGCTGTAATCCTCATAACACACAGACAACAAAAGTGTTTGACGATTGAACATGAAAACATTTGCTATTCTTAGATGCTTACCACTTGTAAGGCAAAATAAAATTTAGCCGGAGGGTGGCACCAGACACAAAAGTTCATGTTACTTAATCAAATGGGCTGTCATTCTCAGCGCTACAGTTTCAGTTTTGTTCAATTTGTCAGATAAAAATTCAGGGGCTCACCAATTTCTGCCATCGATTCACCATCAACATTTCGAGAGCCAAACCACTGGCATGCACAGGTGTTATCGCCTTAAATCATGAAGTTGAGCAGCGGTAGAGGACAGTGTCCCACCACATATGACTGAGAAGCTATATTAAACATATTTCCCATTCTGTCGGTAGGTTCAGTCACTGACAGGAAATCATCTCCGTTCAGAGGAAGTGATCAATCACAACCTGACAGTGAAATAAAAACTGTGTCCTATAAACGGTAACGTATGAGCACTCAGTCTAGAGGAAGCTGTCTTCACCAACATTAGGTACTCGACCTCTGTCACTTTTATATCCTTTGGCGGGGTAAACTTGAGTGTGCTGCGCATATTATATAATGTCTAGGAATAGAAATCAAACTGTTACCCCTTGCTGCCATTTTTATTCTCCAACGGCCAAAGTTGCATGTGCAGTCATTTCAGCCATGTAGCTTTGGTCGTTTTCATTTTAGCTAAAGAATTATTTCTTTTGACAAACCTATCCAGTGTCTTGTATTAAGCCCTTTCAAATTTCCAGAGCATGGCATCATAAATTAACTGTTATTGTGGAGGAAAGTGGTTGCTTTTCTTAGTTTTGGAAAGACATTTTTGATTTACAAGGTTCATTTGACAGCTCAGATAACTTTATATAATCCCAATTTATACTGTATTTTCGTGTTTAACACCACCACCACACACACACACACACACACACACGCACACACACACACACACACACACACACACACACACACACTTTTTTCTATGACTTTCTGGAAAAGTTTCCACAGAGGATCATTAAAGATTCATCTTATCTTCATAGAGAAAAAGTCAGCCAGACAGAGAACAATACAGACAAAGACACAGAGGAAAATAGGACGAGACAGAAAAGGGAAAGAAATGTACAGATTGAGAAGCTGGCAGGCAGATAGACATAAAACAGCCCAACCAACCAAGTCATAAAGCAGATGCTTGCTCCCTGTTCTCCCTGTCCTGTCTGGCTCTGTGCTCTCCAACCCCAGTCTTTCAAAGACGCAGCAGGAGGTGACACTCTCAGCCCTGCTCCCTGGCTTCTATATAAAACCTCCCCAGTCTATTTACTTTCTGCAGGGATTACACTCAACACTCATCTTTCACATGCAGCTCATTTGGGCAAATCCCTCCTGTGTCTCTATGGCTCAATGACTGTGTGCTTGCACATTTGTGTGTGTGTGTGTGTGCGCGATGGGACTGAGGGAGAGTGTGTCATCAAGAGAACAATTGTGTTTGTCTGTTGGTGTGTATCTGTCATGGGGGTTTCATTTCTACCTGTGAGGCTACTTTCATCTGCTAGAGTGTCTTATTTGGCGTAAAAAGCATTTTATTCATCTTAGTGACTGCATGCTCTGTGATTGTGTTGGCAGCCACATCAAAAAGTACAGGCAAGGTAGACAGTGATTGTTGTGAAGTTAGGGTCCCAGGGTGCATCACAGGAAGACATCAGCATGAGATTATTTTTCTTTTATAAATCACTTGATTCGCCGTTACGTAGGAGTGGAATTTGACAAAACATTTTGATTCATTTGGATAGTCGGTCTGCATTTAAGTTCAGACAGGGAGATCAGATTCTTTGTTATAAATATTAATTAAGCAGAGCTGGTGAATGAATTGCCTGCGACTCTGTACGCAGGGTAAGCGGTTGACGATGGATGGTGAATGAATTGAGTGAACAACATTGTAGCCATCACAGAAGTCTGACGTTCTACAGTGTGTGCTTTCAGCAAAATAGCATGACAGATGCCTGGACAATTTTGCAATGTACACCCTTGAGTAATGTACATTCCTACTAAACATCTCTTGGATTCCCTTATCTACTTTTGCATGACAGATACATCGACCTATTTGTAATTTCCACATATTACATATTGTTTTTGTTGACTAAGCAGGTCTGCCTGGCTGGGAAGTTACCCTTTTATGGAAGCCAAAATACTTGGCTTTGAAATACCGCTGTGAAAGCGTCTTTGCCTCAGGCAACTTACAACCTTTGCATCAAGCATTTTGATTGAAAATGCTTGATGCACCGCATTTATGTCATACTTGCAACAGTGTGGAAAGTTTTGCAATAGCAAACTGTGTTTATGCTTAAAAGTCACCCTTGCTATCTGACTTGCCTTCATGCCAACCTAGGCACCGCTGGGATTAAAGACCGGCTGTAGTTCGCTCAATGCCCGGCTCTGTCACTGGCAAAAGAGCAGCATTGTTTGGAGTGGAGTTATGCTGCTCCAAAGTAAGGTGGAGTGTAGTGATGCCTGTGCCCTGGCTCCTGCAATAAATCAGCCACAGCTACTTGCCTCCGTAGAGGAAGAAGATGATATTTAATGCATCATAGTGTGAAACTGAAGACAACACCTCTCTGCACCAAGGCATTGTAGTATGTTTACCAAATCTTGGCCCCTGTTTTCCTTAGTAAGCCAGGACTTTTTCAATGGGATGAAAATCCACTCTTGACACCCCCAGTATTCAGCTTTGTTCTACTGGCCCTGCTTGTTGTACCAACCATCTGCTGGAGGGTACCTAATGTGTGGCAGCAGAGTCAGTTTTCATTTCTTATTTCTTCTTTGGCTCTTTGGAGGTGTCATGCCTTCAGCTTTTTAAAGCTGGTTTACCTTTTGGTTGAAGGGTATAGAAGGTCTCCTGGCTGCTCCATAGTTGCCAAAAGGGCTATTTTCAGCTTTAGTATCCCTGTAGTGACCAGCTCAAGCATAGATAGTTTGAGTGCAAGGGAGCACTCTTGCAGGTTGCACATTTAACTGTGCAAGCGGCATGATGCCGAGCCTAGGATTGCCTTTCAGTGCTTGAATCCTGAGAGGGACACACTTAGGCTTCTGGGATTGCAGGGAGGAGCTGTGCAGACAACCCAGGATGTGTATGTTCAATCCATCCATTTTGAGATATAAAGCCAAATAATTGGGTTTTCAGAAGTGGCATTAAGAAAATATGATTTGTTTTATTGATACATTGAGTTCTGTGCTCTGGCTTTTCTTGGAGAATCGATATTTGCATTCCGCTATTTGTGTGTGTGTTTATGTGTGTGTGTCAGCCATCACCCCATTGCATGATGGGCCTGGAGTGGGATTGGCTTTCAGCCAGTGTTCAGACTGAAGGGTCTCCTGCAGGGTATAAGCAGGAAACATACAGTATGTCCAGTAGTTCATTTCTTCAGTGACAATCATATTTTGTTCTTGAGGCTCTTTTCCAAAGAGCCTTTCAACATCTACTGGCAGATCTCTTACTTTGACTATAACATAGAGTGATCTGCATCCCCTGCCACTTCATCCCAATGGAATGATGATAAGAGCGTATCAGTGACAAGCGGCACACTCAAAATCCTTCATGCCTGAGAACAAATCTTAAACGGCATAATCTTTGTCAACCTTGTAGTTGTTACCCCAAATATGGTCGGTTGTAACACAAATGGGTTTGAGTTTTATTTGTTTAAAGCATTTACAAAAAAAGTTTGAAATGGAAATACGTTTTAAATAATGCAGTGCTTCAATAATTCTGTTGAAAATATAATATGAAATAATGCATACATACTCAATTTCACAGTTAATTGCTGCAATCAAGAGAATTATGGGTACTAAAACCAGGGTCATGGTCTAGTAAAGATTGATAATCCTTGCTATAGAGCCTTGGGAGAGGGCTCCTTCTGAGAATACAGATGCGTAGCTATCGACCTTAGCTTTGCTCTTTTCAGCCCAATTGATTTCACTATTCCACATATCTTTTCACTGCAGCCATGATCTCTCTTTACCCTGTCTCACTCTGGTGGCCAATGTATTAACATTCAAATTTTTGTTTGACATTGTAGGCATGGTCGGTACAATCTCAGCAAGTCGGCCCAAACCTGACAGAGAGGCTGCTAGTTTCACACAAACATGCACATATGTACTTTTTGTGAGAAATTGTGTGTTCAGATCTGCTTATGAAACCTACAACCTACCACTGAACGCTGCTTCTGTGAAGAGCAACAGCAATCCACTCTGACAAAAGAGCAAGAATGATGGCAACAAAAAAGGCTGTTATGTTGTGCAGAACTTTCTTCAGCAAAACCCCATACCAACCACCGCTCCCTCAATGTTTTTGTTACAGAACCATTGCATCCACAAATGTCTAAAAGATTTTTTTAAATTGTTCTGTATTTTGTAGTAGCAATATATCTTTTCTATGTTCAATTATTTTGTTAGGTCATGCACACTGCAACCCCAGTACACTTTGTACTACACAGTGGTGAAAAATGGAATGTGAGAGATAACTGAACGGAGAGTAAGAGATGACATTTGCAAATCAATCTTCTGTCCTCTTCCCTTGGTGGCACTGACACATCTCCAGCAGTGTGCGTGCTTATTTTTATGTGTGTGGATGTTAAATTTCTTTGTGTATATGTCTATTTGTGGAAGTGCAATGTGGCCAAATGCACACTATGCTCTCACTTTATTGTCTCTTAGTCAGGTGTGATAGAAAAAGATAGAGAATGAGACAAAGCCAGAAGGCCTGAGTGCACAAAAAGACATGTCCAACCTCATAATCTAATCTGATATCCACTTTGTTGACTTACACACCCCTCTCCTCCCCTTTCTTTCTTCTTTGCCCCCCCTCGAACCTTTCATCCATGCCTCTCTCTCCTTTTCCATTCTTGAACACCCCGCTCTTGCCAACCTTTTTGCTAGTGTATAGCGGAGGCAATTTTAGCTTAAAGTGCACTGCTTACCTTGCAGCTTGCATAAGCAGCTGTGTGCGTGTATGTGTGCATCTCTGGCATGCTGTCTTCTTAGCTTTGCCTGGCAGTGACTTTGACAGTGTATGTGTGTTGCAAACAGGATTACAAACACACTGTTGACTGTGAGAGGGAAAGAACCTGATTCACAGCTTCAGGATAATGCCTGCTACACTCTTTTAAAGGATGCATCACTAACTAAAATAAATGTTATGTCAGTGGGTGTTGAGGTAATGGGTGCCATCCAAAACTTAGGTGGATGACTTGAAAATTACATTCCAGTTACTTTATGCGGCTTCTATAGAGTGTATATTGCATATAACCCTCTACAGGCACATATAAGGCATTTTTGTGCTGCTCACATAAAGTTTGACTGACACTGACATTCACAAAATATTAACCTTTTCCTCTCAATAAATCTAATCTTGAAACATCTTTTGTGTTACACTAATTTATTTTATCAGTGTGGCCAGGTCACACCAGAAAGTGGCAAATCGCTTTTAATCTGCACATCTTGCATCTGCAAAATATTTGTATCTAGATGCTTGGTGACATAGGGACAACTTGCAGGCAGTGTTGCCAAACGTGTTGCCAACGTTATTCCTCTCTCCTACAGCATTCATCACAATTACATGCACATGGCCAATTATGCAAATTAGGTGATGATGCCATTAAGCGACTTCTAGCGACTTTTAGGACAGCCAATAGCTACTTTCCTTAATGAGGAGTTGGCAACACTGCTTGCAGGACCGCTAACACACTAGCCTGCTGGGAAAATGCTAGCACTAGTCAGTCACAATAGTTCTCAGAGCGTCTTTCTATTTTCTCTGTATGGGCTGTGTTTTCCCCCCTGGTATTTTGTTCTCAGGACTGTGCATTATTTCATTCAATAGAGAGTTACTGGAGAGGGAAAAGCTTGTTAGCAAGCTTGTTAACTAATGTAGGCTGCTGATAGGACAATCATTTAATACAGTGTATTTAAGAGACATATGTGTATCATCATTGTCTCATTAACTATCTACAAACCATGCCTCTTTTGGAGCAGTTTATATTCAGACAGGAGGGTTTCATAAAAGTTAATAGTGCCACACAGCTAAGCTATAATAGCTTCCAATATTTTACACACACTTTACAGTTGGGTCAGCACTGACCTGAGCTAGCGTAAATAGTTTATGTCCTTGAACCAATTAAGCGTTTAAGCCAAGGTTTTATTTATTTATTAATTGCAGGTCTTTATTAACAGTCACAGAGCAACTGCGCTGGATCAACTGAGAGGGGGAGTCAGCTGCTAAAGGGCACCTTGGGGATCTGTGTTGACATTTAAAAGTTTTGTCAATAGCCGTCTTATTTAATTTTGGAGAAATACTACCCTTTTTTAAGATTCCTATGTTCCTTGCTTTCAGAGGGATATGAGTTTTCTTCACCAGATTTAGCCTTAGTTACTCTTCCCGTCAGAGTTTTACAAGGGTAAAGTGAAAATCCTGCATCAAAGTGTTTCTCAGCAGCTTTGTTGGCAAACCCTGAGTTCTGAAATTTGGCTGAATCAGCAATGCCTGATACTTAATTTGTTTAAGAGAGTTGTACTTGTGCTTCCAGCTTAGGCTCAGCTCCTTTCAGTTTGGTTTGGATGTGAAATGCCCAGATTTCATCCTGTTTGTCCTACCTGCATGGACAGCTCAGAAGTGAGAGGAAGATGACGCGTGCCATAAAGCCAAATGTCCACTTGGTGACCTGGCACAAAATACATATTTGGGGTATTTTAAGGGCAGTGCCATTATTTTTAGTAACCCGGTTTAATGCTTATAACTTGTTATTAGTTCATAATTCATATCTCAGTTTTGATCTCTTTTGTCATTACTGAGAAAATATGTAAGCATTTTCTGTGCCATCCATCACTGCCACAGCAGGATTTGATCTTCTGCAGCCTGGGGAATAACTGTGTGTGAGAGATATGAACTGGTAGTTATAATGTGCAGTGGATTTCAGATGGGAAACATTACCAGCAACAGTGCAGCGGCTAGTTTTGTACTCATGAATGTTGCCCTCATCTCTCACTGCCTTAGGTGACTTGCCTGGTTATCATATCACCTATATGCTAATGCAGAGTAAGACTGTGGAGCAAGACATGATTCACTATGCTCAGGGGGTACAATCAAATCCATAAAGTTCATGACCATACATTCGAAGGGCACTGGGATTTACTGTATTGTGCAAATATCTCTGTGTGGGTCAGACCTTTTAAAATGAGGCTAAAGGGCACTTTGTAAGAATATAGTGTTGACTTTATATTTACCATTGCATTAGCATACTGTAAGAATACATATATAAGAATACACATCTACTGCAGACACACCCCCACTAAAACTTAACCTTTAATCTGAGCAGTCTCTGTTTCATGCCATTTGCTCTGAAGATAGAAGAGAGCATGTTAGGAGATAAAAGCATTCATTTGAATGCTGATTTTGATATCATAACCCTGTTCTAGCCATGCTCTGGGTGTACATTTAATTCTGGTTGGCTAAGGAGATGTGCATTAATTAGTTCAGGATCACATTGCTTTGATGTAGTTTCCAGTATTAAAGGATAGCACCAATATAGTTAAGTGCATTGCTCCTCCTCAGTGGCTGCTGCTGACTTTATATGTAACCTTCATGACTTCTGTGACTTGTCATAAACTGTGAGCTGGAAGTGACTGATCTTCTGCGTAGCTGAAAATGCATCTATATGCAGTTGAAATTAAATGTCCAGAATTTCTAGAGGTCAGAGTACAGATTTGCAAAAGTTAGTTAAAGTCACTCTTGCAGTCATGCTGTTCCATAAAATCTGGATTGAAAAGTAAACTTTATAACTAAATAATTTCCTGCCTGCTCCCTTATCTAGAGTGCCATGGCAATGATGTTACATGTCACTATAGCTCCTTCTCATTACGTGAGGCTCTCACATAGTCCTAGTCAAAAATAAATTAGCTCAGCCTGGGTGCTATTTTCAGAAGAGACAGAGAGAAAAGTAAAAGTAGGATGTTCAGTGCTGACTTACCGTTGAAGAAAATCAAAATTTTTAAGTGAGTCGTGTAGGCATCCTTCACCACGGCAGTCATCGCTAATTAAATAATTTTCACCATTCAATCTTTGCCTTAAGATAAACAAATTAAAAACCTTATTCCTGTTTCTGTGATTCAATTAAAGTCGGCCTACTTTCTGCAGAGCCTAACACTGACTTTTTTTTAACCAGCAACCATGGATGAAATTACTTGACAGTCAACTTTCAACTAGTTTCAGTGGTGAAGTTGAGGTCACTTTCTGAGAAATTCAAACTTTTCGAAAGCTGTCAGTGGCCTCAAGGCCAATAATATCAGTTACCAATGACCAAGTGTCTCTCACTCACTGTCTCGCTCTGAAGTACGGTTGATAACACTGGTGAAGCAACAGGAGAACCATAACGTTGGCCATCGGACACGTTTAACTTTTGTAATGCACTTTTATTTTTTATTCACTGACACTCTAAGAGACTACTTCAATAAAAGACTTTGATATTGTATGTGACCAGACTGACATAATAAGTCACAGCTCCTCTTCTCTGTGATTTGTTGACACACCAAATGCCTGTGTGTCTTCATTTTTCCTAATGCATGTTCTATTTAGGCTTTTGTTCAGTAATAAACAGCTCCATTACAGAGACTCTGGATTGCTTTATTTAAAACAATAGAGCTTCCCTGCAGCTCACATGTAGTGAAAATTATTATTTAACATGATAAAACCATGATAGAGGCATCTGTGTATTAGCTATTAACTGTCTTCAACAGGATGTATTTACTAGGATTTTGAGGACACAGAATAGAAAAAATATTTTAGTAGTCTTGACATATTTGATAATAAACATGACCTTGATATCGGGACAGTATACAGTAGAAAGGGTCTGTTGCAGTAATATACAATTGTGGAATTATGCTCTCAAATATACTTAAAGATAACATTTAGTGTATTGTGGCAAATCATTTATTTTCATTATTAATTTATCAAGCCATTATTTTTTCAATTAATCGTTTAGTCTATAACAGTGGTGAATGATCAAGCTGACATGGTCAAATGACTTGCATTGTCTGATCAACAGTGCAAACCCCCAAAATATTCAATATGTATTATATGAAAAGAGAAAAACAGCAAAATCTGACACACAAGTGGCGAATGTGTTGCACCTTTGCCTGATAAATAACTTAAATCATTAAATGATTATCAAAATAATTGACAATGACATCATTACAGCTGCAGCTGCTTTTTACTACAATATTTGCACATTCAAATCAACTATGACGTGATTGTTGTTATGGCAAATTGTTCAGGTATGTTTAGGATTATGCAACTAGATGACATGGTTAAGGTTAGGGAAGGACTGTGGTTATAGTTAATAAAATTGAAATTACAGGGAAGGCAAACTCTGAACACACTACTCACCCATTCACCACCACGATTTCTTTAAATTCCGCCTTGTACATAAAATAAAACTATTTGCACTGAATGTTGGCACTACGTGAGGTGTGGAATCATCCAATATGGATGCAATTCCTAGGGATTCTGGGCTAACATGGAAGAGGATATAACCTAGTCTGTACAATAAAAACATTTAACTGTTAAGAAAAATGTATGTAACATACAGTATCATTGACAGTTTGCAAATTGACAGTTGAGATGGAGGCTAAAATTATTTTTTTCTTCAGGTCTCATTCTGATGCATGCAGATTCCTCTTTATTCAGATGTTTTGCATATGCTCGGTGGTTGTTGTTTTCTCCACTACTCCTTCTTTGCTTTAAATGGAGCTCTGAATTTGCATTCTTACGTTGTTTTTGTTGGAGGGAAAATTGTTACTTTTACTATCCGGAACAGCAGATCTTTCCTATCCTAACAAGGTCACCTCTCATCTCTGTGATGGACTGATGTCCTTTGTTTGCATCTTTCTCATAGCTACAAGAAGACTGCTACAGAGAGGCTGATCAAAAGCAGAAAGGAGAATCAACTGCTTTGTAAAAGAACCAACACCAACACCAACATTTAAAGATTTTCAGAGTGCTTTTGAGTGATCTGTCAGAGCTCATTTTTCAGAACGTGTTTTGTTTGCTTTTGTTGACTTACTTTTCTCTTGAAAGTTATTAGCTTTTATCCACTTCCATTTTCAAATGCTCTCTCTAATCTAAAATAGATGGATAGCAGGTTAAGCACAGTTTGACTAAACACCTTTCTCAAGGTCTTAAAAACTTGGAACATTATTTGGAACAAAAATCCGCAATAAGATTTAATTGAAATATAATCTGTGAAGAAAATTCCTGTCCCACAATCCAACAGGTCTGGTTGGTTAAAAAAGAATGTTTTTCGTGTAGTTATATATTTGGGCCAGACCTCTTTATGAAATGATCAAATCCTCATTATGAAATTTAGAAAACCACAGATGCTAGATGTAGAGCAAGAATGGGATTTGAAACTTTATAATGAAAAAGTACCTCAACATAGAAACTCAGGAGTCACCTCAGAAATGAAACAATTCATTATGGATATTTTACAATAATAATAACAAATATTTTGACATAGTTTCTGGGAAATCACATTTTTCTGTCAATTTGGTATGGCATATAATTCTAAATACTGTAGTGACCATGAGCCTCAGCAACCATTTCTATGGAGAAGCAGTCAACTAATCTGATAATCTGAAACTTAATTGATTTAAACTTCTTAAAGCATTATTGGCTTTCTTCAAAGTGTAATCTTAAGCTTCACCTTCCTCTTAATGGCATGGAGAAAAGCACTGAAAAGGTGGTAAATGTTTTTACCTTATTACTCCTTGGGAGGGGTAGTAGACTTTAAATCAGATAGACTGACTTTTCTAATGCAGCTGCTCATCTCTTTTTATTTCTGTCCAAGCCTTAAAAGTGCTCAAACTGCCTGTCTCCTATCTGTATCCCTGTCTTTGTGGAAAATGAATAAGAGTATTACTTCCATAGCCTGGTTTACAGAATTAACTCCTTCCACTCTGTTATCTTGGTGTTCTCCCTCCATCATCACCATCACTCCTTTTCTATGGCTTCGATCTGCTGTTGCTCAGCATCCTTTTGTCCACCTGTTCTGTAGCATGACTAATGTAAAGGTAATTAAGCATCATCTCTCTCTCCCTCTCTCTCTCTCAAATTCAACTGTGTGTGTGTTTCTCTCTCTCTCTCTCTCTATTCTATTCTATTTAATTCAAATTAGCTTTATTGTCATGAATGTGTAACAACAATATTGCCAAAGCATCATACATACTACATAAGAACAATCAATCCCATACATTTCATTAAACTAGTAATTAAAGCGTAAAGTAATCAAAAGTGTGTTTTAAAAAAAATATATATTAAAAATAAAATAAATAAAACAGGAAGCGTGTGTGTGTGTGTGTGTTAAAATATATATATTAAAAATAAAATAAATAAATAAAACAATAAGCGTGTATATGTTTGTGTGTGTGTGTGTGTTTAAAAAAAAAATATATATATATATATATATATATATTAAAAATTAAATTAAAATCTCTCTCTCTCTCTCTCCAAATTCTTCTGAACTTAAAATCTGTAGCATATTGGCACACCTTCTGTTTTGATAGGCCCAGTTAAGCTAAAGTGGATGCTTCATGTTGAGAATTTGTCCATTGTCCAAACAATTGAGTTGCAAAATTTAGATTATTATTTACTAGTGAAAAGTACAGAAACATGTAAACAGTAACCCCCCTTATACATATATATATTATACATATATATATGAAAATCAAAGTCATTAAAATCAACTACTGTATATCAGTGATCTCTCAACTGATGGTTACTTTTGCCCTGTATATGGGATGAAAACAATCCATTCCTCCTTTATGCAACCCCATATACTGGCCAATCTTTCACTGTTTTGTGAATAAATGAGCTTTTCATAGCGGCTGAATCTCTAAAGTGTCAAGAACCCAGGCAAACTTTGCCAGTGGCAGTTTTCACAGTCCCCGACTCCATCAAGTTGATAGCCTTAAAGTTATTTTAGCTTTTTTCAGATTTGATTTATTCCAAACAAGTAATGCATCAAACATGCCCTTCTAGTAGATTGTCATTGGATTGAAAGAAAAAGCATACGAAAACAAGGACACAGAGCAGCGCCAAAATAAATGGGTAAAAAATCACTTGTTTAAAGGGTGAAAATACAAGATAAATGACTTTTTGTGACTTTTGTATGTCCTTTAAAACAACTCTATCTGTTGGCTGTAACAGCAGCTCCTGGACATGTTAAACTCGGATTCAACAGAGCACAGTATATTTACTGATGCTCTTAACTGAATTTCAGGATCATTGACCAAGAATATAAATCTCATAGACAATGTAATTGTGGTGGGTTTTGGTGGAATTATGGGACTGCAATCCTGTGAAGGGTGTATTGCAGTTGTGAATGAGGATCACTGACTTATAAGTTGATCGATCGCTTCAGTGACATCACTGATTACAGAGGTAGATTAGGTGTCTGTTTTACACTCTGCCGGGTGGATTTTGAATTGTGAAGAGACAAGTCTTTGCTCAGCTGAGATCTGAAACAGATACATTTTGCAAACCTCGCAACATATTTTTTGTATTGTTGAGTGAGGTTTATTTATGGAGCCCAGCATTATACACAGTGTTTCAATATGTAATGAATATGTTTTTCAACAAGAAAATATGGAGAAATGTAGTGCAACAAAGGCATCTGCTCTTGTGCCTATGTTTGTGCATGCAACTACAACTACATGGTTAATGTCAGGGAATAACCTCTATGATGAAGAAAAGACATTAACTTTGACAACAGGACACGAACTGCAGTTTCTGTCGTCCACATCAGATAAATAGATAGATTTGTACTTTATTCATCTCCGAAGGGGAAATTACAGTTTTTATTACAGTTTACGTCGGTTTACATGAATAAAATAAATAACTGTTACAGTTACGAAACATAACAAGTTTCACAAACAACAAGTGACAAACAAGCATGAGGTAGGTTTAGAGATAAAAAAAATAAATATAATGAACAAATATTCAATATATAGATATATACTAATATAATATTAATTATAATAAGATAAGATAAGATGTTAAAAAGATAAGATAAGATGTTAAAAATGTTGGCTGAAGGAAATCATGATAGACAATTTTAAATAAAATCTTACATTTTATAGACCAAATGATCAATTGATTCATTGAGAAAATTGCCTTATAATAAACAGCCCTATAATAAACCTTGCTGCTCAAACATTCAAACAAGTTTTGACTGTTGAGCCAGTGTAACTGTGATGGTGCAGTTGGATCCCTCATTTCTTCAGGGTTGGGATAACCGCCATCTTTGCTGTTACAGGGTTTCCCCATAGATTTGTATAGAGGATCTGATTGAGTGGCGTGTCTCCTCTAAAATGTCTCTGGTGGTGTTCTTTTTCTGATATAGTTTTTGTTTGCACCTCTGTTCTTTTGTTTCTAGCTTTCAAAGGGGAGTTGGGCCACTACAGTTATTTTGTACCATGTTCAGCATTTGTACTAGTGGGTTTGTGCAGAACACCACTAAATTGAGTCTACTGTCTCCCATAAAGTAATGAGGGTGTAAGTCTATATTCAAATATGTTTATACTTTTTTTATGCCTCTGGCTATAAAGAGGGTCTTCCCTTATGGGGGCGGTAATGCTGAACTGGAGTGAACTGAATTGAATCATGTTTAATCATATTGTGCCTGATTATGTGATTATCCAGCAATACACACTTCCACTCCCAACCCATAAATTGGTCTTTAAAGATGCTTTCTTTTTTAAATACTATTCTTATTATTGGCTGTAATTACTTATGTAATTTGTATATTCTCTATTTGTTCTGTTTCCATATCCCATTGTCTTTTGATTCAAAAGCCCAGAGTTTCCATTTGTGGACGCCTACATTGAGCCATGCTGTACCTGGTTAGTAATTTTTTAGCTGCCAAAGGTCATGACTGTCTGGCTCACATTTACAAATCTTTCATTCTTTATAAACAGTTCGGTGAGCAATTCAGTACTTTAAGATTGGGATACAGAATAATTTTGCAAGTGGCATGCCTCTAAGGTATGGAAATTATGGTCTCTCTGTTGACTGATCAGTTCCACAATGTGGTCCAGATGGAAATATCTCAACAACTACTGAATGGATTGCCATGATATTTTGTACCAACATTCATGATCCACGAAGGATAAAGCATACCAACTTTGATGAACCCCTGACTTTCCTGTAGCCTCACCAGCAGGTGGACATTATTTGTTTCTTACTGCAGTGTCTTGACAACTTGCCTATTCGATGGATTGCCTTGAAATTTAGTACATATACCAATGGTGCTCAGATAATGAATCTTAATGACTTTGGTGATACACTGACTTTTCATCTAGAACCACCAGCAGGTTAAAGTTTCACTCAACATGTGAAATATAATACATACTGGATGGATTGGTACAATGTTTTGTACACAGGAATCCTACTGACTTTCGTAATCCACTGACTTTTACCATGCTGCAACCATGAGGTGAAAGCATTTTTGATTATAAGTGAAATGTCTTGACACCTCTGAATTGTAATAACTTTTATGATCCCCTGACTTTAGCACCATCATGAGGTCAAATATTTATTTTTCCAATACTTTGGTTTTTGACCAAATACCTGCCAAACTAATGACATTCTCATCAGCCTCTGCTGTACTTTATGATTATTGCTAACTAGCAAATGTTAGCATGCTAACATGGTAAAGTACAATGTCGAACATACTAAATATTAGCATTGTCACTGTGTGCATGTTTGCATGCTGATGTTAGCTAGGAAAGGTTTGATTGGGGGCCAATATTAGTGTATTCATTGTATTTTAGATAATGTTATCATTATCACTAGTTTACCACTAGTATAATATTAATTCCAGTTACAGTTTCATGGTACATCGTTCTCATTCATTAATCAAGCTGTGATCGGTCAGTTCATGAAAAAGTGACATTGATAAGCAACTTTATGCACACTCTTGGATTAAAAAAAGCAACCGATCTTCTCCCTACTCTGTCTCTGCCGGTGGAGAGGGCAAACAAGTGTACCGGCAACTTGTGAGAAGTGCCAGTATGCAAGAAAAAGTATGCCAAAGAGTAAAAGATAATAGTGCTGGTACTGGTCAAAGCAATGCAAAAACGCACACAATGAATGCCAACAGTAGAAAGCAAAAGCCAAATCCTTGACATTTTTGGCAATTTAGAAATCCCTGACAGACACATTTTACAGGTCCCAAAAAAAGGACATGTCCAGAAAAAGAAGACGTATGTTCACCCTATGTCAGCACTTGGATCAGAAACCCTTCTGTGCCTAAGTACTGCTAGCATGGCTGTAGACTTGTTTTATGATATAAGAAGGTAAAAGCATTTGAACTTGAGCATTGGTTCATTGTCAAATTATAGCTTCTTTTAATGCATAAAGGGTAACATTAGCTAACACATTTTTGAATTCAAAAGTTGCATATAAATTCTTCAAAAACAACAGATGGTTTATCTTTTTTAACTAGATTTCTCAGCCCTTTCCAGAGCTGCATTGTTTACAACACACAGCTTCACCACAAGTACTGTAATTGCATAGTTTGGTCTACAGTGCATCTGCCATGATATTTATTACTCCCCATTTCTTTTACTGTGAGACGGTGTACCGTATGTCTGTGTGTGTGTGTGTCTCATTAGGCAGTGTTCCAGTGACACTGTTGAGACCGAGGTCACTTCCTAATCCTCTTGGGGTCATGCAGATGTACAAAGAGAACAGATGACACAGCACACAGGTCCATGTTGTCGGGAGAGAGAAGGTAATTAGGGTTACTATCAGTGTTTAACAGCCAAACACTAACACTGTTGGTGTTGGAGGTGTACAGTGTTTCACAGGGAAAGAAAGGAAAGAAGATAGTTGCCCTCTGCTGTGACAGAAAAGCTGACAGGATTTGTTTTGTGCTGTAACATTCCGCTAGTGCTTAATTTTCTTTATAGTCACTTGAATTGTATTGGACAATTAGATATATGGCGTAAAATATACTCATCTTGTTGAGACATTGTTGACCAGAATGCATAAAGAAATCATGTTTGGTCACAAAAGCACAGGGCAGTAAGTGTGCTACATTATAAACAACACAACATAATCCTAAAATAAACTTTAATACCACTCAGCATTTTTAATAATCGGCCAGCTGCTTGAAGTAATTTTTCAAATACAAAATACCAAACATTTGTAGGTTTCCATTTCTCCAGTGTGATGCCTTGCAGATTTTTTATCTCATGTATCTCATAATACAATAAAATGATTCCCTTCTGGTTTTTCAATGTGAGACTATTTCACTTTACAAATAAGAACCTAACCGCTTACAAATACATTAATTCATGAACAATAAAAGCACTCCCTTGCTCAATTCAATACACTCAAAGGTTTTGCGGCATATTTGGTCTTGTGGCTAGTGTTAGCTAATGTTAGCAAACTCGCCATAAAGATATTGCTGTGTAGCTGACGTTACTGAGTCTGTTAACACACTTTGACTCGTCTTACAGTAGATTTTAGCAGTAAATACAGTATTAACCCTTTACTCTATTGTTCAGCCAAAATAAGCCATTAATCAAAAAATAGAATGCTACATTAACTTGTTAATGAAAATTATCATTATTTGCAGCCAAAAAAGATTCTTTGGGTGGCAGTTAAATGTGAGCTTATACACAGCCTGTCTAGACAGCTGTTTTGTGAAAAATGTATTTGTTGATTGAGAAATGGACAATTGAGGTTTTAGAAGAATCTGATGATGTTACATTGTCACTTATTTTCTTTTTAAGTTAATTCCATAACATGAAAAAAAAATTTAAATTGCTCCGTGCTCTCCATTAGACAAACTGTAATAGCAACACTATTTTTTAATTAATATAGGCTACAGTTAATTATCGGCCAGTATATCTGTGATGTGGATGTATCGATCAGGTTCTAGTACTAATGGAAAGCTTACTAACTGTTTGACTAGTTGTGAAAGCTAACCGAAGCTAATTAAGTGGTGTGCTGAAGTGTCATAGTAGTAAAATTGTTATCACAGTTGCCTCACAGCAAGTATGACATAGCTGGGTCTAGGTCTCCTGTCACTATTCATGGGTAATTTAGCACCATCAATCTGCTATCATCCAGAATATGTAAGAGTCTCTGCTCGCTGGTATGTTACAGTCTTTGATGGACTGAATGAGAATCTGAATGATGTAAGATTTATTTATCCAACAACAATGTGTTTGTTTCATTGTTTTTCATGACCAACCATTAAGTGGTTTTACACATAAAACAGAGTAATGTCTTCCAGCCTTTAAATTTACATGTCCTATCGGGGATCTGAGTGCCTTCTCACTTGCGCTGCCTCCTCAGAAACACAAAACGCTGCCAAACCCACTGAATTGTAAAATTCAAATGTTCTTGTGATTTACAAGCAAGCACAACTAGAAATGTAAATTACTAATTCATGGGACTTGATCTGGGATACTTAATACCCACTGCCAGTAGCAAGATTCATTTGGATTGACTAATTGGTAGTCTTACTCACTGTTACGTGATGCACATAACATTGCATCTTTATGATCACAAGTCATTTGACATTCTCATCTTTTCTCACACCATGAGTCACAGCTATTAGGATCACAACAGACTAATAAACATTCTGTGAAAACCTTATGCCAGTAAAGTTAAGTACAACAAATATCACAAAACCGTACATAACAGCTTCTGCCTTTTAAATAAAGTCAAACATTCACTGCACTTCTTGAAAGCCTCTTGTTGCTGAACAGATTGTTTTTTCTTAACTTAAACTTAAGCATAATGTCACTACAGTATTCATGGTTACAGTGGCATTGTCAAGGGAAATTGTTGAGGAAATATAAATTGACACAGGGCCACTGTTTGCTGCATAAATCCAAGCATGCTGACATTTTGGAGAACTTGTTAAAAATATCAACAACAGTTTTGACACAGAGAGATCTCATGTGTCATTATGATTTATTCAGGGTCTAACCCCTAATGGCTCCCTCCATAAATACATGTCTTTTGTGAGTATTTTGTCTTGCTGTTAAGTTACACGTTGGAAATATGTTGTTAATTCATTTGTAATATCAATTTTCTATTCTAAAAAAAGCAATGAAAGGAAAACATGAATAGGGAAATACTTTAAGTTCACAAGTTAATTGTTGGTCATTTTTGTGTTTCACTTTGTCGCAGTAGATCACAACAGATTCCACTAAAATCACATGGCTGAGAGTGTGTGGTAATGCAGATGGCTACGGTGGGGAGTGAAGGAGTGTGCTAACTCTGCATGAAGCTCAGAAACTGCCCTGAATACTGAATATCAATGACTTGTAGGTGAACAAGGTTCCACGTAAAGAATAAAGCAATTGCACAGCGCGGGGAATGGTAATTTTCATGCAGTAGTAATGGAAGTGCTGATGTTTGTGATTGTACTGCAGCACTGCAAAACATTACTACTGCAACAGAAACAAACAAAAAAAATCTAACCACCTCAGAGCTTCAATGAAACATCTGTCTGGCACTTCTAAAATATGGTTTTATTCATGTCTAACAACATAACTAAAGATTAGAATACTCAAAATAGTGTACATCACAAGGCAGGACACCACTTCGCAGATTTCTGATATTCAAAGTTGCCTTATTATGTGCGACACCAATGTTTCTTCTCTTGTCACCACCCATCCTGTTCTACTGTGGGTGATGTGAACAAGTTTACCTCCCAAAAGGATGTAGCCAACATTTGATGAAAAAGTGACAAGTGCTTTTACAAAGGGATAGGTACGCAGCAAAAATCGTCACTGTTAATTAAACTCAGAGTGTAAAAAGTAAATGCTGTGCCAGTGGTTATGCAAGTCCACATCCATCAGAGTTGATTTAGCTCTTTTTTAGATAGTTCAGAAAAGCCGCCCCAGAGCCATATCCACTTGCTGACTAAATAAACAACAAAACAAATAACTGTCACTGCAAAATCAACACACATTAATGCCAGAAAATTGGATGTACTTTGTAGTGCAAATTCCATGACAAGATAGAGACTTTCTCAAGACTAAACTTTGAGCTGATGGGAAGACATGACTTATTTTGTGGCTCTTTATACTTGAATATACTGAATGAGGAATGTAAGATTTACAGATATCAATTGTTTATGCACCACGACCCTGTATGCAGGATAAGCGGTTGACGATGGATGGATGGATGGATGAATTGTTTATGCATTATTGCATATACATTAATGCATTCCAGACACACATCCCTTTTATATCACAGCCTTTCCTTTTGATAGCAACAATTATGTGCTACCATTGATGATTGATGTTTACTGGCATTTTGACACACACCTGCAATTGTATTCCTAGATAGTTACTCGCTTTAATTTCTTCCCTTCATATTGATGACTCACTCTTGATTCTATTGTATACGTGGTTTGTCAGATACGCTGCTTATGCCCACTGATTTACAAATCTATATTCTGACTGTTTTAAAGAGGAAATTCAGAACAAGAATTTGAACAAGTGTTTACATGTGAAGCATAACAGATCAGCCACTGCAGCTCACTGGTGATACAGGAAGAAATAGGACACATTTATTCAAGTAAATCCACAACAATACTACATAATATACTCTTTCCAAAAATACCCAATACAGTGTGTGTATATCAGTGTGTATATAATATGTGTACATATGCTGTAATATGCTTTTTACTTCGGCAACATACAAGGATACATTTCAAGATTCATAAATTCACAACAAAGTTTTATCTAGCTTATTTTGTGATTAAGTAAACCAGTTATGACTCAAATCATTTTTAAGGTTAAAATAAAAAGGAATAATTATTATTGGGTTTTGGGTGGAAAATCTTCTGCAGCTTCCTGAGTGTCTTCACTAGACTTCCCAAATCCCTTTAACCTTTAGGGGGCAGTGTTGGTTCATACCTCATGTTGAGGACTTTTTTTGAAAGTGCTTACAACTACTTCATGGAGGAAAGAATGAAGAGAAGGGAAGAGAAGAGGAGGGAAGTGTAGGAGTTTGGAGACAGAACAAATGATGGGAAGAAGAAAGGAAGTGAGAGAAGCAGGACAAGTGCAGATGCAAACAGAAATGAGGGCGGAGAATATTGGAGAAGTGCTAAGTTTGAAAGGCTGGAAAATTGTCACCATTAGGGTATGACGGTGATAAGTGTGATGCAGCAATGTGAAAGTTAAATTATGATGTCTGGTTAGCATGACTCCTCATCTCCTGTAGTCCAACTTTCAATAAGCATCATGCCACTGTAAAAAACAAGCTTAAATTTCATCCTTGTTTCATGGATGGGAAGCAGAAATGATCAGTGACCATGGATTCTAAACAGGACAAGCAGGATAAAAAAAAGCAACGAGTTGTGTAAAGGATCCTTTTTTTTTTGTTTTGGTACATAAAAATAGCTCTCTGGAGGCTAAATATACAGCAAAGTGTGGCAGTCACACTTAACCAAGCTGAATGCATTTCCTTCACAACCTTCAACCCTCCTATTCCCATTCCTCCCATCCTCATCCCTCATTTTGTTCCTTCCCCTCTCCTCCTTGTCTCTTTCCCTCATCACAGCCTCTTGCTCGGCTGTCTCTGCAGGTAGATCGGGTCCTTGATCAAGTGGAGGCATTTATGTCAGTGTCATGCTGTGGAGTTGATGTGGAATCAAGCTACTCAGAGAAATTAAATCACTCCAAACAAACTGAATGTGAGGTGCTGATGTTCAAATACATCCTCTGGACAAGATGTTTGACTGTTGCCTTTACGCTCTTTCTAATGTTGGGTCCCAAGGAGGGAGGGATTGGCTCTGATTTTCACTTTGTCATAATCTGACCTTCCTTTCTGGGTAATCACATGAATATAATGACAGAGATTTTGGGGGAAATTGCATATAAACATTTAAATTATTATAATACGGTTAGCATATTTTCCTATATCGACATGTATGACAGATATGCGCATGTCATTAAATATAGATTAGAAAAATATGATAAATGATTAATAATAATGATTTTGAAGGCCCTGAAAACACACATTCTCAATCAACTTCTTACTATGAGTGATGGAGTCCTATTTGAACATTTTCTATCAAGTTAGAACAGTTGTGGTTGTTTCACATGAGGGATTTCTGTCTTTGCTATTTTTTTCTGTGCTCTTCTCACTGGTTTGAAGAAGCAGATTAGAGGTTTTAGCAGAGCTAGCGTTGTGACTCAGGGG
This sequence comes from Micropterus dolomieu, assembly GCF_021292245.1. Lineage (NCBI taxonomy): Eukaryota > Metazoa > Chordata > Actinopteri > Centrarchiformes > Centrarchidae > Micropterus > Micropterus dolomieu. The sequence goes on along the minus strand of NC_060172.1, from coordinate 15,844,046 downwards.
ATGGCAATGTAGGTCGGTCAGACGGTCTACCACTTTGGACTAGGCTGAAATATCTCAGCAACTAATAGATGGATTGCTATGAACTTTTGTGCAGACATTCATGGTCCCCAGAGGTTGAATCCTAAAGACACTGGCGATTTCTGACATTGTGCCTTTATTTGAGAAAAGACTGTAGAGACAGACCGGAAATGAGAGAATATTGGGAATGAAGTGCAACAAAGGTCCCCAACTTCGGGGCATTATGATTACATAGACAGCATCCCCAGGGTGCCCTAACAGGTTTTTTGGTTTTGAATGAGATACCTTGACAATTGTTGGTTGTTGGTTGGATTGCCATGAAATGTGGTACAGATGTCCATGATACCCAGAGGATGAATCTTTATGAATTTGGTGATCCTCTGACTTTTCATCTAGCACCCACCAGCATGTCAAGTCAAGTGGACTTATCAAGTAGAAAATCTCAACATCTACTATTTGGATTAGAATTTCAACAACTATTGGATGGATGGTCATGAAATTTAGTGTGGACATTCATAAAGATAAAGTGTAATAATGTTGGTGATCCCTTGACTTTTCATCTAGCATCATTGTCAGATCAACCTTAACTTGCTGAAAGTTATGCTTGTCCAAAAATTATGTCCACTTAACTGCAAAACTAATGACTTTCAAATCAGACTCAGCTGTACAGGTATTTGTGTTTCTGTTGCTAATTAGGATAGATGATTAACATTATAAATATCACCTACTAAAAAGGAGCATATCACATTGTTGACAGTGTGACCATTTTAGCATTCTGATGTTATCATTTACCTCAAAGCACCCTGTGGCTAAGCACAGCTTCCCAGAACCACTAGTATGACTGTAGTCTTGATGAATGTTAAACTCATAAATAATACCCGTTTTCCCTAACTTTAACTTTAATTGTTGCTTTTTTAGTCATGAATATTTATTGTTGAAACAAAATATTTAAGAAACCATGTTGTCAGGGCCTTGTGTTGGCCTCTGTGTTCCACTATTAAGCATTACATCTGACAAAAATCTCCTCACAGGCTTATTCTATACCAGTGTCTATTACAATTTCTTTGCACATTTTGAAAGTTAAAAGGATATGAATATATACTGTATACTTCATGAGGCAACATGATTTTACATGACATTAACTCCATGATATCACCATTAGGAATATGAAAATATTAGAGCATATTCAATGGAAGGTGTGCCTACAGTAACTGAGTCAGAAAATGGATCACAGCTCACATGCAGATTATGTGTGGAGAATTTATGCAGATCATGACCTTTATGATTTGAAAGCTCCCAGGTTGTTCTAATGCAGGAGAATGAAGACCTTTTGGCTCTATCAATCTGTGGTCATGATTCGTGTGGTGGTAAAACAATACACACAAGCAAAGCAGCATAACTGGAAGCAACGAAGACCTGTAGATCACATGGTGGTTTTAAACACCAGTCTATATGTATTCTTATGGAAATGAATGAAAATCCAATTTGTGCTACATATATGCACCACCTATGCTGCAACAATTCCGAAAAATCCAATATAATGACATCCGACAGATTTTTTTTACCGGAGAAGTAACTTTAAATAGGGCTTCCTGAAAGCACCCTGTGCAGCATTCAGGCGACTGTAATGAACCCAATCACTTTTAATTTAGCTTCCCTGCGTCAGCTCTGTGATGGTATAATTGGGTTACATAATTAACACTAGCAGGAAAACAAACCACAGCACTTCTATCAGTGTCTTGCAGGAGGATGAGTAGCTAAGAGCTGTTGCTGGGGGTCTGATTAGGTTGGTTCTGCGACCACAGGGGGAGAAAGTGTATCTGTGCACTGACAGCTCTCCAGCTACGCTGTGCCGGAACTAACAGTTGAAATGGTGAAAGGTAGAATGGAGAGGAGGGAAAAAATTGGGAAACAAAGCTGAGATGGGATTAAAAGAAAGGAGTGTTAAGCAAAATAGAAGAGACGGGAAAAAAATAGTTTAGGAAATTATTTTGTCGTAGATATAATTAGCATTAAATGTTACTTGCAAAAATAAATATTTGAGCTTGAAAGGTCACCATCAGGTTCTAAACTGCAAGCGGCATTAATAAGCCTGCTCGTTTAAATCTCTCCCGCTTTTACAATCTTATTTTTCTTTCTTCTCATTTTTTTATTAGTGGCATGTTGACTCTCCCCAGATTGTAAGGTTGATCTGAACAACAAGGGAAGATATCTATTTTTTTTCATATCTGCCAAAAACTTAATTTACAAAAAAAACCATTTTGGTCAAAAGAGCATGACACTCCAAACGAAACAACTCTAAAATCTGAATACTCATTAGTGAAAACATGAGCGCTTATTAATAATGAAATCTCCATATGCAATACGTAGCAGAGGACTGGTAGAGGAAGAAGAAAGGGTTGATGAAATAGAATGCAAGGTCTTCATTAAACGCAGTGACAGCAACCTGCTTTCGATCTACAGGGAACTGGTGCGCAGGGACGGCCTGTGCTCTGAGGCTACGACATGCCGGAGAAGACTGTGGAATTTACTTTGAAGCTCGTTGAGTTGTGGACTTGCAGCAGTGTTGGACAAACTTTCAACGGATTATCTTGGGGAAGAGCGAGAAAGGGAGCAATCAGTCGACACCCTGACTCTGCAGCAGGAAGCAACCAATCAGAGTCCAATCAAAATCTGAGCTCTTGGGATATCAAATATAACTTACAGTAATTCACAAGTACAGATTTGTTTCATCATCATTTCTCCAGCAGCAGCTTCGCTGCAAAGGCAAAAAAGTTAGTTCAAAATCATGAGTCACAGGATGTTGTTTGAACTTTTCAGTTATAGCAGTCCTAGCAGTTCCAAACTTGGAGACATACAGTATGTGCCTCCTAAATGAAGGGATACTAAGTGATTGTAATCACTCTTTTTGTTAAATTCAGTAATTTTTTCCTCATAGTTTATTAGCTCTCCATTTTGTGTGCACTCTAAAAAATCTGTGTTTCCTACACAGCCCTATCTCTGTAAATGGAAAACAAAGGTGGTGTGGACCTTGCCACACAACATTGTTGGCGTTAATACTTGTGCACATGAGTAATGGGGGAGGGAGGTAGTGGGAGAGAGTGTACTACATAAGGGCACATCTGAACGTGCTGAGCTCCCGGCACTGTGAAAAATGAGAGATGGTGAAAGGTCTAATGAGTATAAAAAGAGAAGAAAGTTATTTGACCAGGCAAGAGCAAAGTTGTTTCAATGCTGCAGAAACCTCAGCGATTTGAAATTTTGGGGGTGGAGCTTCTGAGGGAGCACTGGGGTTTATTTTATCAACAATCCTTCTGCAGAATCAATTACTCTCCCTTTCAACATTGTTTATAATTGTTACATATAATGACCATTTCTAAGCCTGCAGACATTAGGGATTAATATAGTGATTACCGTCTGTGTTCACACATTATATATAATATTTGGTTTTCTTTAGTTTTTGTTTACATTACTGACACCCTAACATTATTGCTACAGTGTAGCCCATGGTAGTCAATGATATCTTGGTCAGATAATTGTTTTGTTGTATTTATGGCTAAACGGTTAATTATTGTTATACTGATACTGTGACTTGTGAAAGGTGCACCCTTTCAAATCACTTGTGGAAGAGAAACTTGTTTAGTTGGAGATAATTAATATTATTTTTGAGGTGTCCAAACAACTGAAAGGCTGTTTGTTAATATGCTCTACATGTGCAGTCTCTACTGTTTATACTAACACAAAGATGGCTTTGTTGATGAAGCACTCTGTTTACTTTATATGTCTCAAAACAATAAGGAGAAGAAGAGGTATATTTTGCTGTTCAATAAAGACCAACTGTTTTTCTACATAAATGATCTGGATGAATGCCTCATGTAGCTAGCAGGTAGCTCTGAAGTTGTCGACGGCACTTTTGAATGCCATGATTATATTTAAACATTAAAGTCTTGACAAGCATGCCAATAATGCAATAATAATATTTCAATAAAATAAAATTTCTTCTTCAGAAAAAGTTTACTTAGATGTTGCCTATACTTTGACTGACTGGTTTGACCCATGGAAGGCCCTCAACAACAAGCAACTGCATAAATGGATCTGATTCTATTCATGTATTCAAAAAATAATCAATTTTTGATTGTACTTGGCACAAACCTTAAATAGAATACA
>NC_060172.1:15822114-15839761 GCF_021292245.1 Micropterus dolomieu | reverse complement strand
TTTTTCCTCATAGTTTATTAGCTCTCCATTTTGTGTGCACTCTAAAAAATCTGTGTTTCCTACACAGCCCTATCTCTGTAAATGGAAAACAAAGGTGGTGTGGACCTTGCCACACAACATTGTTGGCGTTAATACTTGTGCACATGAGTAATGGGGGAGGGAGGTAGTGGGAGAGAGTGTACTACATAAGGGCACATCTGAACGTGCTGAGCTCCCGGCACTGTGAAAAATGAGAGATGGTGAAAGGTCTAATGAGTATAAAAAGAGAAGAAAGTTATTTGACCAGGCAAGAGCAAAGTTGTTTCAATGCTGCAGAAACCTCAGCGATTTGAAATTTTGGGGGTGGAGCTTCTGAGGGAGCACTGGGGTTTATTTTATCAACAATCCTTCTGCAGAATCAATTACTCTCCCTTTCAACATTGTTTATAATTGTTACATATAATGACCATTTCTAAGCCTGCAGACATTAGTCAAATCACTTGTGGAAGAGAAACTTGTTTAGTTGGAGATAATTAATATTATTTTTGAGGTGTCCAAACAACTGAAAGGCTGTTTGTTAATATGCTCTACATGTGCAGTCTCTACTGTTTATACTAACACAAAGATGGCTTTGTTGATGAAGCACTCTGTTTACTTTATATGTCTCAAAACAATAAGGAGAAGAAGAGGTATATTTTGCTGTTCAATAAAGACCAACTGTTTTTCTACATAAATGATCTGGATGAATGCCTCATGTAGCTAGCAGGTAGCTCTGAAGTTGTCGACGGCACTTTTGAATGCCATGATTATATTTAAACATTAAAGTCTTGACAAGCATGCCAATAATGCAATAATAATATTTCAATAAAATAAAATTTCTTCTTCAGAAAAAGTTTACTTAGATGTTGCCTATACTTTGACTGACTGGTTTGACCCATGGAAGGCCCTGAACAACAAGCAACTGCATAAATGGATCTGATTCTATTCATGTATTCAAAAAATAATCAATTTTTGATTGTACTTGGCACAAACCTTAAATAGAATACAGTCCTGAAGTGTAATTTATAGAAAATTATCAAAATTTAAATAACAATACTGGTCAGAATAATCGCAAATAGACATTTCCTCATATCCTTAAGCCCTAAGGTATGTAATAAGTAGTGTTGCCCCCAAAAATTCAAATTCACTTCACTTGATTATCTTATTTTTCAGGTCCCCTTATTTCTTACACCACAGTGGTGGTGGTTGATTTATTGCTTATTTGGCATCAATTTAGCCAAGACAGCAATGCCGAAAACAAAGAGAACATTTCTAAATACAATCTCTTTGTCCTTAAGGATTTCTGCACAACTGCTTGTTTACTTTGTCTGTCTCCCATACTGGGCACTTTGGCAGGAAACATTAATTTGATTCAAATTTCCATTCCTCTGTGTGCTTTAAGAACTTCTCTTCAACGTTGGTTTAAAAATTGAGTGTAAACCAACACAAGTTATTTCTTGACCTTAGAAACAGCAGTTGGCAAAACCATATCACCACTATTGTTTTTTGGATTAACTGTGCAAATATGATATATAATACACTGATTATATATTATACTGAGTTCAGCCTGCCGGTTTATGAGTCAGTAGTAACAGTTTGGCAGATTGTGTGTGTGTGAGTGTGTCAGTGTACCTATTTTTTTGTGTGTCTGCCTTTTATAATAATTCTGTCTATATGATTTGTGTTTAACTATACATGTCTAAGTGCCCGTGTGTTGCTCGTGAATCAAAAGACCACGACTGTTGCAAATGGAGTCTATTAAAACCAGCGTCAGGTTTACACCTGTCAAGGAGGAATTTAGACTGATAATCTGCTTACAGACACCAGCGTGAAAGAGAGGGTGGGTGCTCGGAGACAGGGAGGAAGAACAATATTTCAGACCGATCAGGGAGTGAAAAGGGAGCGGGAGTGGGGAGGACAGATTTAGATACCGCAAGAGAGATGGGAAGGAGAGAGAGCTCAAAACAGATGAGCGGAAGACATGACAGGGATAAAAGACATCTGGGGAAGCAACGACACCTAAGCAGAATCCACTCTGGACATGTCTCTAATGCATTTTGGCCATTTTGTTTGTAAATGTGCATTTGCGTATGCTTTGTCTGCACACCTCACTCTCAGCTGCTGTCAGGCCTCTTTATTGACAGACATGAAAAGAGTTAGTTACTGATGTGGTGCCCACTGTTGTCTCAGCCTGTATGTTGAGAACTGGAGCGGCATGCCATTAAGCTAGCCCTGGAGGGAGAGAGAGAGAAAGGGGGGTAGAGAGAGATTTTGAGCTTGAGCTTTAGCTCCACTCCCGCTAACACCATGACTTATTTACACAAACTTTTATGTACCCATTAGCGCTGCGGTGTAGCCTGTGTTGGATCTAACGTGTGACTGTGTGTGTGTGTGTTTTGCTCTGCAGACTCAAAATGTTCACTTAGCATCATTCATCTTGATGAGCATCACCAGTAGGATTCTGGCAGTTATGTAGTCTGTCTATTTACTTGTGACAGCGGACAGCTGTGCATCTGTCCTTCAATGATAAATCGGCCTTCAATCAGGGAATATATTACAGTATAGCTGCTACTGCTATACTTTGGGCAGGCGTATAGAATCCGGATTTCTTCTCCACATCCTCTCACTTAGTTTGCTGACTTTGGTACTAAATAGTAAAATTATAATATGTGATAGCTTCTTTTTATATTTTTTAAGCAGAACTCTGGTTTGGATACTTGAAAAGGATCATTTAGGCGCTTCATCAGCCCCTGTCTCTATATATGTATTTGCAAAGTCACAAAATGCTCATACTAAACATACCTGCCAAACCATTTTTACTTTTTTCAATATTTAACATTACTTTTTACTATTTAGTAGTATACAGATGTTATATTTAGTTAGGGTTGGCTTACAGTAGGTATATGCAGCTTAAAAGTGTGTATGCTTGTGTGCATTTAACCTCTCCCCTTTGTGTTTGTCCACAGTAGTAACCAATTAAAAGAGTCTCTCATAATAATAATAATAATAATAATAATAATAATCTTTATTTGTAGAGCACTTTTCAAAAACAAGTTACAAAGTGCTTTAACAAGTGTAAAGACAATAATACCCAAAAGACAATAATACAAAAACAATATAAGATAAAAGCATGAAAACATTGAAAAGACTAAAATACACGTTTAAGATAAATATAAAATTAGTAAAATAGAATAAATTTAATAAAGATAAAATAAAGTCAAATAATCCTTCACCTTGCTGCTGCAGCAGCTTCAGAAGCTTGTCCTTCCTTTGATATTGTCAGAAGTGAATTAACAAACATACTGTTAATCATATCTCTGATCTTTCAAACAACCAATTTCTGGACCAGTGGCTGGGAACTCAGACTTGGAGCAGACTTGACACAGACAAAACACCACAGTGTTCATGCTATGTATGTAGCTAATAGTTACTTGAAAGCTCTTCAATATATATTCATTCAAGGGATATACTTGATATGGTTTTCTGCTGTAAAGACATTTTTCCAAGACACAGGTGGGCTTTGCTTCTTGCTGTCATTTTTGCAGCAATTCCTACGAATTAATCAACAAAGTACAACGGTGGTCCACACCTTCCCAAACATCACATACACTAGGTTAAGGTTACGGAAACACTAAACAAAATAACTTTGTTAAGGTTAGTGAACCATGATTGTCATGGTTACAAAAATAACCATTTGGTTAGGAAATGGCCGCGGTCTAGTTGTAAAGAAACCTATAATGACTTTTGGTAGGAAACAGGAAATGAAGTCTGATGCTTTATTGACCCATTCAATCACTTGACCTTTGTGCCTCTGCTCACACTACTTCCTCCTTTGCTCCAGACAGACAAGAATCCAGCCACTAGAGGGCTTTGTCACTTGAAAACAAAAAACTACTGTCTGGTGGTCAGAAAAACCCATTGATCCTATACAAAAACACAAATGTATTGTGTGTGGATACTGGCATATTGTTCACATGCACACATCAATGTTTATCTATGCACACAAACACGTACACTTTTTGCGCTTTAATTGAGGTATGTTTGCTGTCATATATGTGGATGCAGTGATTGCACGTAGATTGCTTTGTGTTTCACTGTCTTTACATGCACAGAAGCATGTGAGAATGAGATAAAAACAGACATGCTTGGGGAGGGTTAAGTGTCTCAGAATCAACAACTACCAAATCTCCTTCTCTGTCAGCTCCATCTCCCCCTCTACTCCACCATAATGCCACACCAGCTAGGGAATAGAATAATAAATAAAATCACTGCAGCAGCCTCACAATCCTGTTTAAGGGGATGATTTTCGTCATGGTTCAGTAAAAAGATGTCTTGAGAGTTGCTACAAAAGGAAGTATGAAGTCTCCCAAGTCAGTGTTAATGCGGGCACTTGGGTCTGAGAGCCGATGGCACTACGCAGACTGGGCATTGACAGAAGTACCCAGGACACTGTGAAGAGACTTCAGCATCAGAGCAATGTCCAAGACAAGATTGCAATATGGCCACGGGATAAAATAAGTATAGTTTACACATAAAAAGCTTCATTACTGCATTCTAACGTGTCTTTCTGGGACTCTAAGACAAGTATGAGTACAGATTTAGAGGAGATCATAACCATGTTGTTGAAGCCATAATTAGCTGCATAAACATACAGCATCTTTTGGGCAAACTAACAATGAAGCCATTACAGATCGTTTGAGTCAGAGGCTTGTTTTTACAGGATCAACATCTAGTACAAACATGATGTATTGGCACAGAGCACGCTTAGTTTCTCTCCAGTTTCTGAGAATTGGATTTTAAAAAGTTAGATATAAAAAGTTTTTCCACATTGGTGAAAGCTCAGCATACTGGAAAAAATTGAGCCAAGTTACGGGTAAGTCTCTAATGCAAAAAAAAAAAAGCTGAAAGGTGGGAAATGTTTTAACCTGAAGCCAAATTGTGTGTGTGTGTGTGTGTGTGTGTGTGTGTGTGTGTGTGTGTGTGTGCGCGCATTCCAGGTCCCCGGGTACAATGCTTCAAGGCTAAAACGTCAATTACTTGTGATGAAAAGAAGGCAGGAGGGGGCGGGGAATCCAAGACAAAATGCGGAGCTAAGGTGAAACCCGGTCAGGTGGAATGTGTCGTGGTGCTGCCCCGAGGTCTGGATCTGTACAAGATGTTTCTCCAATAACTCTCCACATCAGCACAACTAGTGGAAGAGTTTGGCCTGGAGTGCTGTCCCCTCCTTCAGTGGCATGGGGGTACTTTGTACGCATGAGTGTGTGTGTGTGTGTGTCTTTGTAATTGTGCAGTCACACAGAAGTCACACACTCTGTATGAGTGCTTGTTTGGACTTTGGGTGACACACAGGGTTACTGTGTTAATGTGTGTGCATATGTCTATGGGCGTCTGTAGTGTGTGTGTGTGTTTGTGGAGTTATACAGGGACACTGTGCATAATTTTATGTGTCAATATGTTTTTCTTGTTTTAATTAATTAATTATTTGTCAAAAAAACCACTGCATTTAGATAAATAACCTTGTTAGTTTTAGTTCTTTGTTTATCTTTGAGTTTTACTTCTTAAATAGTAACTTAAGAGAGTCAAGAGTTTTGAACAGTTTAATCTAAGAGTATTAACTAATACTAAAAATGATTTATTTAATTATTATTATTATAACAAAACTTTCTGAGATTAGGGACCAAAAATTATCTGCGACATGTTGTTTCCTTCTTTCTCATCCTGTTAATTATCTCTTGACCCCTGAGATTTCTTTTACGACTCTAGTTTCCCACCCTTGGATTAGAATCCTCTGCAAAATCAGAATATTCAAACTTAATAAACAGATTCAATCTTGTCGATCCTGTCTGCTTTGTGTGTTGTGTGTCTGTACATGCATAACTTATCTGTATTCGTGCCTCTGTCTCTACAGTGATGCAGGGTGGTAAACTTTCTGTCAGGTGCTATATCAGCAAACCTCTTCCTCACCTCCTGCCCGCTCTGCCAAGTGGGATCATTTCTCCACACAAATGACTCCGGATATAATTATTGATAGCCATTGGCATGTATAGCCAACAAAAATTCTTCTGAGAGGGTCCACAGGAGAGGGTATTGGAATTAAGCTATTGCATTTCATTTGTAGAAACAAAAAGCACAAAATCTTTCATTACTGCCTGAAGTACCTTGATTCTTGTTTTATCTGGACAAAACACCCAGAGGATTGTTTGGTTGAGATGAATTTTGGCTGCCCTTTTATTGAGATCAACAGAGATTATAAACACAGCAGGATTTACCATTCAAGCAGGATACTGTATTGTGCAAAATGTTGTTTGGGAAAAGTCAGTATCTGAAAACTGCAGAGGGCTTATTTGTAGTCGATGAATTGTTTTCCTTCAGCCGGTTTATGCACCAACACCACACAAGGGTTTTTATTTGAAGAAATTTTCACAACGATCAATGTTGAACAATGTTGTTGTATTTTAGACACGTTAATGTTGGTACATTTTCTAAATGTAAATTTGTAATGCTTTGAGTAGCACACCTTTGTTTCAGTGGGTGGTAGACAAAATATCCCAAACCGCAATATCTCCAAACCTCTTCACATAAAACCAAAACAACATGGCTAGACATTGCAAGTAAACATGGACGTGCAAATGTTCAATTGCAGTTAGTAGTCATCATATGAAATAAATTAATTGGTAAGAACAATAATAACAATGGCTGAATGTAAATGTTAACTTATAAAACATCAATTAAGAAAACACGTAGATGCCTGTGAAAGTTCTCAGTCATCCAGGTAAAAGAAGGTTAAAATCAAGGGCAACTGGACTTGGTTAAAGAAACTCGAAGATGTTTCGTCTCTCATCCGAGAGACTTCCTCAGCTCTGAGTGACTGGTAAGGAAACTCAGCTATTTAACCTCTGTGGGGTCAAGCTGATCGATACCGCTGGTTTGTTAGTGCTCCTGGCTGTTAAAATGATGATGTGGTTATGTTCGTTGGAGACACCCAAGGCCAAATCTGACCGTCCATTGTTGGCATTCTCACTGAAACATCTTTGAGTATCTTCAACCAAGTCAAGTTGGCCTTGATTTTAACCTTCCTTGGATAACACATAAAAAACTATAATGTGAAAAAGACCCCTAATACTGTGCATTAAATGAAATTCAATGTGAGAGTTGTAATGTGACAGAGGAAAGGTGTGTGTGTGTGTTTGTGTGTGTGTGTGTGTGTGTGGGTGATGAGATATGACATGACAAGTATGGGTGATATTTCTCTTTTTTTGAGTTGATCAACTGAGGAAAAACCTAAAGAGCTGTTTTTATCAGATAGATTGTGAGTCCCTGTTTGCTCTTGCTTCTCTGTTCACCCTTTCATGCCTTGAAAACTCTGAGAAGATATATGGTGCTGCGGCTTATCGTGACCATGAATTTTCACTTCAGTGAATATATCCATTATGATTGCTATTTTCAGTGCAGTGAGATTGAATGTATGCACTACTAGGCACGTTTCTCAATCCATAAGTGTGCACGGATAGTCTGTTCTGCCATGCACGATGGTGAGCATTAGAATCTCTACCCGCGCAAGGGTGATGACCTAAATAAGAGTAGCAGATACATGTTTCAGAGAGTTCACATGGAGATGAACATTTTGTGAATTTTCAATGTGACTAGCAGCATATTGGTGTGCACATTTCTCGGCTGGTGTTCTCTTTGTGTAGAGCCTCGTTCTTGAAACAATTTACAGATTAATGTCCAGTTTCTGTCAGGACACTTTAGAGCATTTTAAGCCATTCAAAGTATTTTTAAAACATTAAGTTATGATTGTCAAATCATGAGGAAAAAGTACCAGAAGCAATAGATGATCTTGATCTAAAAAAACCGGCAGCCTCTGCCTCACCTTATTTTTATTTTGATATTTTTGCATGACCACATTACACAAAACCTTAGTCCTTTTTGAGGATCTTTTCTTCTTTGTTTGAAGCTTTTATGTGTTGCTGTACTGACAAAAGTAAAAATGTTGTTTTTATGTTTTTTTCCATTTATCTTTACTATTTCCATCATCAGCTAATTGTGAGAAATTTTAGGCTGTAACTGCGGGAGTAGTAGTGGCCTTTTCTGGGCTGTGAAGGAATCCAGAGCTGAAACAATTAGTTGGTTAATCGATTAGTTCATCAACAGAAAATTAATCTGCAACTATTTTAGTAATTGCTTCATCATTTTTTTGTAATTTTGTTTGGGCAAAAATAGTTCATATTCACTGGTCCCTGGTCCTGGTAAATAGTTTTTGTTTAAAAAAAAACATTTATGAAAATAATGCTCCAGACAGACAAGAATCCATCTAAAAGTCTTTGTTTTGGACTGTTGGTCTGACAAAACAAAACATTTTTTTTCACTATTTGCTGACATCCTGTAAACCAAATGATTAATTGAGAATATAATAGTAGATTTGTCAGAAATGAAAAATTATTAATTGGTTTACTGTTCATTTTTTAAGTATGAAAAGGACATCCATCGTGAAAGCACATAAATGGGGTGTGTTTGTGTGTGTCTGTGGTGTGGTTGTGTGTGTTAGTGCAAGCCATATGGTGACATTTGTATTAGTCATTATTCACACTGACTTCATGTAAGCCCCGCAGTGCCAAGCCACTTCATCCACTGCGGCCATAAAAAAAATTATGAGTAGTTCACGGCATTCACACACCAGATTGGAGTGTGATTCATTCATTGTTGAGCAACACACACACAGTCACATATTGTACGTTTTCTTTTAGGGCTTGCATCCTACTGATGGATTTCCCCCCACCCCTATTCAAAACAGATGCAAAGTAAGGTGGATGGAGAGCTCAATTAAGTTCTGACATAAGGAAAAAAATAGGAATCACAAAAAAAAGCCTCAGCCATGGAGAAAGAAGTTGAATCACTATGATCTCACAAATGTGCAGTGAAATTAAGTTTGTTAGGCAGCCATGGCACATATTCTATTATAGATATTATTATATATATTAAAAAACAACTGGCTTTCTGACCACTGAAACTGCATGTGTGTTAAACATTATTGATTTTTTTCCCCTACCAAAAGTTGTTTGGTTTCAAAAGTAATTTATTTTTCAAAACTCCACTCTACTTCACCCACCTTTTCCCTCTCCCTAGACACTCCGATCAGCTTGTTCAAATGATGCAGTTTCCTCATGCCTGAAAAGTTAGTAATGCCGTGAGTAGTCAGAGATTCATGTCTCAACATCACTTAAAAGGGTAACTTCGATTTTATACATCAACACCAGTTTGGTTGTCAATACGGATAGGGGTGGTTTCCGATAGCTGTTCCATTTTGAATCCAGTGGAGGGCAAAATTCATTGACTTGTCAAGCTCCGACGCTAAGAAATCCAGAAAATATTTAGGTAGCAGGCATCAGATTTTGAGACGTTACTTATGGTGGTTAAAATGTCAAGCTTTACCTGCAGCTAACTGCATCAACTGTAGCTGAGTAAGGCCAATTCTGCAACAGCGAAATATCATATCAATATTGCAAGCTTAACATTTTCCTCAAGAATTTGGACACAACCCGACAGCTGCTTTCAGTGTGTCAGATACATATATGATCAACATTAAAACTTTTCATGTTAGAGCTATAGGCTGTAAGCATTAATAAGGTTACCACTAAAAACTGTTTAAAGCCAACTAAAGATCATTTTTTTTATAACTTTAGTCACATGCATATATTGAAAGCTGATCTTAATTATATTGGAAAGAATGCGAATGGATTTGATATAATGCTATTTAACCTCAATCATACTGATGCTAATGGCCCTAAAATAATAATAATCATAACAATCATATTGAAAATGATGCCAATAAATGGCAGACTGTATGGTACATATATGGTAGGCACCCTGGCATGGAGTGGCAATGAAAGTGACCTCACTCTCCCTACTACAAGTCATTGTACCATCAAAATGATTTAGAAGCTGTTATTTTAAGATAAAAATACTACATAATGTTGCTTTAACTGTCACAGCTCCCAATATGAATCTTCAAAGGAAAGCAAAATGCTAAAAAGTTGCCCTAGTTGTGCTGAACTATTTGCAACGATTTCTATAATCCATGTGGAATGTTTGAATGAAGGTTACTTAAGTTTAATCAGTTACGCTGTCCTTGGTGTGGATGTGGTTCTATTAGTTATGATTTTACAAAGCACTCGGTATGACAGATGGAACCACATTGTTCATTATGTAGAACATACTCCCACAGACAGTCATGCAGTAACAATTTTTTTTTAAACACCCACAATGCACACCAATTAAAGCCAAAACACCTGCTACTAAATACAACAGTCATTGGGATAATAAAGATTGCATTTTGAGGGCTCCAGATCAAACTGAAATCCATAGCTTTTCCCTCAGCTAATCATTGAGAGAACAAGGCCCAGTGTTCTGCCATAATCCTTGTCCGTAATGACTGGATCTTTTCAGCGATTTACAGCATCAGCTCTGAGCACCAAGAGAGTCTACTTTATCGATGGAGCTATTGTGGCATTATCTGTTCAGTGCAAGAGAGAAGGATAGACAGTTTGAAGGAATCAAAGAGTCATGATGACTAGAGTTATATCATATAATGAAGCTTTTTATATGTAGCTTTTATTGTAAAATTGTCAATCACTCTATTTAATTTCCTCTGAATATAAGTAACTGAGTGTTGACATTATCAGAAAGAGTGGTTTGATGGAATTTAGCATGCAAATATGGATACACTGGTATCAGGATGTACAAGGCTGCCATTATGTGTGTTATAGATGTAATGATGCCACATACCTGTACGTTTGTTAAAATGATCATATAATTGACACTTTCGCTGATTCAATTTGCGTTTGAGATCAGAGGATTAAGGATTACTGTTAGCATTTGATTCTGTCTGGCTTTAACAGCTTGGTGAACATATACATCTAAATATTTATGTAAAGTCATTTAAAATCATGTTGTAGCTGCAGTTAATACAACTGCATGTTACTTTGCATTCCTCGATTCTTGATGACTATCTTTCCCCTTGAGATGATCTTCCAGGCCCCAAATGCTGAGGGTTTTAACAAACCATCCAGAACTAATCTTCCTCAAAACTTTTGCCACTGACTCTAAACATGTCTAGTGAAATTTAGGGCATTTGACTCACAAAACGCAGCTGCTCATCTGAAAGACCAATCCCCATGATGCTCCATTTATTATTCATCTATGTTGGGGGGAGAAAAAAAAAAGAGGATGAGAGGACAGAAAACGAGGTCTGAAACTTTTAAAAGATGAGGCAAAGTGCTGACTTGTGAACACTGAAACCAAAATGAGTACAGATTTGAATACAAACAGGTGGGAGGGAGAGTTGTGTAGTACAGTGTGCCAAAGCCCTTTGTAAGCATTAAGCAAGAACTGTGCTGTACTTGGTTTAATTAGCTGGAGAGCCAAGCAAGTGGTTCAAATTAGGATGAAACTACTGGTGAATAATAATCAAAAATAGGCAAGTCGGAGTGGGATGAGTAATGAATGGTGGCAGTCATTATGCATCATACAGCTGGAGCTTCATTGATAATGGCTGGATAACATCCTTAAAACTGATTCTGTGGAGTCTGTGTTTCTTTTGGTGCTCCTTTCAGAAATAGAAACAAAATATAGAGAAAGAAATGACTACATTAAAATGATGCCTGGTCTTTGGCCTTACTCTTATCAACTTTATAACTAACCTTTATAACACCTGACAGCACCCATTTGTTTCTCTCATCCGTCTCTAAACGTAGTGGGCAGTCTTATTATAAGGAGAGACCAACATCTAAATGGTGTCAGCCAACTAGTTTGTTGATACCCATTGGTCAAGTTGAATACTGAACGCATGATATATTTTGTGTTTCTCAAAATTAACATCACATTATGCAAAATCCCAACTACTTCCAATTGCAGAGGGGATGTCTGCGCTTAAAGTATTTATCTGTCTTGTGAGAAGTACAGTTCATTTCTGGTGGCTGCTTCACAAAAATAAGCCCTGGTTGACTGCTTTCAATGTGAAGCAGCAGCATCATGAAATGTTTGGTCTGCCTTAACAGTTACTTAATACAGCTTTGATAAGGCTGTAGAGAGCAAACAGTGAGGCTTCTATTTATTATAATATGAACAGTAAAACTTCAATGAATGGCTTGACATTTTGGGATTATTTGCTTTTTTCCAAAGAGTTAGATGAGGAGATATCACTCTCATGTCTTTTGCATTAAGTTTGGAACTAGAGCCAGGCGATAGCATAGCTAGCATAGCTTTGCATTAACACGTGAAGCAGGGGGAAACAGCCTGGCTATGTCCAAAGTATAAAAATACAATTACAAGCACCTTAAAGCTTCCTAATTAACATGTTTTGTCTCGTTTCTTAAAACTACACACAAACACAAATGTAGAAATGACAAGTTGTGGTTTTACTGTCATGATTGAACTACCTCACACCACCTGAAGATAAAAAGACTAAAATATCCACAATCCTCACTGAGACAGACAACTGTCTAACTGCTGCTCAGGCTCAGCTGGTTGGCTTTAAGTCATGGGAGTACACATAATAATAAGAATTAAAAAAAAGACGTAACCTCAGATAGCAGCACCAATCTCAACCTGGATATAAATAAAATATATAATTTAACTAATAAAGGCACAATTTATTAAAAAAAACACAAAAACACAGCAGCGGTGCCACTATTTCAAGTGAATGAATGGCAACATAATAAAATATACATTAAATAAAATTAGCTAATTAACATTTGTAAATGTCTAAAACATTTTATACATGTGGAATGACAAGACAAAAACAATCAGAATCAAATGAAAATGCAAAATAAAATGACATGATAGTAAATCACTGCTACTGAAGTGATTTATTTCCCACAAAATCCTCACAGGACAGTGAAATGTAGACATGTTGCTCAACCTTCTGCCCACTTTTTCTATATTAGTAAAAACGTATTGTTCTGGTATTCCAGATGGCCAAACGGTCACTGTATGTGAGGGTGGTATGGATTTTCTTATCTAACTTTCTTAAAACATGATGATGTGTATTTCTCAAACTTTCTAACGTTTCCTTGAAGTACATTCATGCAGTGTTTCTTATGAACCATGTGTGTGTGTGTGTGTGTGTGAGAGAGCAGGCTATGGGAAAGGTGGAGTCCTTAAGTAATAATCCATCAAACCATCTTTAAGTAGTTTTCAACAAACAGCTTGTTAGCTTGATGGTTTGATATGATACAATTATTAAAATGTACTCCTTCATCTGTTGTTCTCTCTGTGTCTATCTCTTTGTAAAAGGCTGGGTCATATCTATGAAGGTTTTTTTGTGTCTTTTTAATGCAAGCAAATAAAATGTTTTGAGAGCATATTTATTGTACTGCAATCAAAAATTAAGTTTGCAATTAAAAATAAACAGACCTTTTTTTGTCACTAAAAGTTGTAATTTTTGTCCTTATTGATTGCAAGTTAAAAAGTTTTCCTTGCAAGTCAGAAAGTTTTGCAAGTTAATACATTTTGCAAGTTAAAAAGTCTTCCTTGCGAGGCAGAAAGTTTTGCAGGTTAAACCGTTTTGCAAGTGAGAGAGTTTTGCAAGTTGAAAAGTTTTGCGAGTCAAAAAATGTCTAAATAAGAGATTGTATTGGTGGTTTGATTGACCAATCAATGGTTGCACCCACAATCCCCTCGTTCCGACAGCTCCGTCCACTTTCTGGACACGGAGCTGTAGCGTGTACAGGGTAGATGGAGGTATGTTGAAGTTGTGTCGCTCATTTCAATAGAAATGCTTTTTAAATGTAGTATGACATGATTTATGATGATTATTTATATTTACTGTTGGCAAGGTCACGGAGTCTATTGCTGTCTCCTTTTTTAGAATGACATGTATAACAGTTAGCTAACGTTAGCCGTCTTGGCATGAAGCTTGACTGGCAGTGCATTTGTGCACTCAGACATGACAAGCTAGGCTAAGGTGAGCTACACCTGTTTAAAACACATTGTACATGATATGGGTGGCATGGTGGTTAGCACTGTTACCTCACAGCAAGAAGGTCGTGGGTTCAAACCCCAGTTGCCCTGGACTTTCTGTGTTGAGTTTGCATGTTCTGTGTGGGTTCTCTCCGTGTGCTCTGGCTTCCTCCCACCATCCAAAGACCTGTATTGGCTTTACCTCCAGCACCCTGGCATGAAGGTCCTGTTTTCGTCTGTGTTGGTAGAAGGCTGGTGCCAATCAGTGAACAGTGTTATGGCTGTATTTGTTTGTAGCTTAAATGATGCCATGATTAAGAACCCTTGCATCAGCCATGGCATTCCTGGGCTATATATGAAAAATGGATTTTATTTCACAACTAGGGTAGATTATGTTTTCAAGTATAGTAGCTAATTGCCTCAAAGACCACCTCCAAATGCAGTGAACTGCTTTCAGTTGGCAGTGTTACTGCTTTTGAATTTGGCTTTTAGGACCCATTTTCTTGCACCTAAACATAGCTGACAGTCATGGTTAATGTTGTTTATGTTCATAATAGTTGTTAAAAAAATACCACCCCATGGACTCCTTAGTACTCTGGACCTATAGTAGCTGTTACCACTTGCACAGGCCCAGTCTGTTTATTTGAATAAACATGTTTACTACATGTCCACGTTTGCGAACATTTAAAAAAAAATATGGTTAACATTACAATAAATTTTATTTATATATTTGCTCTCCTTTTGTCTTTAATACTGACTGACTGGAAATGTTAGATTTCACATTCTGATATACTGTAAGTCTAGTTCAAACACACAAAAACAACAAACTATGCTCACATAGTGCTGAATAAAAGGGCTTAGAGTGAAAACACAAGAATGACCTGCACACTAAGTAATTATGAATCCCACTCGGCAGTATCATTTATTGCAATGTTTCAAACTCTGAGGTCTTCTCAGGCAAATACACAGGTATCGTGAAGCTTTTACAGTGAGGCAAAGACAAACAATCAGCTGATATGCACCTCTGATTAATAGGTGCTTTCTATCAGCTGATTTAGTTTTTTCCTTTTGCCTCACTAAACAGGTAAAGCCTCACAATACCTGTGCAGTATCTACAAGACTTCTCAGAGGTAGCAATAAATGACACCTCCTAGGGAGCTTCAAAACTATTCATTGTGCAGCTATTTCTTTGAGTATAACTTCTAAGGGAATTTTACACTGGTCTCTTGCTTTCCATTTTTTACTTTCTACAAAAAGATTCAATATGTTAACCTATGAATACCATCTCATTATTTTCATTTACAACTATTAACCATCATATTTTGTGAAAGGTTTAGATCACTACCATGTTTCAAATTAACATAGGGAACTGATGATTAGTCCCGTGACACTGTATGCAGGATAAGCGGTTGACGATGGATGGACGGATGGATGGATGGAACTGATGATTTGTCTTGCCTGATTTTATTTAACAAATGATTACACTACACAAGAAACAGTTAATCAAATTAAAATCCTATCATGCATTCATGAAAACAGCACTAAAAAGGTTAAAATTGTTGTTTTGTATGATTTGAAATAATGTACAGTTAAGACACTTAAATTAATGAAAATGTGTAAAAGTTATAACAGTAATTATGATAATGGAACCTGGATAGTAACAGTGGTAAATAAGTAGTGTTCATATACTGTGGGATTAGGTGTGGAGTAAAAATAAAAACAATGGTTCAGCAAAGCAGTAAGGTGCAGGTGCTGTCAGGGAGAGAGCCAGGCACGATGGATATCCTGTAGTGCACTGGGCCCAGGTGCTCCATATCAGGTAGAAGTAGACTAAGCAGGGGCCGTCACGCGTCCTACATGAGAGACAGATGACAGGTTAGAAATACGTGCAGCCGAAGACACAAAATAAGAAGCACCTGTCACACACACATATTGCTAGCTAATCTAGCTTTACATAACTCGCCCTACAGCCCAGCTACCAGTCTTCATAAGGTACAGCCACTGATTCTGATAGTGTCCGCAAATCCTTTCTCTCCCTGACCACCCTGTTAGAGTACCTTGCAGAGTAAAGTCAATTACTTGTCAAAAGTATTATCACTCTAAATTATAACACTTCTGTATTGCGTCTTGACTTCCGTGCATGCTGGTTTAAAAACTACGGCTAGCATACACTCACATTATGTTAGCATCATTAGCACAGCTTGGCATTGCTTAATGCTGGCTAATTTGCTAGTTAATGAGCTAACCTTACATGCTACAGTGGATGATGAAGACATCAAGTGCTGCACTTCTTCACAGGGAGGGGGGAAGCCAGCCAGACCAAGAGACGTCCAGCAGGGTGAAGATGTTTCCTAAGCTCTTTGCATCTCTCTGGCCACCATGTGGACATAGATGTCACCAATGATCCACACTGCAACTATGGGAGGAAAATAAATGAGCTTAATAAATTCTTCTATGTCACATCTAAAGGAGAAAACGTAACAAGGCAACAGCACCTCAAAATATCTAGATAACAGTCTATATTTCCAATATAATATTAGCGGTCTAAAGTCTATTACAGTGTATGCTGTGTGACCATAAACTTCAGTTAACGTTACCACGGTCACAAAAAACTAGTTTAGCTGGATATCATGTACAATGTGTTTTAAACAAGAGTAGCTAACCTTAGCCTAGCTCGTCATGTCTGAGTGCACAAATGCACTGCCAGTCAAGCTTCATGCCAAGACGGCTAACGTTAGCTAACTGTTATACATGTCATTCTGATAAAGGAGACAGCGATAGACTCCGTGACCTTGCCAACAGTAAATATAAAAAGCATTTCTATTGAAATGAGCGACACAACTTCAACTTACATCCATCTAGCCTGTACATGCTACAGCTCCGTGTCCAGAAAGTGGGCGGAGCTGTCGGAGCGAGGGGATTGTGGGCGTGGCCATGTGTTCAATGCAAACCCATGATTGGTCAGTCAAACCACCAATACAATCTCTTATTTAGACATTTTTTGACTCGCTAAACTTTTCAACATGCAAAACTCTCTCACTTGCAAAACGGTTTAACGTGCAAAACTTTCTGCCTCACAAGGAAAACTTTTGAACTTGCAATCAATATGGACAAATTAGCAGTTAAAACTTTTTGTGACACAAAAAAAGGCCTGTTTATTTTTTAATTACAAACTTAATTTTTGATTGCAGTGCAATAAATATGCTCTCAAAACATTTTTTTTTGCTTGCATTGAAAAGACACAAATACCTTCATACATATCTCCCATTGTGCATTTGGATAGACTGATTGGATACTTTTATGGGGGAGCTGTCAGTGGATTCAGCTTCTGATAGTAACAAGAGGAATGGAGAGGTGTATGAGGATGGTACTCCTGAGAGGAAGACAGACAGGGACCTCTGGCTCCACATGGAGGGTGGAGGGACAGACATTGGGTGGTTGGGTGGGATACCGACACATTGTTGCCGAGAAAAAGAGTATAAGCGAGAGAGATTGAAAAGTAATAAATCTTATTACATGACATCTGTGTGTGTGTGTGTGGGGGGGGGTCCTGGGAAGAAGAGGTCAAGAGTCATGTTGCTGAGGATAGAGCTCATTACTGAGCTCTTGAAGTCCCAAGCTTTAGCAACAGAATAACACATCACAATTCTCTCTTCTCACCAAATTTCAA
>NC_060172.1:15808738-15822094 GCF_021292245.1 Micropterus dolomieu | reverse complement strand
CAAAATGGGTCATTTGTCATCGCCTTTGAACACTTAAGCTATGCCACCCCAATTGGTTAGGTATGTTTATAAAAAGGCTACTTAAACTACTTGTTTAGGTTTAAGGAAAGATTGCAGCCAGCGTTAAAAGGAAACATTTACTGTTAAAGGTGCCAGGACCAGGGGCGGTTTGTTCATTAGGGCGATCGTTCAACGCACCACCAAGCAGGGAAAGGTAGGGGATTTTTCACACTTTCTACCACACTGGTAGTTAGCTGTGACTGTTGTTCTGAATATTGTTGGCCAATCAGCGTCAAGTTGTGTTCCGTGGAGTCCCGCCTCTTTTGGGGCGATTTCAGTCTGGTTGAAAATCATCCAGATTGCTCTCATAGACTTTCATATAAAGGCATTTTTTTTTCGAACTGCGGGCGCTGCAATGCCATCTCTATGGTTTCCGAGGGGGCTTGCACTATCGTGTTTACGTCATGCGCCCAGCATCAGAGCTACGTTTCTGCCACCTGGAAACGACTCGGCAGTCCACCAATTTGTTCCTCTTGACAGTAGTCACGTAGACAGGAAAAGGGTGGTGGCCGATTTGACAAGGAAACTCAGCTACGGAGTAGGATATATAAAGAGGAGTCACAGAGAGATCGGGGTTATTCCTCGACAGATCTCAGAGGCATCGGACTCAGAGCAAGACCATCACCGCACCGGACCAAGAGCCCTAGGTAACGTTATGGGTTTAATAATTACACAATTATTCCTAGTGATCAGTTAGTAGTAATTGCTTAATCATTTCTATAAAATCAGTCAGTCAATCTCATATCGATCGTAAATCCTCCGTTACAGTGACCTGGAGTCAAACAATACACACACAGTTCCTGTGATTATGGTGAAATTTATTAACTAACTAAAAGGTGCATATAAATGCGGTTAAATATATCAAAGACATACACAATGACAAAACAGACAGAATGCAAACAATGAGAATGTTGTGGAGTTCAATGTAAATTGAGTTGTTCTATTGTGGGGAGAATTTGATTAATAGGGAGAAAGAACTAATAAACGCAGGTTATATGATACTAACTCAGTTAAATTTGTCTAGGAGTTTTAGGCTGGAATGATTAAGGATTAATGCTAATGGATTAACAGACTATTGGACATCAACTTAACAACAGAATGCAGGGTTTTAGCCTTACTGCTTGTTGTTTCGGGCGTTCTTCGTTAGGATGGCTTAACAAGCCTTCTCTGCTAGGGAATTGCTCCGGAGATCCATCCTCAATTGGCTTGGTTTGAAGAAAATTTGCAGTGGTAGGCTTTTAGCTGGGTTTAGTTGTGATTTTAATGTCCTTTGGTTTACTGCTAGTGCGATGGATGCACGTGGCTGGGTCCGAATTTCGGTGGGAGCAGTATAAGTTCACTCGACTACAATAAAGCTTAAAAGAACCTGGATGTTCTTGAATTCAAAGTTGCGTGACTGAAACATTCTGATAAATTTTAAAAAACAAACCAAAGAAAACATAAAGCAAGTGAGTTGCTGGAAACAAGGGAAAAGCCGAAGTCGCGGCGCTGTGCGTGTGTGGCTTGAGAAGAACAAGGAAATTTTCGCGGCAATGCCGGGCCGGACTCCATAGGGCATCGCTGGGAGACGGGATACACTCCGTAAGCGTACAATACATTACGTTAATTAAAATACAATACAGATTTACTCAAAGTTTACAAAATATTTACATAGAAAAAATACAATGAGTTTAATAATCTTTTATAATAATAATAATAATAATAATAATAATAATAATAATAATAATAGTTTAAAATATATAACAAATGAAATAAGGACTAAATGTAGAGATCTACTTACCATTAATTAAAAACAAGTACATACGTCCGTCAGAATGTCAGATATTCTGTTTTTAAAAGCAGCAAAGGAAATTAGCGCACCGATCTTAAGCCTAGACTGGAGTTTATTCCAGGACGAAGGGCCATAATAAGACAGACTCCTCTTTCCTGCTTTTGTCCTACTGTGTAACTACAGGATAACAAGTGGAGAAGATTCAAGCAAGATTAACAATAAATAATTTTATTCATTGTACATCATCAGCCCCAGTGCCACTGCGCTTTATGCTGGATTTATTGTACCTAAATAAAAGGGTTGTAACAGCTAAATCAGATGATTGAGAGAGTCATTCTTTTTTTTCTTTTTTTTTTCATTTTTGCTAAAGTAGTTGCTTTTACATCTAAAGGTCTTTGAGGGTGAACTGAAAAATGGCAATCTGTTGATCTACACTGTGGACTGTTCATTCATTGTAGACAGTGACAATGAACTTCTGCAAAAAAGTTTTTATGCTTGCTTGAGGCAGTTTTTGTCTTTGTCGAAAAATAGTTAATGCACTAAATGGGAGATGGAAACACTTTTGTCGAATAAGTTCTGATGTAGCGAACATGTAACTCACGACTGATCAGCTGTTTCCGCTGTCGGCGTAACTACACTTGTTGAATAACCTGGTTTATTCACTCCAAACCAGTTAAGCAAAACGCACTTAATTCGCATTTTCTTTTTTGCAAAATTTCAAAAGTCTGCTTAAAATTCGTTTGACAATTGGATGAAAACAAGGCTGGTGTCGTTCTAGCCTTTATAACTAATATTCTCAGTTACCAGTTTAATATGTATACTGAGCAAAAACTAATCCAATACATGAGTCCTGCAATAAATCCTACCTTCAGGATGGTTATAGTTTTCAGTTTTTGTTGAATGGTTATAGTTTTCAGTTTTTGTTGAAACTTTATTATATTTAGTCTACCCTTATTTAAATAAATGAGGTGGACACCAGTACAATGCAATATAATTCAACAGTTGAATTGACACGTCTCTAAAACAGTTTGAACAAAAACAGCAGTGTATAACCTTCATGAAGGCAGGAGTTGAATTAGACTGCATTAATAGTTGGGTATCTACTGAAAGCATCTGGGAACTGGTACAAAACAAGTTACAAAAGTATTGTTCCTCAGTCGAACCTCACCATCAGTGTGCTATTATTAATGAAAAAAGTGAGCTGAGTTTTATCCAGTTCATAGATTTCTTTGGATTCCTTAAGATTTTTTCAGGCCAATCTGGGCACCAGATTGTGGCAAAGCCATGAAGCTAAGAAGTGTACATGTTAAGATAATGAAGCCTAAAATGCAGGCAAATACAGTATGTATGCTTGAGCTGAAACATTTAGCCAACTAGTCATGTGTCAAAATATTTATCAGCAACTACTTTGCTTAGCGATTAATCATTTCACTCATTTTTCAGTCATTAAAGCCAAACATTCTCTGATCATGTATGTTTTTAAAATGTCTTTTATTTAGGTTTTGTACTGTTGGTGGGAAAAACAAGAAATTGAGCTCTGAAATTATAATGAGCAATGGACAAAATGATTAATTGTGAACATAATCTGGAGATAAATTGATAATGAAAAGAATTGTTATTTGCAGCCGTATAGGCAAGCTTGCTGATTTGGTTGGTAATAGACAAGAGCCACCACAGTGACACCTCAGTGATTCCTCTTCACCAACCCTGCTCCTCCATCAGCTTTAAAAATCCTTAAAAGAAAAATACTGCCACTAGGCTTCCATTAAAGGTTTACCTGGAGCTGCTTGACCATGATCATTTGGCTAGGACAGCAGTCTTGTAGGGAATTTTAATTTGAGCAATGTGATCCAACGCTGAAGTCTTCAGTGCCTGTTTTGGCCTTGAGTGATGTGGGAAAATAAAGTGGAAGTGTGTTTCCTATCACATACTGCTCCTGTCAGACTGTCTGCTCATTTACTTTCCCGGTGGCCACAGTTTGACAGCAAATACCAGGGAGTGTGTTCTTTCTTGCTTTTTGATTGGCAATACCCATAAGTCATCATGGTGTAATGGAGACAATTTGTTGCGCCCCACTCTAGGCAGCTGCATATATTCACAATAAGCAGTGCACATTGAGTCCCTTTGACTACACTGAAATACTTTGAGAGGTTGCATGTGTCGTGGAAATTATATTCCTGGTGAGTGGTTGAGCAAATAATTGAGTTACAACCAACCGTTGTCTTTGAAGAATTTATTTAACAAAAGAGAATAAACAGAGAAGAACTTAGACACATATACAGCTGGTCCAGAGACCTGCTGCCTAGGGCAGCTTCGGGCTTCTGGCCCCAAGCAAAGAGATGCATCATCATTTACACAGACTAGGTTTCTATGTTTTGGGGAACAGAGATCCTCTCTTGGCCTTGAATTAACATTCCAGGAGAGGAGAGGAACAACAAGAGAGGAAAACACCAAAACAGTCTCACAGCTCTGACCTAAACCCTAGTAAATGTGGACAGACTAACATAAGGTGTATAGGAGAGGAAAGGTTAAGGATAAAAACACAACGTATATATATGTGTAAGCCATAAACAAATCTAGTAACAACAATAGTCATAATAATAATAATAGTAAAAGAACATACAGAAAAGATTAAATGTAAGAGGACACAATTTTCTGCCATAACAGCATGCATTTTGAAGCTGCAATAGCATCCCTAAAAACCTTTTGAGGGAATGATTATTATAACTTCAAAAACAAATCTTGCCAAACTTTTCACCCTGTATGTGGCACACAAGGACTTGAGTGAGGCAACCATACTCCTTCTTACCCTATTTATTTTCCTTTCTCACTTTGTCTATTTATGTCCCATCTCTCACTCTGTTCCTCTCTTTCTCCTGCCTGTGCCCTCCAGTCTCTTCTCTCATTTGCATCAGGTTGAGAAGGCTCAGTGGGGTTACAGCTGGCACATATTTGCTGGGTGATTCAGTGGGAACGTTCCCCGCGCTGTTAACAGCGATAACAGGGCCGTGTTATCTTGATGTCGCTTTGCCCCTGAGATGCTCACCACTGTGGCTCACTGAGAAAGCGATTAGGATTATTTAAATGTCAATCTATTTCCTTTGCCCATAATCGTGAATGTGCTGCTTCTGTCTGTAAAAGTATCTTGTAAGAAGCCAATGTAATTTGGGTTGACAAATCAATTTTTATTTCAGGGTTCTGCAGGACTGAAGAGTGAGGGCTGGGATTTGTAAGTCTTCATTTTGTAATGTTCCCCACCTCTTTTAAGAATTCACATCTGTATTGCCTTCACCTCTAACACTGCACTTGTTCAGATTAATTAAAAGTACATACGGGAAAAAAGCTAGCCCCAATTAATTGTTGAATTAACCTCAGTTTTGTCTCTTACAGTAAAGAGAACCTGGAAATGATTAATGATGATGATTTTAGACTGCTTTGAGTGTTCAATTCCTTCATTTCACAACTTTCCAGACATCCACCCAATATCCTAATAATAATCGAGTCCTGTCCATGGTGGTGCCACACAAGCACCTTTACAAAAGCAGCATTACACCCACATGCTGGTGTTGTGTTTACTACTTCTATCTCACACAGGCTCCGCCCTCTACTGGACTCTATGGGTACTACCTCCTCCAATCACACGCACGCACTTGCCCACTGAAATTTTATCGTGCACGTAGCCGACCAATAGGACGTCGCTACCAATACGTGCGTAATGTATAACTAGCAGTGTCCCTACTGCCTCAGAATCCTTTTTTCTTCAGCAAACGGCGAACTGCTCACTGAATTCACCACCTCCACGGATGGAGTCGCCACTTCTAGAAAATTATCTTTGCACCTGGGCAAGGTGACCCATGTCCTGCCTGGATGAGTCCAGGCCCCCAGCCCCCGCCAGTCGACCTGCGGCTGGGGAAGGGAGTGACTGGCCAAGTGACTGTTATGGAGGGAGAGTGTCCTGCTGACGCTGCCACAATCCCCCTTCTTTTGTTAATTACATTCCTCAAAGAGCTAAGTTAACTTCTCCCATCAAAGAGCTAAGTTAACTCCTGGGGTGAGGCTAAGGGTTCGCCCTGCGGCCTTGTGTTCACGAAGCCACTGTTCTAACATATGCTGCTTGTGTGTACACTGGTGATGCTTGTGAATGCTGTTTATTAGAAACACATTACATTCTGAAAAGTGCTAACCATTCGAAAACGGCCCATGGTGCGTTCAAGGACAGCATGGCCTTTTCGATTGCAGCCCTTGGAAAAAGTTTAAGTCTTCCCATTCCAAAACAAGGCCAGCACACAGTAAATACAATTTAGCAGTTTTTATTATACATCGGAGATGAGCAGTGCCCAAAACAACAACCAAAACACTAAGAAAACCTAAAACTTTCCTAAACCCAAAACCAAAAGGTAAAGAAAAGACAAAGCTTTAAAACTAGGCTTCTAAGTCCAAAAACAGGAGAAAACTGTGCAAACAAAAAAAGGGCTTCTCACTCCTACTCACTGCTAGTAGCTGACACAATATAGCTACGACAAAGGAAATTGCTTCATAGCAAACAAAAATGGCAAAGCCAACAAAACCAGGTTGTCATAAGACAATCAGAAGGACTAAGGTAAACTACTTACAATCTAAGTTGAATATAGTCACAGCCGTTCACTATGTACAATAAACACAGACATAACACACAGTACTCAGGCAGGTTGGGAATGGCAGAGAGAGGGGAAGAGTTCCTGTCAGTGGGGCTTAAGATGGCTGCTGTCATCCGGGTGCCCAATCAGGAGGCTCCAATCAGCTCTACCGGACCAATCCAGTGTGTCCACCTGTTCTCCAGTACCTGCATACTCTCACACACACACACTCTAATGGAGGAGAACAGCTGACAGTGCCGGGAGAGATAAACAAACAACAAAATATGACCCCAAGGTCATAACAGAGGGTCCGAGTCTTTGCTGCACTATTCAAACCAGTGGGACACCATGTCGCTCTCCTGGTGGCATCTGAGCGAGACGGTAGTAGGACCTGGGTTTCCTCCTTGCTAGTTGGCTGTCCGGCCCGCGCAACAGGTCGCCTGCATCGCCTGGCAGCCGAATGAAGGGCTTCTGCCATGACGGTAATACAATGCAGCAATGCGAGCTAACTCTGCGTTCCCCGTGCACTCATGACAGCGTCCACGGGGACACTGCTTCCTCACCGACAGTGTGTGTTCCTAAAACACACAACCACATTGTCAACATATGCTCAACCGAACCAGCGCAGCGTTCAGCAGCAACGGCATGAGTCGAGCTAACACCAATCTAAGTCAGATATAGCCGGAGAGACGCAACCAGACGACACGTCTCTTCCAGCGGTGTGGCCCGTGGCACTTTATCACAGTGAAAAGCGGTTCATTCTCCCAGCAGCAGCTCGCTGCAGTGGAGAGGAGGATGCCCTGTCCTGACTCGGCTTCACACGGCAGCTGTGTTGATATTGACTGCTCCACTTACACGGTAATATAGCAAATAAGTAATATTATAAAATAAATGTAATATAGCTAACACTTACACTTCTCACGGTGACACTGTTGCACGTTGAGCCTACATTGGAGCAGCGAGCTGTGGGGCGTTCAAGGACACCACGGATCAACAGACCGTGGAGTATTCAAGGACACCACAGAGCAGCAAGCTGTGGTACGTTCAAAGACACCAGAGAGCAACCAACCCTGGTGCGTTCAGGGACACTATAGCCCGTTCGACGTCGGCCCCCCCTTGGGCTAAACTTCCATTTATGGAAAGTTTGGTGGTGGAGAGTGCCGAAGATGCGTTGTTCACGTGTACACATTTTCATGCAGAATGGCGACGCCGCTGCATGCTGACAAGCTGGGTGGACAGCATTCTGAGACGAGGCTACTCTCTTCAGTTCTGCTGCATACCACCAGTTTTCCTGGACATAATGAAAGCCAGTCTATCCTCTCAAGAGGAAGTGGACTTCCTGGCTGCAGAGAACCAGCAACGTCTGCTGAAGCAGGCTGTCTTAGGGAATCTCTGCGCAGAGGTCTTGCTCCATGTACTTTTGGTCCCCAAAAAGATAAGAGGCTTCTGAGCCATTCTGGATCTCTGCTGCCTGAACCAGCATGATGGACAAGAGGGTGTTTTCCACATGCTGATGATCAAGAAAATGCTGGTGCCAGTGCAGCCCGGCAACTGGTTCACCGCCATCGACCTGATAGATGCCTATTTCATGTCAAGGTGACACAGTAACAGGGAATTTCTAGGCTTCTCCTCTCAGGGGGTAGCCTACAAATACATTAGTCTCCCCGTCAACTACTCGCTAGGCCCCCACATGCTCAGCAGATGCATCGCACTGCAATCTTTGCGTAAGAAGGGCATGAGGGTTCCTTTCTACTCACGACCTCATGGTCTGGAGAGATTGAAGCCATGAGTGATCTCCACACAGTCCAGTTGATTTTGCACCTCAACAGCCTGGGGTAGCGATCAATTGGGAAGAGAGCTCCCCCCAGCCGCTGCAGCGAGCGGAGTATCTAGGGATTGTGTTCAACTGCAACACTCCAAGAGCGTATCTGTGCACGTCGCTTGGTGGTCCACAGACTGCAGCAGGGGACAGCTGCGGCAGCGCTGTCAGTGATGCTGCCCCCCCCCCCCTTTCAACTCTAGTGCAGGAGGACCTGCGATTCTGGGGGTCTCTCACTGTCTGGCAGTGTGGGTGCTGCGGCAGGGTGTCTTCATCTGTGTCAGTCTTCATAGACGAGTCACTCACTGGATGGGGAGGGACCTGCCAGGGGAGTGCAGTGAGTGTTGTGGCTCCCCGAAGGAGAGCCGAGGGGGCCACACACCACACATCCACAATCCTCTCCAGGTTGCGTTTCTAGTGCATTTCCTCCAGCGCGTACATCAACAGACAGGGCGAAGTCCTATCCACGGCTCTGTTGGTGCTGGCAGGGAACCTACAGATGTGGGCATCAGAACACCTGCTGTCTCTGAAAGCCCTTCACGTCCCAAGCTTGGAGAACGGCGGTGGCTGACCTCATGTTGAGGGCTGGCCCCCAACCGAGCGGGTGGAGACTGCACGACAATGTGGTTCAGCAGATCTGAGCTCGCTTGTGGAGAGCGGAGGTGGATCTGTTTGCCAACACCCACTGCCTGCTGTGGTTCTCAATTCTGCCACAGGACAGCCCACCCTTGGGGATGGGCGCGTTGCACACGCGCCATTGCCAGAAGGGGAAGGGCTGCTGTTTGTGTTCCCCCCCACCACATCTCATCCCTCCAGTTAGGTGAGGCGGGAACGGTCGTTTGTCATTGTGGTAGAACTGACGCAGCCTACAGTGACAGAGCCCTGGCTTGTACCTATGGTCTGGGGGGCTCTGTCACAAGGGTGAGGCTTCATATGCACGATGCTGGTGCTGGACCAGCCTCTTCAGAGGCAGACTCAGGCTGGTCTTTCCGCTGAGGTCGCACAGACTATCCAAGCTGCGGGCAGTCTCCACCACGTCTTGCTGTAAAGCGAAGTGGTTGGGCTTTCAGCGTCGATGCATTGAGAGGGAGACGGATCTGCCTACCTGTTCGGTGGGATCCGTTTTCTCTTTCCTGCAAGAAGAGAAGGGGCTGTCACACTGCAGCTATCTCTTCTGTCACAGGGGGTTTGGTGACAGAACAGTCTTCACCCACTCCCTCGTGATACGCTTTCTACAGGGTGTGAGAAGACAGCGCCCGGTGTTGTGTCTCTCGGTGCCTCAGTAGGACTTGCTGCTTGTGCTGGTGGCTCTAATATCTGCACCTTATGAGCCCCTGGAGCCGTCCTCATTGAAAATGCTATCTCTTGAACAGCCCTGCACCTTGCTCTCACCTCTGCTAAGAAGGTGAGCGAGCTGTGTGCCTGTCGGTTCACCCCAGCTGCATGCTGGTTCTTGGTGTCCACAGTGCAGCCAGATTGAGACAACACACCTCATAAGAACATAAGGAGCATGTTCAGGTCCAGGACAATAAATCTGGATGCTTTCTACCCCCCTACCCCACTTAGGGTGCAGGAAGGTGAGAGAACACATTCCACTCGGAAGTGTGGAAGTGTCTACGACCCTTTTTCAGTGGGGTGTGTCGAACAGATCTGCACTATGGCATCTTGACCCTTACTGTGCCCGTTTGTGCGTGTCTATCTCTTGGATATGTCGGGCTCCTCCTCGGGATCCAGCTCGCAAGTGCGACCTAGGATCTGAAAAGTGAGGATCTGGTGACTACTGGGTGTAGAGGGGGAACATACACTGGCAGTGCCTGACGTTTCAGTGAGAAGTCAGGGCAGAGCAGGTGTTAATGGTCAGGCCAAGCCCCTATCGGTCCAGCGACCTTCTCAGGGGTGTCCCACCATTCTGTCACTAGGTGATGTGGTGGTCGGGGCTTTGGCCAGCCTATGGCTGACCGGGTTGGTGTGGTGGACTTTGGCTTGTTGCGGCTAGGGCGGACAGTCATCGGGCTCCACCCACTGTACCCATAGAGTCCAGTAGAGGGTGGAGCCTGTGTGAGATAGAACGAAGGTTACGATATGGTAACCCTAGTTCTATAAGCACAGGCGGAGTCCTCTATCGATGAGCCTTGCCGCTCTGATGCCGTCTGCTGAAGAGGCGGTTGAATGCTGAGGCAGTAGGGACACTATAGGGTCCTATTGGTCGGCTATGTGCACGATAAAATTTCAGTGGGCAAGTGCGTGCGTGTGATTTGAGGAGGTAGTACCCACAGAGTCCATCAGAGGGCTCCGCCTGTGCTTATAGAACTAGGGTTACCCCCACCTGATTCAAAGTGACATCTACTGCTGCCTTGAGAAATCCACACATAAGTGAAGTAACAATAAGCAAAACACAGTTTGGATGACTCAAAATCTACTGCATGTGCGGTTAGTGGGTTTAATTCCCAAAACAAAGGGGGAAAGATCTATTATCTCTGGTCTACAGTGTAAGACTTACAGGAACCCACACATTAGATATATGAGAGTTTAGCATTGGAAGAGTAAGGGAGATGGGAGGAGAGAGAAATGGAGAATGAGTGAAAGATGGCTTATATTCTCCGTGCAGTCAGTGAAGTTTTTTGAGGAGTAAATGTTCGCAGGTGCATCTGGGTTTTGAGGGTTTTCTGAGTAATGATGGAACACTTTCTTTTGGACAGAGATGGTGGTTTGCTATCTGTGAGCCTCTAGAGTTCTCTGCCTCTGTGACTACTGAGGTGCTGGAGGACATTATTAAAATGAAGAAAGAGAGAGAGAAAAAAATTGCCCACAATATTGTCCTGAAGATTTCAATAGAACCAAATTCTGAGATGCAAAAATGTGATGGTCTTTCCTCAA
This sequence comes from Micropterus dolomieu, assembly GCF_021292245.1. Taxonomy (NCBI): domain Eukaryota; kingdom Metazoa; phylum Chordata; class Actinopteri; order Centrarchiformes; family Centrarchidae; genus Micropterus; species Micropterus dolomieu. The sequence continues at coordinate 15,810,951 of NC_060172.1, read as the reverse complement.
TCTCACCAGAAAATACAATAACATGTAATTGCAGTAAATAGCTCTACACAATGCTTGTCTGTGCTGTACTCCTCAGACCCAAATCACCTCCTTTTAATAGAGTTTTCTCTAATGTTTAGAACATTTCTGGCTGTATACCAGTTGCTGTAGGTGTGCATTTTGTAGATGTAGCTACACTCAAAGTTGAAATAACACTAGTCAACATTTACATTCCTGTTTTTATTGCCGATTGCTTTGGTTCACCATCTGCTTCTTCAACAACTCTGGCAGTTTTATGGATGCTGCTTACTTCAGCTGCAGGCTAGATGCCTTTTAATGGTAGACAGCACATCAAGCTGAGTGACAGGTCTTGGGTTGGTTGAACTATATGAAGGATGTGAAAGTGGAACTGACTACAAATTTCACAGTAAAAAGTTGCATAGGGATTGGATCGTATGGATTAACATGCTGTCTGCATCCCAAATTTTATATCTGTTACCTGTTCTATTCCAAATAGACTAATTCAGGTAGTTGGTGGAAATAAACAAGCTGCCATTAATGTGGTGGAATCTCACTTGTAAACTGCATTATAATTTTAATTTAGTGTTAAATTGCTTTTGTGCAGCTTTTGCCGGGACACAGGGTATTCTGTAGAACCTGATGAGTGTTAGAATATATGCATTGAAATTCCTTTAAAACAACAGTTAATCTGGATGTGTAAAAATTAGTGCTTGGCAACAATTAAAATTTTGAATTCTAAAGTAGTGTATTGTGCACTTTTAATTTAAATGTACTGTTATATACACAAAAGTGCAATAACATGTGGTTTGCAAACACTTAAAAATAAGGTGCATTTTACCAGCAGCATTCCCTTTACACAGTAGCAATAAAATATTTATTGTGAATCTCAACTTAAACATTAATGTAATCAAATCAAATACAAAACCAAAGCTATTTGCCACTGCCAGGGCATTACCTTTTATAGCTTGTTAAAACAAGTTACCATCAGAAACCAGAGCCACGATCATAACATCATAACAGGCACCTTCAGAGCAACAGGTTTACATAAATAAATCTGTTTTCTTGTTTTCTTTCTGAAGAGCTATCAGCAGAAACCTTTTTCTTTTATTAGGGAGCAGTAGAAACAGTCTATGTTCAGTAGCAAGTGTTCCTGTCAGAGTGAAGTGAAGTGTCTGCTGCCAAAGTTGAATTATCTTGAACTTTTTGTACGCAACGTGCAGCACAAATCATAGGAAGAGAGACTGATTCTTGCTGTTTGTGACTTTCCAGTATCTATTACTGTTTACTAAATAGGACATCAACAGGAGGGAATTCACAAGCATCCCCGCAAAACTAGATGAAGTCCTATTAGGTAAAGTTATGTAACGTTAGCCTATAGAGCGCCTGCCATTTACTCGCGGAGCGCTTGTCTCCCTTTCTGATCACCTGAGAGAACCCTGCGGGGGCCAAGCAACTACGTTGTGATTTTAAGAATGTTCCTAAGACTAAGATCTTCCCAAAACTAATCAGCATGCAGTGGGTAGCTATCCACTTCACTATGGCATTTGATATCTTGTCTTGCTTTTGTTTATCTACTTCTCCCACACGCTGCATCCAACGTAGCCTCCCTCCACTGCTTATTCAGGTGGATTTGCAGGCTGATCAACATCTCCTGTAACCCATGGTTTGAGCAAGCCCCTGAACCGCTGCACTGAGTGGCCCCTCACTCTGACATCTCTCGTATCGTGTGTTGCTATGGGTCCTGTTTGTGCATGCGTGTGTCTTTCAGACCTGTGTGTAAATACTAACATAATAACAGGGATTAAATAAAGTATATCTTCTTCTTCAGAGCTAGTGAGAAACAGACTTTCAAAATAATAAAAATTAATGTCCGATAAAATAAGTGTAGCGTTAATGAATTAATGCGTTAACACAGTAATAACACATTAACGAGCCCAGCACTGAAAAAATGTTTAACCACATTTCTGAATGGTTTTTCACCAAGACCAATTTACATGCTCTGTGCACTCTATGGAGATTCTTCTTCTTTGTGGCTTGGAAACATATCCATGTACCGTTTCCTACATTTCAGTTTTATTTTCAATTATGTAACTGCAATTGATTAATCTTTTGGGTAATTTCCTAATGCCAGGTTTATTTCTGTTTTTAATTAGGGCCGAGCATGAAATGTGTGAGGTTCCAATTGAAATATATATATATATATATATATATAT
>NC_060172.1:15807240-15808638 GCF_021292245.1 Micropterus dolomieu | reverse complement strand
TCTTGTCTTGCTTTTGTTTATCTACTTCTCCCACACGCTGCATCCAACGTAGCCTCCCTCCACTGCTTATTCAGGTGGATTTGCAGGCTGATCAACATCTCCTGTAACCCATGGTTTGAGCAAGCCCCTGAACCGCTGCACTGAGTGGCCCCTCACTCTGACATCTCTCGTATCGTGTGTTGCTATGGGTCCTGTTTGTGCATGCGTGTGTCTTTCAGACCTGTGTGTAAATACTAACATAATAACAGGGATTAAATAAAGTATATCTTCTTCTTCAGAGCTAGTGAGAAACAGACTTTCAAAATAATAAAAATTAATGTCCGATAAAATAAGTGTAGCGTTAATGAATTAATGCGTTAACACAGTAATAACACATTAACGAGCCCAGCACTGAAAAAATGTTTAACCACATTTCTGAATGGTTTTTCACCAAGACCAATTTACATGCTCTGTGCACTCTATGGAGATTCTTCTTCTTTGTGGCTTGGAAACATATCCATGTACCGTTTCCTACATTTCAGTTTTATTTTCAATTATGTAACTGCAATTGATTAATCTTTTGGGTAATTTCCTAATGCCAGGTTTATTTCTGTTTTTAATTAGGGCCGAGCATGAAATGTGTGAGGTTCCAATTGAAATATATATATATATATATATATATATTTTTTCTTTCTGCAAAGTCACCTCAATTTTGGGGGCCTAAACATACTTGAAAAATGGGTGCGGCAAAATGGCCCCTACAGAGCAGCCCCCGGACAAAGTTTTCGGTTAACGGCTTGGTGGTGGCACGGCGGCGAAGTACCATGCTTCGCCATGACACAGGAAGTTGTTGTAACTTTACTGTACGTGCTCAGGTCTGTACCACACTTTACATGTTTCAGAAGAGTCCTGCCTTAAACACATGTACATGCCAACATTCACCAATAGTCATAGCACCACCTACTGGCAACAGGACGTGATCTTCAACGAAGCAGCCTCCGCGGTGTGTTTTACCTACAGTGGGGGAAAAAAGTATTTGACCCCTTGCTGATTTTGCAGGTTTGCCCATTTACAAAGAATGCAACAATCTACAATTTTAATCATATGTACATTCTAACAGTGAAAGACAGAATCCCAAAGAAAATTCCAGAAAATCACATCATATGAATTTATAAAAATTGATGACCATCTGATGAGGAAAAACAAGTATATGACCCCCTACCAAACAGCAAGTATTCTGGCTCCTACAAGCCAGTTAGTCTTTCTTTAAGACACAGCCCCAATCCCAACCAATTATCTACATCAAATACACCTGCCTCACCTCGTTACCTGTATAAAAGACACCTGTCAACACCCAAACAACCAGCATCCAACATCACCACCATGGGCAAGACCAAAGAGCTTTCTACGGACATCAGG
>NC_060172.1:15745251-15807220 GCF_021292245.1 Micropterus dolomieu | reverse complement strand
TATATATATTTTTTTTTTTTTTTTTTTTTCTGCAAAGTCACCTCAATTTTGGGGGCCTAAACATACTTGAAAAATGGGTGTGGCAAAATGGCCCCTACAGAGCAGCCCCCGGACAAAGTTTTCGGTTAACGGCTTGGTGGTGGCACGGCGGCGAAGTACCATGCTTCGCCATGACACAGGAAGTTGTTGTAACTTTACTGTACGTGCTCAGGTCTGTACCACACTTTACATGTTTCAGAAGAGTCCTGCCTTAAACACATGTACATGCCAACATACACCAATAGTCATAGCACCACCTACTGGCAACAGGACGTGATCTTCAACGAAGCAGCCTCCGCGGTGTGTTTTACCTACATGTACGAAATTTCTGTGGCACATGTATCATGTCCAGATGTACAAAAAAGCCTCATGGAGCGATGCCCTGAACCCAACGGGAAGTCGACCATTTTGAATTTTATGGTCATTTTTGGATGATTTACTGGCTCTGTACTTTTACAAACTCATCCTAGAGAATTAGTCTGACCGACTTCAGATTTTCCTTGTCTACTCTAAAGCCCTTGATGATTAAAAGTTGTACAATTGGTGGGTTTTCGTGAAACGGCGTGCCAAAATTGATGATTCGCCATGAAAGAGGAAATTGTTTTAACTTCAGTGTAGATGCTCACATCTGCACCAAACTTGACGTGCTTGATAACTGTCCCGCCCCGAACACATCTGTATGTCTTGGAAGTGATGATTAACACGTTTGTGCAGCGTCTGAAGCCCATGGCAAATTTACAGCCCGCACAACGCTGCTTGCAGCTTTAATATTTTCTTTGTCTTCTGTGATTGCACCCCTCCTACTTTTGGGGTTTTGAACAGCTGTTCAGAAAAACAATTGATTTTTAACCAACTAGTTGATAGTGAAAATACTCCTGCAAGAAATCCATAGATTGCAAGTTTTTTTATTTATAATCACAACAAAGCTGAAATCTGAAAAGTGATGCTGGCTTAATTATTACACAGCACTTTCACATCCATCTTGTAGAGGACGGACAGAATGTTTTGTTTTCTCCGAAAGAACCGGCTTCAGATTTGTGTTTTGCGAGTACCATTCACATACCTTCATCTGTCAGGAGGGATGACTGCTGACTGTGATCAATCCAACCATCTGTGCTTTAACAGACAATCAGTTAAATTGCTTTCAGTTCGAGTATGCCACCGCGGTAATGTTGGCATTGGTAGAGAGCCCAATGCATAAATCAGCGGGGTAAATTTGTCTGTAGCCAAGCACACAGAAGGTACACAAATTACTATCAAATGAGTGAGTTGCACCCGATCTAACTCTCCCCTTCCACATAAAGTGAAACCCCTTAACTAATAATCTCTCAATTCTGGCCTGTCTTTTTTCTGCTGCCTAATAGTTCATGTATGATTGATAGGCTTCATAGAAAAGACCACCATGTCTTTGTCACACGGAATCAAAGAAATATCACGGAGTCTTTGTCTGTGGTGAGAAGTCATATCTGGTTGAATGATATTAAACCATAGAGGTCTAAAAGCTAATAATATGCACACCCTTAGGCCTGGGTTCGTTAAAAGAGATAAGGAGATTAATCTTCGTCCCAGATCAGTTCAACTTCACAACATAGCTTGCTGGATATTGCTGGAGTGAGACAGCAAAGCTCGCTTTATGGGAGGAAAAAAATAATAGAACACGACTACAATGAGGTCACCCTTGAATGTCAGTCATTTTAGAGGTCTTTTGGAGAGAAACAAAACAGAAGTGGAGAGAGAGAGTTAGAGAATGGAGAGATAAAAAGCGCAGCATCGGCAAGTTTGTGCTGTCTTTGATGGTGCTGAAAAGGAAATGTTCTGGATAGACAATCCATGCCTCTGGTGAAATTCTTTCATTGTGTTTCATTTTTAAACCAGACGCTCTTCCAATCTTCCTCCTCCTATACTTCCTTCTCCTCTGCCTTATTCATTCTTCTCCTTTCCTTCTATGCCTCATTCCACTTTCTTTCTTTCAGGCTGTCTTCCTCTTTTGCCCAACTTCCCTTTCCTTCTGTTTCATTTTAAACGTTGCAAGTCTCTCCATTTTTTCCTTATTTCTTCCCAGTCATTTGCAAATTCCCTCTTCTCTTTTTGTACTCTTCCCTCTTCGCCAGCTATTCACCCTTTCTCCCCCTCAACCCTTTCTTGTTTTTCTGCCCTTTTCTCCACGCCAGCCAAAGTCATCTTCTGGGTGGATGGGTTGATGCTCTCATGCATGCAAACCACATTAAAATCTCTGCCAATATCTGACCAAGCACCTGGCCAACACTAAGCTGCAGGGACCAAGCCGTTACCTTACCTGGCCCTTAAGCTCAATTCCTATTCAGAGGCTCAGTATGACCACAGTTTCAAGCAATCCCACTGACAGCCAACTTCCTAAAGGTGGATAAGATGAAAGAGAAAGAAGGGTGGGGTGGTGGATTGTGTATGTGCAGAGAGAAGGTAGAAGAGAATACGTGTACAGTGTGCAGTTTATCTGGCAAACCAATTAGTTGTATAATCAATGACCTAAAGTAGCGGTCAAGCTGTAAAGGGCCACGTAGTTGGCTTTTATCGAGTGTCGGCTGAGCACGCTCGCCCTTGAAAAGTAAGACAATGACCTGATTAAGATGCAGTGACAGAAACTGATTCTTTCACTGTGAAATTTTCAGAGCTGGAATGTAGAATAAGCAGATCTTGGATGGATTATGTCAAGATAATGGAATCACTCAGATCGAAAATGGAAGAGGACCGTTTAGCCATAATCACGTCTTCCGTCTTAGTTTTTCTCTCTTTCTGTCTTCCTCTATCACAGCCTCTGTGGTATGCACGCGAACACATACGCCCTTCTCCCTTTACTGTTATTATTTTTCTGTGAATTCCCGATGTGGCAATGCGGAACAGAACCTGCATAGAAAGCAGTCTCCAATTAGGATAGCTCTTTTCATGTCGAGGCGCTGCGCTGCACATAAAAAGGGAGAGAATGCATGAATAGGGAGGAGGTGAGCTCAGACGGCACTCAGACAACATGCACGTTCTTGCATTTGCAAACTTTCATGCAATGCAAGCGCACAGAGACGCACATACATGCACGTTCTGACAAAACTCAATTCCAGCCTAAATGCCCACAATCTCTCTCCCAATTTCTGTTCACCTCCAAGGCAATTGGAATATGAAATCTCCGTGTCGTTTGCAACAGGGAAGGAATAAAACATTAAAGGAGCTTTTCCAGATATATCCATAGTGCCTGTGCAAGAGTGCAAATTAAAAAGTTTATCTTAGAAAGTGCTTCCTTTAAAGCAGATACTTAGAGCCTGAGGTGAGATGATTTTTTCCCCCCAGGTACAGTAATATCAATACACTTTTTGTAACAGTTTCGATAGTGAGAGCAAATGCTGGTCCATTTCCCCTGGTGGGAACTGGTGGAAGTGGTGCTGAAGCTTCAAAATGTTGCTGGAAATTACAGATCATACTGATTGGAGAACTCAAACCTTCCCCTGTTTTTCTCTGCCAGTTTGTCTGTCGTTTTCTCTCTCTCTGTAAACTTTAATTTAGAACACAGCATCCCCTCCCCCCCATATGATAAAGTGGAGCAGAAACCACCAGGTAATAAGATTGATGTTTATCTGCTGGCGTCTTTTCTTATTACTGTTATTACTATCACATCTTCTTTGCCTGGCACTATCCTTATGCTTAGTTTCTCTGAGTCAGACAAAACCATCCGTTAAGCCTCTACAGGGATTTTCTACATGGTCAGAATATACCAGCCAGCCAGGCAAAGCAAGGGGGATTTGGCTGTATTCACAGCCACAGGGGGAGGAGAGGGAATAGCAAAGGGAGCCAGCTGGGAAAGACAATAATTCAGAACCTGCCAAATTTTTTCTTAGAGGCCTCTTCCATCCCTAATTCCCCTGGGCGGAGGTGCACTTAGTCACTAAAGCTTTCTGGCCGTGTATCATGGAGGCTTTGGATAGCATGGTCTTCCACTGTAACAGAGGCAGATTTAGACGTCTGCACTGGGGCCTCCTCTGCCTCTTTACACTTTAAATACACCCATTATGGCTCACAGTTTGGTGTCAAAACATAAAGGTTAAAATTGTGGTTGAGTTAGTGGCTTTCCCTGTGTGTCTGTTTTTCTGTCTGACATTCGCACTCAAAAAGACAATTAGAAACGCCTTCCTTTCAAAAATGTATCTACATTTTTCGATGCTCATACAAAATTGCACATGCAACAAACTCTAAGTGCACCATGACAGGCAGAGCTCAAAAACTGCACACCTATCTGCATGTTTGGTACAGCCGCTCTGATGTCTGGCTTTTGCTAGGTGTGTGGTTTCGTTTATGTACTAATGTGTGCTGAGCAAACAGAAAAGGCTGGACCTTACTTAAGGCTGTTGATGGAAGGTGGATGTACCTGTGCCTGTAAATTCTGCATAATCCAGTGGCTCCCCCCCTTTTAGTGTCTGCAGCAAGGAGCCAGCATCAGTCATTTCAGCCAGTGCCTCAAAAAAAACTTTCCCTAAACCCAACCAAGTCGGGTTTTTTTTGCCTAAAACCAAACCTTTACCATAGCATTGCCACATTATAAAACAGGTTTATTTTACAACAGTGATTTGTAACACAATGAAAATTGATGCAGCTAGTGGTGCTAACAAAACAAGAGAACAAGAGAACTGGCACTGCACTGGCTGCTTTGTATCCTTTAGGGTCGATTTTCAAGTTCTTTAATTGTTTTTTATGGCTTTCAATATTATGGCACCCTCATGCTTAGCAGCGTATCTATTGAACTGTTCTCCAGATCTCCAGATGTACTGTGATCGTCAGACTCTAGACTATTAACTAGCTGTTAAGTTTTATTGTTCTGGGTTTTTGCCTTGGCTCTCAATAGTCTAATATTTTATTATAACTTTTATCTTATTTATTAATTTACTTATTTTTATTGACTTTGCCTTTTTTATTGATTCATGTTATTATTCATTATTATTATTGATATTGTCTAATCGAAAAGGGGGAACAAAAGGCAAAATGTGTTGTTCTAGGGGGCATGGACAAACAACGGACTTCTTGGCTGGAACTGTAAAGTTTTATGGATAGTAACTTTACGCACACGCACACATACACACACACACACACACACACACACACACACACACACACACACACACAAAAGAACAGCAAAGTAGAAGCGATTGCATTTAATTAGTGAATGAGATGGCATTTCTGTTCAAAGGAGATGGAACTACAGACTGAGTATGAGAATTAATGCTGTGGAAATGTACCATCCATCCATCCATCCATCGTCAACCGCTTCACACAATCCTGTGTACAGGGTCGCGGGGGGCTGGAGCCTATCCCAGCTGACATTAGGCGAAAGGCGGTTTAGACCCTGGACAGGTCGCCAGTCCATCGCAGGGTGGAAATGTACCTCTCGCCTGAATTGAACATATAAATATGGAGTAAAGTGTTGGCTCTATTATCTTCCAATAAGAGGTTGATATCAATCACAGGAAGTGACCCACCTCGCTTCCATTGGCATTAGAAATGAGTGGAATGATGGAAGCCATCAAACAACCAATCAGGAATGTGGAGATGTTTTGAAGGTCATTTTCAAGCAGCGAAAGTCTGTAGAAGATTTCAGTAGAATGAGTTATTGATTGTATTGAACCTGTGTCATGCATGAACAATCGTAAGAAAGTGTGCTCCTTCACATTATTCAATCATTTATTGAAGACAATGAGCTTTCAATGAGTTATTGATATTGAATAGAATTGATATCGAATAAGACTCATGCATGAGAAATTAATTTGAGGGTCCCATTGCAGGGTCAGTTTACTGGCTCTTTGTGCTTGTTGTAATATTAATTGAGTGAGATGGATTAAACCATCCAGTTATGAAACGTGAATGAAGTCTGACTACACATCAACAGCACTATATTTTCACTGTAGCATGGTTGAAATTTTTTTAAACTGGCAAACTTGAAATGTAGGACAGAGAGTAAAGCAGGGAGAGGATCTTTCACTGAGATAACCTTTGCAACTGGGTCACAGCAAGGCAAAAAATAAATAAAAAATTCAGACGAAAATAAAACTGAGATAAATCTGGGTGGGGTATGAGGTTCTTTTGGAAAGAGTCTGCATGTGAGGATAAGAGGTGCGAAGGAAAGGCTGATGCGTCTCACTACATTTGACACGTCTCCCAGCCTCTGGCATCAGATAAGTCACTCTGCTCAGAAAAAGTATTTTGAAATCTCTGGGCTTATGATAACTCCTGTTGGATCCGCTTAGGTGGACTTGAAAGATTAATGTGGACCATTAAAAAGTGATGATAGAAGAAGTAGAAGTTGACTAAGCCCATTTTAACACTATACAGATCATTGAAAATAGTCTATCTTTCAAACCACTTTTCCATTTAGTTTTTCTGTGTTTAGTGGTCTGTTTAGTTCATTCTCAAGTTTCACTCTTTGTAATAGATGTAATTATCATTTCAGTCTAATGGTTGGCCAGTATTTTGATGTCTTTGTGGACTTCATAATGACTGACTTTGTGTATACTGTTTCCCTTGCCCTGCCTATCTGAGCCACTAATTTCCTTTTTTGACTAAATGAAAATGATACCGTGAGTATTTTCTTGGGAGAAATGTCCCTCAGGCATTGAGGACAACAGTCTCAAAACCATATCATGACCTACGTATAGGTTGGACCACTGTTGTGTCTGCAGAATAATGAAATGTCTGCATTTTTGTTTATAGAGTCGTTATTTTGTGAAGAACTTGTAGGAAATTTGCCAATCATTGTCATCATCATTTAATCCAACAGTATTTTTTTGATAAGTTGGTCAATCATTTAGCCCTAAAATAAAGCATGCTATTTGCATTTAAAGTAGCAAAATGAACATTGTTTTATGTTTATGAAAATGTTGCCATTTCTGTGCAGTGCTGTTCACCCTGTCAAAATACAAATATAACATGCTTGCAGAACATATTCCAAAGTATTTTTTTTTACCAAATGCATACTCGCTTTACTGTTACATAAATGTTAAGGTAAATTGGAATCAATTTTCCCTCGCAGGTGACAGGATGGCACTAATTGTGAATGATTTTTTGTAACACTTAGGTTGCCCACAGGATTCTTTTATTGACTTACTCTCCTGTCTGAAGTTATATCCACACATGCGTGCGCACAGACACACACACACACACACACACACACACACACACACATACACATATGTACACATACACGCACATGCATTCAGACAATGAAAGTACACAACATGCATAATAAAATAAGCACACACACTCATTCACAGTGTTGGGCAGAGGGGAGTTAGTTTTCTATGTGTCAAGATAACAGTAACAACTCTTTTTAAACTTTGCCAGCTTGATGTAAAATGATGTGAAATAATAGCTAATCTTTGCGTAGCCCTGCAAGAAACACACCCAGGGAGGCCTGTCAGGATGGCTCTGTGTGAGTGTGTGTGTGTGTGTGTGTGTGTGTCTAAATCACCGGTGGCATTACAGAGCATCCCGCAGTGTTTCTGCCTGGCTAATAAAATAAATGGAGGCTGCTTCCGAGCCACCGACAGTGAGACGTTTCCTCATTCCTTAATCTGTGGCCCCCCACCCAGGTCACCATGACCTGACTCTCCATCAAAACTCACTGACCCACAGGGTTGGGGAGTAATGGATTACATGTAACGGCGTTACATAAACATGATACAAAATAAAGTAACTGTATTCCGTAACAGTACAGAAAAAATTGCCTCAATCAGATTATAGGTACATTTTGAAAAATCAGGGATTACTCATTGGGATTACTTCAAGCAGAAAGCTTCCATTAAACAGAAAACGCAGTGCAGTTTGCCTCCATGTGCTCCAGTAGATGGTAAATGCGTGATTCTGTAAAAACACAAAGCTAGGGAGGGATGTGTCGCAGACATTGGTGTTTACAGTCGCCAGTAGCGCCGAATGTGTGTTAACATTCCGGTTCACAATCATCAGGCGCTGCACCCCGCCATCACTCCCTGCTGGCCTCCCCGCCCCGGTCCTGAAAACCTCCAGTGCTTGGGTAAAGGTGTAAACACCTTTATACAGTCTATGGTAAACACAAACACTCCCCCGGTGCTCCTAGCTCCCAGTATGGGCAGAATGAGCTAATCTGACCAATGGTTTCACAGCTAACTGAGCTAATAACAGCAGCTTGCTGTTAACTAACTTCAGCAACAAGTAAAGCTAGGCCTATTTGTCCATCAGGAAACTGTGAATCATAGAGTTGAGGCAGAGCAGCAGGGGACATCAGAGAGAAAACTAGAAAAAATAAATCCCTATTTCCATCCATATTTCTAATATTTCTCCATCAAATATGATCCACTATCACCAAAATCAATGAAAAAAGTCATTTTTGTACAGTATTCAAAACACTGTGCTTCAGCAGCATTATATTGAGAAATCTTTGCATTGGATGCTGATACAAGTGCAGAATGAGTCATCAACATTTTAAAATGGTTTTCCAAATGACAAACTCTTAAATGTCATCAAGAATACCTATAAAACAAATTATTTTGTCATTGATGGGCCAGATACTGCCATAGTGGTGACATAGTGCAAAGCATATTATATAAAAACATTTAAACATGCAATCCCAATCTCTAAACTGCCTTTTCTTTCAAAAACCCTTGAAAAGATAGTTTCTAAGCAGCTCCTTGCTGCAATGGAAAATAATTGTATCTTTGAAAAGTTCCAGTCTGGCTTCCGTAAGCATCACAGTACTGAGACAGCACACTTGAAAGTTACCAATGACCTCCTAATGAACGCTGATGTGCGCAAATGTTCAATACTGGCTTTGCTGGATTTAAGTGCTGCCTGGATCATGGCATCCTGTTAAACAGATTGAGGCACTGGGTGGGGGTATCTGGTACTGCACTGAAGTGGTTTTTGTGTCTCTATAAATAATTTTAAATCTTCTTTCTCTACCATCAAGTACGGTGTGCCTTAGGGGTCAATTCTTGGATCTATTTTGTTTTCTATATATATGCTCCCTCTGGGTGATGTCATATGCAGGCATGGTATTTCCTTCCATTGTTATGCGGATGATACACAGTTATACCTACCTGTACAGCCCACTGACCTTAGTATGCTGAGCTCACTACAGGACTGCCTTACCGACATAAAACATTGGATGTCAAATATCTTTCTACAACTTAACTCCAATAAAACAGAAATCCTATTTATAGGTCCCCAACATCTCTGCAATCAAATTCTGCCCTCTTCTTGCAAGAAATCTTAGCGTGTTATTCGATAGTAAGTTATGCTTTGAGCATCATGTTTCTAAACTTGTCCAGTTCAGCTTTTACCACTTTAGAAATATTGCAAAAATAAGGCCTATTTTAAATGTTACAGATGCAGAAACTGTTATACATGCTTTTATCTCCTCACACATTGATTATTGCAACAGCGTCTTCACTTGTCTTAATCAAAAAAACCCTAAATAGGTTACAGACTGTACAGAACTCAGCTTCTCGGCTCTTAACTTAACTTAAAATATGATCATATTACCCCTGTTTTAGCATCATTGCACTGGCTCCCTGTTTGTTTTAGGATTGATTTTAAGATTTTACTCATTACTTTTAAGGCTATTCATGGCTTGGCTTCTGATTATATTTTAGATATTTTAACTCCTTATGAGCCTTCCCGTGATCTAAGATCTTCTGGCAAGGGCCTCTTGTTTATTCCTGGAGCCAGACTAAGAACAAAAGGTGACCGAGCATTTGCTGTCAGGGCCCCGAGGCTCTGGAATGACTTTTTGAAATTATGCTGGCAGGGTCGGCTTCTTCCTTCAAATTTCTTTTAAAAACTGACTTTTACCGGAAAGCATATCCAGATTTTATCTGAGCTGCGACTCGTTTTACTATGCCTGCCCTATCGTTCTTATCACTTTGTTTCCTTGTCTCATCTTCCTTATGTCCTACTGAAGATATTTGTTATACTTTATTGTGATCCTTGTTCTTATATTCTGTATTTTACCTCCCTGTATCTTATTACCCACGCGGTTATTTGTTTTTGCATTTTATGTGCGATTTGTTGTGAAGCACTTTGTACTCTGTTTGATAAGTGCTATATAAATAAAGCTTATTATATTATTATTATTATTATCTTAGGAACAGGAGATTTTGTTATTCTATGTTTCTCTAAAAATACACTGACAACGCATCATTGATACTCACTTGTCTTCATTTGCCTATTTGGCACTGAAATAATCCAAAAGTAATTAAAAGTAATCAGATTGTACTTGGATTACATTACTGATTACATTTTTAAAAAAGGAATTAGTTATTATTATGAAGTAACCCTCCCAACCCTGCTGACCCATGAGGTGGACATTTGAGTGCCAGTCCTTAGCGTTTGTTTGTGAGAAAATATGTGTGTTTGTGAGCATGTGTTTTCCTTTACATGCAGAGAGTTCATGTCCATCTGTGTGTGTATATGTGTGTGTCAGCACACATTTCCAGTCCACAGTGATTAACAGCAGAGATCAGGTGAGGTTCCCTCTGGGAGGGAAAAGAAATGGTTCTGTCTGCTGGTTATCTGACCAATTACATGGAGGGAAAATAAGCAGTTAGACATAACAGTTAGAAAAGCACAGCTGTTACTAATAACAGAAACATTGGCTCTGTTCTTTTCAAGTGTCCCAGTAAGCAATGAAAATAAGTGTGACAGTGAGCCAGCATTCGCAATATAAGGACCCTGAAACTGAAGCAGCTAAATGGAAATCAGAGTTCATGTTCATAAAATCATAATTTTTATTATTTGGAATTAAAAAGGCCTTTGTCTGTTTCTTGACTCTGTGGTAGTCAACTGTGGTACTCAGGTAAGCATGTGTGTATTTTCAAGAGGATGAAAATGCAGGATTTCTGTTTTTTAGTTATCTGTTTCTGTTTGCTTATTTGTTTGTTGTTCTATTGCATTGGCTATCAGTTAATCAATAATTGATAATCTATCGTTATTGTGATCTTGTTTTGTTGTATGTAATGTGCCATACAAAATCATTATTAAAAAATAAAGAAGCAACCCTAAAATGTTAGAACATAGCATCCCACTACTTCTTGATTTAGCTAAATTCAATCTAGCTATGAATACTTTCTGCAAGCACCATTTGGTGGAGACACAAATCTTGTGAGAGCAAAAGCAGGTGCAGTAGATATATGGAGAAGACAAGAGAAGAGAAGATTGTGTCAGTGTTCCCATTTCGCTCTACAGTGCATAACAGCTTGTTCCACGCCTCCGTTATTTCTCGCCATCCTTCATATTAGTTCTGGTCATTCTTTAAACTGCAAATCACGTGTTAGATGTTAGATTTACCTGGAGATATTTCACTTTAAAATACTGGTGTAAGAACTGAACAGAAGTCTAGGCTTTTCTATCAGCAACGTTAGTGTTTCAGCAAGGTTTATTCTAGATATTTAAAATAACTGGATATCTCCATCACTGATACTTCACTTGTTGCACAGTACAAGACAAACATCAGACCAGAGTCACTGGTCAGTTAGCGTGCAAGACAGCTAATTAGCTTGTCAGCTCTACCACATTAAACAGCTGAAAATCTTTCAAATGTCATTTTGTTCCGTTTAGATGCTGGTGTGGTCAGCGTCACAACTACTGGAATACTGTCTGGCCATGGCTTGTAAGCTAGTAGTTTCCAGCATTAGTTTGTTTGCTTTGTGTCTCTGTTGCCCCTTCTGAAGAAAAGGAACATATCAGATATTTCTTCAAAGATTGTTTTTTTCTGTATGAACACAAGTTTAAACATTTTCTTTTTAGTGCATAACAAGGCATAACTTAAGAATTTCAGTTGGACTGAAAGCACTCTTCAAAGTTGTGTAAGGCTTGCATGTGCAAATGTAGCACTACTTGTCAATGGGACTTCAGAAGAAAGATCTTAGCCACTATTTGAAAACAATTTTCAAGTGGAAAATGCACATGTTTCCAACACTATTTTATCCCCTCTTCATTAGGTGACATAGTGGACAATAGGGATGGGAATTACGGCTCTTTGAAGGGAGCTGGGTTTTATGGCTCTGTTACTTTCAGAGAACTGTCTCTTTCAGCTTCTAAACGGCTCTTCATTTAATAACACTTCTACTGTTAGTTACATTTTTATTTTGTGCAAGAAATAAATATGCAAGATTTCTTCATCAGCAATACAATGAAATATTATATTATATTATTATTAGTCATACAGATGAACAAAAAATATTTCTGCTCCATTGAAAAGTGTAATTTGCATCTAGTGGTGAGATGCTCTGCCACAGCTCACCCCTCTCTTTGCAAACACGTAGAAGAAGCTTCAGTGGCCGACACGCTCTGTCGTCTCTTGTGCCAAATAATATGTGTGGTCCTCCTCAATTTGTCCAAATTTCACTTATCTTCTTACTTTTAATAAACCACACGACTACGACTATGACTTCTTCTTTCTTCTTCTTTGTTCTTATTCAAAGTAGTGACGAAACACGCTCTGTAGAACAGTTTATCTGTTTGGGCTACTGAGGAAACATGGTGGTGCAACGTGGTGACTTCCATGTAAGAGGACCCACAGCTTATGCAGATAGTACTGGCTCATTCTAAGGTGATAAAAACACAATGGTTAAATTAAGTCTTTATACACCACTGAAAACATAGTTATGTATATTATATTGCATTCCTGTCAATAAATCCTCCTAAATATTACACACTGGACCTTTAAAAGAGCTAGACCTTATAGAGCCAACTCGTTTGCGACCAACACATCACTGGTGGAAAATGAAGAAAGCCACGGGCTTTGAATAATATCCTAATGCCATATGTTTCACTTGATCTGAAGAAACAGGCTATATGTATATGCTATACATTTTTTATATATATTTGATAATCGTGTCATAGGAATTAGGATTGAACCAAACTGCAAGCAAAATGCTTTAAAAAAGGATTTAGAGACAGTGTTCCTGGGAAGTATTATTTGGATTCTTTAGCTTTACATGCAAATTAATTAAAAAATTGTTATTGCAGAAAAGTGAACTCAATCTGTATTAAAAGTGAAATAAACAGTGAGGGTTTTATTAAAACGTTTACAAACACAACTGTAACATTTATCAGTAATTTGACAGAGGTGAAGCTTTTGTTTTTTAAATTTGTGCAGTCAACATCAGGAAATGTTTTCTAAAGAATGAAATGCAAAAAATACAAACAAATGACACATCCATGTCCATTTCATAAGGGAACCACAGGTAAAGTGCTTATCTGCTAACAGAGGACAGAATATCAAATCCTAAAAGATTTTCTGTGTTTAGTGTAGTATTTCAGCACAGAATACCCAAATGCATCAGTCTCATGCTTATTTTATGCTGTGGGCAAACCAGGGGTCGTGAATATTTCAGTGTCGTATTACACTCCAAAGTTGTATTTGTCAAGTTTTCTGAGTCAGACAGTTTCAGGTTCAAACTTTCTGAGTCAGAGTTTTATGCTGCAATTTCCTGTTACTCTTCAATGTCCCTGGAGCTCTCAATTCCCTGTTTTCTTCCTGATTCACACCATTTTATGTCTGGGCCTTGAAGGCAGCAAGAGCAAGTTTGACAAAAGAGAGAAATGACTGGCAGTCACAGCTTTTACCTCAGTCTCCTCTTCTTCGCTCTCACCTCTCAACACTTCTAGTCACTTGTTCTCTACCCACTTCTCTTCTTCCCCTATTTTTTCTTCTGTTCTCTCTATTTCTCCCCCTCAGTGTCTTTTTTCTAATTGTCCCATTGTACCTTGTCTTTTGTCCTCTTTTTAGTACTTACTCCCCCTAAATTTCTCATGTTCTCTTTCTTCCTCCATCCATCTCCTGCTCTCAGACTGTCCTTCACGGACAATTTACCAAGAGTGGCATCCATTCACCTTTCATCCCTCAAGCTTTCAACACCATTTTAAACACAAAAACCCCAAAGGCGTAAAAGCAGAGAGAGAGAGAGAACTAGAAGGGGAGAATGAAAGACTTGGTAGAAAAAAAGAGCTTGATCTGAAAAGCATTAAATCCGGTTTTTGCAGAGTGGACTGGAGAGATGGAGGTGCTCTGTAACACGGAGGGATGTGTGTGTGAACTTCTGACATGGTTAGAGTTGTAAAAAGTCAGCTCCTGTCCATTGCATCACATTCTGATACTCAAGCACAGGTCCTTAGTCATTCAAACTGTGTCTGATAGACTGGGCTGAAACCAAGTTCTCTTGCAGTCATTTTGTGTTCTGTATGTGAGCTCTGGAAATGGAAACCCTCTCAAGGCCAGACCACTTTTTAGGAAGGAACTCTCATCTTAAGTATATGTGAAAAGTAAGATACTTAACCCTAGGCCTGAAACTAACAACTTTAATTATAAGTTAATCTCATTACTTATTTTGATTAATAGCCTATAAGTGTAAGTGTTAAGACTATAAGTAAATAGTATAAAATGTCCATCAAGAGTCACAGATGTTAACTTAACATCTTCAAATTGCTTCTTTTGTCCAACCAAGAGTCCAAAGCCCTCTTTAGTATTCACTGTACAATAGTACAAAACAAAGAAAAGCAGCAAATCCTCACATGTAACAGGCTTCACAACACAAGGTACCCATTTTACCCCATACTTTGAACTTCAGATGAATTCATGTAGGTTTCTCAAGGTCATATGTACTTGACGGAAAAGAACAAAATGCATACAGCATGGAAGTCTGCCAGCAAGACCTACAAGCCTTAGGAATATTCTGTTTGTAGCTCAGAATTGCATGACTACATGTCAGGCTCAATTATGCGTAAACTAGTACACAAATGTTTCCTCATCTACTTAATGCATCCGCATGTTTGGTCTGACAACTGCTTGGCAGAATAAGCAATCACACTCATGCCAACCTGAGGCATCAAACAAATATTCAGTACCTGTGGCCCAAGGAGACCCACATTATACAGACCTATCAGACTTAGCCTTTGTTCCCACTTTTTGTCCTTAAGCCAACAACGTTCACAAATCACAAAACCTCTTTGTCATTTTAGCAACTCAGTATTTCCCTTTGACAGTATAGAGCAATAAGGGGGATTGAGGAAGAGAGAAAAATAGTTCCTAGTTACAAACATTTCTCTCACACTATGTTAATAAGTTGCTTTTAGTCTTGCTATTTTCCAGATACAGTTAAATTTAAACTGATGTTCAGACGCTGCAGGGAAAGAGCTGTACAATCAAATGAAACCAAGAGAAGGAAAAAGATGTAACTAAGTGAGACAGGATAAGTCGAGACAAGACAGGGCAAGGCAAAAGAGTGAGGGAAAATACAGGACAGAAAGGGGCACTACACGCAACACAAGACGAGGACAGATATATGTTAAAAAGAGCCATGGTGAGATAATGTTGAGGTATGATAGAGGTAAGATAAATGTCTTTGTCTCCATACTACATTACCATTTAAACCCACAGATATAGGGTACTGATGTACCTTAAAGCTAAATATACACAGTACAGTGCTATAATTTACCAAAAGAAAAATAATCTATTATTCACCAAAAATGTCTCCTCTCTTTGCAAGTTTGTTAATTATGTTAATTTGCTATCATATCGTTTAGGCCAAACGTAGATATAATGTCTTGAGGACAGATTAGTTCGGATGTGTAAAATATCCCTCTGTACATGTTCCAGTAGAGCAATAAGAGTTCTGTAATCATATTGTATTATCACAGCTTTACAGAGTTATCAGGTCATTACCTAATCGTGTGTCCCGACTTGATAACTTTTCTCTAATCTTTTCTCCTTTATCTCCTGTTTTTGTCTTTTCCTTCTACTGCTGATATTTGATACTAAATTAAGTTAATTTTTTTGGACAAGATCCTTACTTACTCTGTCTCTTTTTTTTTTTGCAGAGACACACAAATACCTACCTTATACCTGCACACACCAACATGTGTCAATGAATTTTAACAAAGACTTGGGATCATGGTGATTCTGAAGGAGCTAATAAAGTCCAGGAGTTTCTAACTGAATTAAAACAAAATAATTTATTATTGAGGTGAAAATGTGCCATAATCACATTTAAAGAGGTTGCATCCCCAAACAAAGACACAAAAGAGGAGGAAAGACTAAATCGTGACTCAGCAGGGATGATATTAAATAAGTTGATCTACAGGAGAAACAGACATGCAAAACAGAATGACCGAGAGCTGCACTGACTTAGATTCTGTTATAGTTAGGCTATAGAATTTTAACTGTCACCTGCCACTTGAATTTTATGTTTCTGATTACTTAAATAAAAACATTTTACCATAAACTAGTGCAGAAAAAATCATCAGAATTTAGGAAGGAAAATTTCAATGCAGGAATTAAAGTGTTTAATGCTCTTTTTTTATATATATATATAATTCAGCACTAAAGATTTCTTAAAAATAGTGCTAAAATCTCGTCTCGTCTGGATGTGAACCCAATCTCGAATCTCGTCTCATCTCGTGGGTTAAGTGTCTCGTCACACCCCTTTTAATAATTTATGTTAAGCTCCCAGTGAGTGAACACGCCGGCTGGACTGGGACCGAACACAGCCACCAAGGTGGACGGAGGCCAGTTTGACAACAGGCAGAGTCAGCTATGACCACTAGTTGCACGGCTTACTGAACTAATTAGATATCGGCAACTAGTTAGCAGCAGTTAGCGATTACTTCACCAACAAGTAAAGCTGTCCATCAGGAAAACTAAATCATAGCGAGTTGATGCAGAGCAGCCGGGTGACATAAGAGGGAAAACCAGAAAATCATTTCTCCAGAAAATATGATCCAGTTTCAGTGCATAATCAGTGAATTCAGTTGTGGTTTTGTACAGTAATCAGTGAGGCCTGGTCGCCCCCCAGAAACACTAAACTGACAAACTCTAAAATACCATCAACAATATCTACAAAACGAAGATTACGATATGGTAACCCTAGTTCTATAAGCACAGGCGGAGCCCTCTACTGGACTCTATGAGTACTACCTCCTCCAATCACATGCACGCACTTGCCCACTGAAATTTTATCGTGCACGTAGCCGACCAATAGGACATTGCTACCGATACGTGTGTGACGTATAAATAGCAGTGTCCCTACTGCCTCAGCTTCCGACCACCTCTTTAGCAGACGGCGTCAGAGTGCTCCTTGGTAGAGGGCTCCTCCTGTGCTTATAGAACTAGGGTTACCATATCGTAACCTTCGTTCTATCTCACACAGGCTCCACCCTCTACTGGACTCTATGGGTACAGTGGGTGGAGCCCAATGATTGTCCGCCCTAGCCGCGACAAGCCAAAGTCCACAACACCAACCCGGTCGGCCACAGCCCCGACCGCCACATCACCTAGTGACAGAATGGTGGGACACCCCTGAGAAGGTTGCACTGCCTTGACTTCTCACTGAAACGTCAGGCACTGCCAGTGTATGTTCCCCCTCTACACCCAGTAGTCACCAAATCCTCACTTTTCAGATCCTAGGTCGCACTTGCAAGCTGGATCCCGAGAAGGAGCCCGACATATCCAAGAGACAGAAGTGCACAAACAGGCACAGTAAGGGTCAAGATGCCATTGTGCAGATCTCTTCGACACACACCCCACTGAAAAAGGGTCGTAGACACTTCCACACTTCCGAGTGGAATGTGCACGCACCGCTGAGTGGGTCTGTTCCCGCCCGTGTACAGGCTTGGGAAAGCAGCAAAGCCAGCTGGCCAGGCTCTTCTTGGACAGGGTTTTACTGACTGCACAATCACTGAAACAGATGAACAGCTGACCAGTGCATCGAATGGGGGCTGTATGCTCTACATAGGACGTAAGCCTAGCACAAATGGACACAACAGATGCACTCTCACCTCCCTGCACCCTAAGTGGGGTAGGGGGGTAGAAAGCATCCAGATTTATTGTCCTGGACCTGAACATGCTCTTTATGTTCTTAAGAACAAAGGAAGTGTGTTGTCTCAATCTGGCTGCACTGTGGACACCAAGAACCAGCATGCAGCTGGGATGAACCGACAGGCACACAGCTCACTCACCTTCTTAGCAGAGGTGAGAGCAAGGCGCAGGGCTGTTCAAGAGATAGCATTTTCAATGAGCACGGCTCCAGGGGCTCATAAGGTGCAGATATTATAGCCACCAACACAAGCAGCAAGTCCTACTGAGGCGCAGAGAGACACGACACCGGTCGCTGTCTTCTCACACCCTGCATAAAGCGTATCACGAGGGAGTGGGTGAAGACTGTTCTGTCACCAAACCCCCTGTTACAGGAGAGACAGCTGCAGCACGACAGCCCCTTCTCCATCAGACCTTGCAGGAAAGAGAAAACGGATCCCACCGAAAAGGTAGGCAGATCCGTCTCCCTCTCAATGCATCAATGCTGAAAGCCCAACCACTTAGCTTTACAGCAAGACGTGGTGGAGACTGCCTGCCGCTTGGATGGTCTGTGCGAGACCTAAGCAGATAGACCAGCCTGAGTCTGCCATGCATCACCTTTGCATCACTTTTGCCTCTTGAGGTCCAGATGCAGGCCGGCAAACCAACATTGTAGCCGTCGCATGTGCAACAAGCCCAGAGGGACCACCTGATAGACTACTGCCCTGAGGCCCAACAGCAGCATCACTGACAGCGCTGCCGCAGCTGTCCCCTGCTTCAGCTTGTGGACCACCAAGCGACGCGCACAGATACGCTCTTGGAGTGTTGCAGTTGAACACAATCCCCAGATACTCCGCTCGCTGCAGCGGCTGGGGGGAGCTCTCTTCCCAATTGATCGCAACCCCAGGCTGTTGAGGTGCAAAATCAACTGGACTGTGTGGAGATCACTCAAGGCTTCAATCTCTCCAGACCATGAGGTCGTGAGTAGAAAGGAACCCTCATGCCCTTCTCGCATAACGATTGCAGTGCCATGAAGTTCCCTCTTACTGTGTCACCTCGACATGAAATAGGCGTCTTTCAGGTTGATGGCGGTGAACCAGTTGCCGGGCTGCACTGGCTCCAGCATTTTCTTGATCATCAGCATGTGGAAATGCCCTCTTTTTCATTATGCTGGTTCAGGTGGTGGAGATCCAGAATGGCTCAGAAGCCTCTTGTCTTTTTGGGGACCAAAAAGTACATGGTGCAACACCTCTGTGCATGTCATGCGCAGAGATGCCCTATGACAGCCTGCTTCAGCAGAAGTTGCTGGATCTCGGCGGCCAGGAAGTCCACTTCCTCCTGAGAGGGGGGCGACGTCGAACGGGCTATAGGTTCCCTGAACGCACCAGGCCCAGTTGCTCCCTGGTGTCTTTCAACGCACCACAGCTTGCTGCTCTGTGGTGTCCTTGAATACGGTCTGTTGATCCGTGGTGTCCTTGAATGCACCACACCTCGCTGCTCCAATGTAGGCTCAACGTGCAACAGTGTCACTGTGAGCAAGTTGTCAGTTTTCAGTGTGTACACAGCAGCACATGAAACACAAATAAATGCATGCTGGACACATAACGGAGGGAGGAGGTCTCATGGTGAGCCTCCTTCCCCCTGTCAGCCTTCTTTCTTTTTTTGTTTAAATAAATAATAAGGCTTAGACTTTTTCCAAGTGCTGCAATCGAAAAGGGTGTGGTTTCTTTGAACGCACCATGGGCCGTTTTCGAAAGGTTGAACCACCGGTGTGACTGTGGTTGAAACGTCACCCGGTGTTGTCAGCTCAACACCGAAGCTCACAGCTTCCATGTGAAGCAGCGGCAGGGTAGACAGCCTCGCCTGCTGCAACAGGCGCTACGAGCCGCTCGTGGAGGAAACGAAACCAACCAAAGCAGCGAGCGATCTCTTTCGTCCTGCTAAACCGAGAGAGAACTGACTTTGGCTGTCTCTCTCCGGCTATAGCGGACTAGCCTAGCTGTGCTGTGACCACTTGGCGAAAGAGATGTTGGCAGGGCTGCGTGTCTGTTTATGTAACACGCTTTCACTGCCGGTGAGCTAGCAACGCGCCCGTGCGAGTCCTTGTGGGCGCGTTGGGAATGCAAAGCTACAGTAGACTACGTTTCCACGGTAAGAACAGCTCGTTTCTCGGCTGTCACGTCGTAGAAGCGGACCATTATGGCCGCGCGGACTTGGTTGGTCAGGCTAGCGAAGTGGATGCCCGGGCCTCACCCACCCTCTCACTCGGTTCTGACCGAGAAAGCGGCGTGGGCCGCGGGGCGAACCGTTAGCTTAGCGTCGGTGAGCGCAGCGGCACGTTCAACACAGCTAGCTCAATGGGATGGGGTTGGTGGTGGGGAATTAACACTTTTAAGAATGTAATGTGTTTCTAATAAACAGTTTAACATTCACAAGCATCACCAGTGTACACACAAGCAGCACATGTTAGAACAGTGGCTTCGTGAACACAAGGCCGCCACCCCAGGAGTTAACGTTAGCTCTTTGATGACAGAAGTTAACTTAGCTCTTTGAGGAATGTAATTAACATGTTTTACTCAAAAAACGGTTTCCACATTCTCAAAAGCGGTGGTGGTGGTGAATTCAGTGAGCAGTTTGTCATTTGCTGAAGAAAAAAGGATGCTGAGGCAGTAGGGACGCTGCTATTTATACGTCACGCACGTATCGGTAGTGACGTCCTGTTGGTCGGCTACGTGCACGATAAAATTTCAGTAGGCAAGTGCGTGCGTGTGATTGGAGGAGGTAGTACCCATAGAGTCCAGTAGAGGGCGGAGCCTGTGTGAGATTTTCGTCATTGTTGGGCCTGATACTGACATACTGGTGACGTATAGTGCAAGGCATATCATATAAATATCAATATAAACATGATTTCATAGGAACTTTAAATTTCCAACTTTAAAATATGACTAGGCTCAACTTTATTTAAGGCAATGGAACCATTCTTCCAAATGTGGGTTGCGATCTTTCCTTTTTCAGAGTAAACCAGGCAGGTGCTAAAAGTGCTGGTTGGGTGTTGGGATACTTGTAAGTCCACAGGTAGGTGGAGCTCTGTTGAAGCTTGTCCAAGAGAAACAGAGGCTTGCCACTGTGTAAGATGAAGCAAAGAAGAGAAGGAGGCTCTCTGATAAACAGCAATCTTTTAATTGGACAGGTCATGATATTGCTTCTGCGACCCTGTACGCAGGATAAGCGGTTGATGATGGATGGATGGATGGATGATTTTTCTTGCATTCTTTTTATTGCGTTCTCTTTTACTCTGACGAGGCTGCTTGGATGATAGACCACGTCTTCAAAACCAAACATTACATTCCCTCGCCTTTGATTTACTACCTCTTTACAATGCTAGGAAAATGCTGGCATCAGTGACAAAGGATTCAGAACAGTAGCCTTTTCATATAAAAGTCTTTGAGAGGCTATTGCTCTTTGAGAGGCTACTCTAGATCTTTCAAGATCAGTTTTCATTTTATTCTATGGAACATCCGCTGGGAATATATTTGAACCCTGACCAAATCCGGTCTGATTTAAATGATATTGTGACTTGCCAACTCTTATAACTCCTGTAAAGTTGTAAACACCTGGTTAAGCTTGTTGTTTAATATGTAAAATATTAGGACTTAGGATTAAGACTGATATTAGGCTCAATGCTTTTTATTGAATCGTATGCCAATGTGACAACATCTCAGCCAAAGAGAGTGTTTCTATTCATTAGTGCCCCTTATTGAATATCAAACTAGGAGTGGAGCAAAGCTTTGTCGCTGATGCTTCTTTAAAATGTGTCCTGTGGCACCCAAGATCACAGGTCGTTTGTCAAGCCATAGTAGTGTAAGTAATGTAGCTGTGCCTTATTAGCATGCAGGGTGTGAACTACGGGGGAGCCAGGGGGAGCTTAGCCCCCCTTCATAAGACATCAGCTCCCCTAAAAGCATGATTTGTAATATTTTGGGGGGACTCTAAAATATTGACAGCATGCTTTAGAGCATCAGACTTCATTCAGCCAGAGAGAACTATCACCGACCGTCCGCAGCGGGCCAGTCGGCCCTCGATCTCCTGTCCCTGGTCTGCCTCAATCCCTCTCTAGTACGGTTTGTGATCGTTCCCTCTGGCTGGATGAATATTACGCATGATCCATGCACTACTGCAGCTGGGGGCTCTCCGTAGTGCCATGAAACTTTTTTAATTCTTCCCTCTCACAGACAAAAGAAAGGTCAAGTAGCTAATATAGCTGCAGCTGTTGTGTGAAGCGCAATTGTAGCAAATTGGCTACATATGTAATCATACATATGTGTATTATAATAATTATTATTATAATAAAACTAGAATAGCCTGATACTTTTACAGTCTGCCCCAGGCCTACATGTTTGCAGCTATTAATGATTCAGCAGTAAGAATCAAAGTCTAAATTGCTTTTTCTTAATAAAGTCTTATAACAAACTAACCTTCTGTACCTAAAACATACTTAGTGATCCTTTTCTGCTGTCACTTGAGTCATTTTGTCACCTTGTGATGGAGTCAGTGGGATGCCAGCATGTCAGCAGGATATGCCATATTGTGTTATAGATTTTGTCTTTCGGAAAGAATGTGAAACATGATGTGATTTTATACAAGTGTCCTTGTATGTCATGGTTTTGAGGTTATGGCAGGTGGAGCACATCATTTGTCCAGCTGTGCCATCGTCATCCCTACTGAGTGCATACTGACTGACACATATTCTTCCTCCCTCCTCCCCTTCTCTTTTTTGTCTCTACCTAATGAAGTGTCAACACTAATGATGTTCTTTTTGGTGGTGCTAATTCTCTTGACTTGGCGTGTCACTCCTCACTGCTCCTCTCTGAGAGGCGACCTCAGGTTTACCACTGCAGTAAATTTACGTCAACAGTGCATGCACGTGTGATTGAGTGTTGCCTTCTCTTGCTTCTTTTTTGCCAGTTAAGCAGGAAAGTTTTGCAGTGTTTGCTTGTCTTATGGCCCATGCATCAGAACTCTCCTGCCCTGGTAAGTCTTCCCTGTGGACGGATGGCTTATTTTAGAATATAGGTCAAAATAAATATCCAAATATAATTAATGTTAAGAGAGACTGCAATTTTATCCGCATTTTTAGGATGGGCTGAGTCAGTAAATTGTTGATTAGACAGCTGAAAGAGCTTGCAAGGTTTCAGAATTGGACACCAATCTTTTACAGTTCTAATGATGCTCAAAGTTTAGCTGCCAACCTTACCTATGCCTCTTTCATTCGGGAGATATATATATATATGACACAGGTCCATTAAACAAATTAAATGAAAACACCATTAGGCTCCAGACCATCTTCTCTACTACAGGATGAACACAGACAAACACCATTAAACAGATGAACAGTTAAATTTCGCTTACCCCTAATAGTACTGCCTGGCACTGTCCAACATTGGTCAAGAAACCAGGTATGATGAATCAGGCTCACCCATTCAGATTGACCACAGACTGCGTAGAGCTGAGAGTCAAAAAACAAAGCTTTAAAGAGGTCATATTATGCTCATTTTCAAGTTCATAATCTTATTTATGGATTGTACCAGAACAGGTTTTCATGGTTTCATTTTCAAAAAACACCATATGTTTGTCATACTGCACATTGCTGCAGCTCCTCTTTTCACCCTGTGTGTTGAAGGCTTTGTTTTAGCTATGGAGTGATACATCTTGCCTCTACATGATCTTTGTTGGGAGTTGCACATGTGCAGTTCCTAGTTAAGGACTACTAGCCAATCCGAAGCAGAGTAGGGCGGGTCGTGAGAAGCCGGTAAACACGGCTTTGGTTCAGCTGTATATCCCCTTACAAGCTTAGCAACACCGACTGGATCAAGAGTTTCATAGTGGTGAGTTATTAATCTTATTAACCTTTGGGGTGGACTTTGGGCTATTTCCCTTTGCAAACCTATTACATGCACAAAAAGATATATAACTCAATAAGGGAGAGGGAAAAAGCCCAAAAGCATAATATGACCTCTTTAACAACATGGGCCAAAAACTGCAGCTGGATTATAAATGTGTGCAGAGACACTTACTGCCACGCCACTCCATGTATTGAAAATTGTAACTGAAATACCAAGGGAATAAAGTTTGTCTTCCATTTTTATTTTAAAGCAACAGGTTTTTTCGCCTGTGCACCACAGTGATAAAAACATGAAATAACTGTCTAATGGCACAATTTCTTTCTGTTTAAATATATGTAGCATACTTAACACACTGGCATATTATTGTGCAGGTGTAATAATGGTCCAAGTGAACTTCCTCAGGTGGAGATACAGTCCCCTCCAAAAGTATTGGAACGGTAAGGCAAATTCCTTTGTTTTTGTCGTTCACTGAAGACATTTGGGTTTAAGATCAAAAGATGAGTATGAGACGAGAAGAGTTCAGAATTTCAGCACTCATTTCCTGGTATTCACATCTTGATGTATTAAACAGCTCTAACTAATCTGGAAGAAGTTTATCATGCAGCAGGACAGTGACCCAAAGCACACTGCCAACAAAACAAAGGACTTCATCAGGGGGAAAAAGTGGAAGGTTTCAGACTGGCCAAGTCAATTACCTGACCTTAACCCAGTAAAGCATGCATTTCAGCTCCTTAAGAGGAGACTGAAGGGAGAAACACCCAGAAACAAACAAGAACTGAAAGAAGTTGCGGTAAAAGCCTAGAACAGCATCACAAATGAAGAATGCAACAGTTTGGTGATGTCGATGGGTCGCAGGTTTGAGGCAGTTATTGCAAGCAAGGGTTATGCCACCAAATATTAAATGTTATTTACTTTAAGATTATTTGTTCCATTACTTTTGCTCACCTAAGAAAGTTGTGGTCTAATACAAACGGTGATATGTCCTAAGTTGTCTAACACATCTAGATGTGAATACCAGGAAATAAAAGCTGAACTTCTGAAGTCTTTTCTCATACTCATCAATTGATCTTAAACCCAAATGTCAACAACAAAAACAAAGGAATTTGCCTTACCGTTCCAATACTTTTGGAGGGGACTGTATCTCCAAACTCTGTAACACCAAACATCTGTAAATTTTCAGAGAAACTTTTGCTTTTCTTTCTTTCTTCCTCTCCATCTCTCTATATGCCTCTCCTTCCTTCCCTCTTTCAGACACTTGTTCCAGCCTTCCTTTAATGAAGGTGCTAACAACCTAAATGTCACTAATGCTTCTCTGCAACCCAGACAAGTGATCTGGGCCATTATTGACTTGGCATACATGCAGCAATCCCAGTGATGTAAGGAAAATGTAATTGAATATGAAATAGTCTGCAGAGAGATGGAGATCGCCACACACACACACACACACACTAAGGTAATGGAGACAATGTATTTCTAATGGCACCACCCAGACTGAGTAGGTAATTGTGATATATTAGCATGCCGTGGCTGAGATTAGATTACAGATGACAGGGTAGTGCAGTGTGTGGTGTACGTGTGCTTGTGTCACTTTCCTGCTGAACTTCTGATTGGCCCCCTGTGAAAGAAAAGGTATTGACTCTTTTTACTTTATTCTAAACCATGATTAATCTTGCAGTCTCATGCTTAGTCACTCCTCAGTTAGGGAGTCTCGGGAGGTCTCAGGCCTGTGTATGAGTTGTGCTACTCTGTGAACTGCTGTGCACAGCCCAGTCTGTTCAGCATCTCTAAACAGACTGCGGTTAGCAGTAAAAGTGAGAAGGAAGGGTACAGGTTGATGTGAGAAGGTAGTTGCAATATGTCTCCTTTTATGGTTTTATAAAAAAATATTGCAACAAAGTCAGGCCATCAGTTACTAATCGGATTCTGATTCTGATCTGAAGTATTTTGTTCCCTTCTTACATAATTCCTAATATAAATGAATGAGATTTAATAGGCAAAATGATAAATCAGGAGTTAAAACCTGGATTCTCAAAATATTTAGTAATGGAAATAACTAGTTCTGCTGACACCTCATACACTGAGTTTGTAGCACCCTGGGTATTTCAGTGGCTAAGGTCAGTTCTAGAAGTGTTATGAAGTATTACTCCAGTGCTCCAGTGTCTTCATGTTAGCCAGGTAGGATACAGATCGTTTATGTTCCTTTGTGCTGATAGAAGCAATCTTGGTAACATTTTCTATGAATGTCATCGCTATAATGACTTATGCATATTTATAACACATTATAACAGTTGTTATACTCACTTACGAACATGCATTAGGCGCTATAGCAAAGTTCATAACGTATTATGACCTTTTGATTTAATGTTTTATAACTAATAGTAATACCAGTGTATGTCATGTGCGGCAAGAATCTCCGACCATGTTCCATAACACATTATAACCACTGACTCTGCCTCGTTATAAGTACACTTTAGTCACCATTTACAATTAGTGATATAAAATGGAATAATAGCTTATAGTAATGTTTAAAGTTATATAGCATGTCTTTGTTTGCTTTAAGTAAAGTGATAAAATATCTATCCCTGTATAATATATTACAGGTGGACATAATACCCTATGAACTAATTATAAGACCTTATAACACGTAATTGTTTGCTTTAAGTAAAGTGACACATTTTGCGCAGGAAAACAACTTTTATTTATGTTTCTTCAATTTGTGAACAATCTATATGAATTTTGAACATTTTGCAGTTTAGCACAAAAACACAACATAATTGCATCAAGAAAACTCATTGTCAGGTTGGTGAAAGATCGCTCAAGAGAAGACCTGTTGCCGACCAACATCTTGTAAGAAGAGGCTCAGATGCTGTCACAGATGAATGGCGAGCCTATGGACAGGCGCTAACAGATGCAGTGGACTCTTAAAGACAACCACTTCACAAAACGTAGCCTATTAAAAGACATTTTAAAGTAATTGAATGGGAATACTGTTTGGGCAGTAGGAATGAGAATCTCTTGGCATTACTTAAAGCAAACAAGGACATGCTATAACTTTAAACATTACTATAAGCTATTATTCCATTTTATATCACTAATTGTAAATGGTGACTAAAGTGTATTCATAACGAGGCAGAGTCGTTAGTTATAATGTGTTATGGAACATGGTCAGAGATTCTTGTCGCACATTGACATAAACTGGTATTACTATTAGTTATAAAACATTAAATCAGAATGTTATGAACTTTGCTATAGCGCCTAATGCATGTTTGTAAGTGATTATAACAACATGTCTTATAATAATAATAATGTCTTATGGACGCATTATATCGTGTTATTAATATATGCATAAGTCATTACAGCGATGACCTTCATAGAAAGTGTCACCGTTTTTTTTTTTACTCCAGTCCAAAGACCCCAATGGAAATAAGATGTTACAACTATATGATAGCCTAATATGTTTTTATCCTCAACAATTACAATTGAATGACAGGTCTGTTTGTTGTTTTCAGTTTGCATTTGTTTGATAATAGATCCAAGGCATCTAGACCATGAAAGAGGATCAATAAATCAATATTTAGGAACATTGCAGTCATTCTTAATATCTCAAACAAAATTTCATTGTGCAGCCTCTCTTCAAGATAATTTCAATTCTTGGCTCCTTGCAGTTGATATTATGATATCAATACTATCTGTCTTTAGCAACATGTTATTACTTCTGGTTCTTCCCACTGTGCAATACAAGAGCTTGTCTTATTCTGCCCAAAGCCAGCAAAAAGATGGAAGAGAAGTTGACATTAGATACTTAAAATAATTACAGCTCTGATCTCAGAGGTGAAACCATTTTTCATTGCTATCTAATATTTGTCAGCGGATCAACATAAAGAAACAGGTGAAGATGTTCTGCTCTTGTTTCTTATTCGTCCCTTTTTCTCAGTTTTTTCCCCTCCTCCTGGGCTCAGGGAGAGGCAGTTTCTCCTATTAGGTACCCATCTACCATTCATAATTGGCCTGCCATTAAAGCTGAGGGAAGCAGGTTGTGCTGGCAGTGAGGGAACAGCTTGCTAAAGTGGGTTGTTATTGAATAAATGAATTTCATTTTCAGTGACAAAGTGAAGGCAAGTAGACAGCAACAATGTATGGGGTATGTAGATGCTCACACACCCTGTCCACAAAACAAAATATGATAGATGAAACATAATACAGTGTATGGACAACGTAATAACACATATTGTTTGATTTTTGGCTTGCTTTACAAGGTTTATAATTTTATGGGTATACAGCAATCTGTCTATTGAGGTATTCTAACTACCAAGAGTGGACACAGAAGTCCATTTATCTGGAAATACAAACTCACATGGGTGCACACTAGTAACCAAATGCAATGCCAGTAATTGATAGGCATAGTCAAAAATTTGCTTAATGACTATTTATCTGCATCATGTTATACTACAATAGATGTGATATAAAACCCATAGATCTGCACATAATCCACAAATGGGGTACTAAATTATCCAACACTGTACTGAAAATGCCAGAACAGCATTCCTTTCTTGTTTATCCCTGGAGGAGTGGATCGCCTTTTCACTTTGTACAGATAAGTCTTCCGTGTTAGTAAGCTTGTGCACTGGCTATTATTTGTCATTTAACCATGCAACCAACGCAGACTAAATGATAATGCAATATTGCTGTGCCAGACCTCCTTACCTTGTTTCAGGGCTGTGCCGGTGCAGCAAAGACATCTGGCTGAAGCCACTGACATGAGGGAATAAGGGTTTGCATTGGAGAAAAGGCCACAGGCTCATTTGTACCTCTTTCACTAACTGCAGGTCAGGTAGATACTGTATATAAAGTGAGGGTGTAAATGAGAATACTGTACACTGCTGGCATTCAGCAGAGGTCTTCACAAGTCCGAAATTTTAAATTGAATCTGAAATGAACATTTTGGAAAATCTACCCAAACCTGCTTTATTTAAGTTTCAAAAAAAGAGAAACTTGATCTGTGAGGGTCCCGAGGACAGTTAGACCCAATTTGAATAGTGGTAATGGATAATTACACCCCATTCCAAATGTAATTGACCCAAAAAGACCCAAACAGCTGTAGGGGTTGCCACCAATTACTAAGCAGCTATCAAAAAGAGTTACAAAACTATAATGGTTAAGATTCGGGCGGTCCCAGGAGTGACAAATACATAATGTTTCCAAAACCAACACACAATTCACACTAAAATAAGCCATATTTGTCAACTGCAATGATTACCTGCTTGGATCCATTCGGATGTTAGACTTTTTAAGACACAGACCAGAGACCTGTGGCAGTTACAGCGGGACCTGGGACTGGGTCTTGGATACTCTGAATCATCTGGACCTGAGAAGACCTGTAGTCTGGAGACACAGGCAGTGTAGAGCTGAAATAATGAGTTGCTCAAAAGAACAGTAATGGCAACTATTTTGATATCCAAATAATCATTTAAGTCAGTGGTTAAAAATGCAGACATTCTGACGACATTGCTGTGGATCTGAAAATGTCATGATTGTAGCTACTGGACATTTTTCATTGTTCTGTAATGTTTATTAATTGAAAACAAGAATAGTTATTTACAGCCCTACAGTAGTGACCGCCTGTTCCACAGCTGAGGTAGGAATCACAGTTCTTCAATGAAATATCCATTTAATCATATAGTCTCTACCATTATGTAGTTGTTATTTTATTTTTTATTCTGCCTTAAAAAACCTTTCTTAGTTTCACAGTGATTATTGAGAATCACCTTGCATACACCTTGCTGTGCAAATCATACCTACGAATCACCTTGGTTAGTAAAATTGCATAATTCTTAAAAAACTGTATATCAGTAAAAAAAAAAAAATAGATAAGTTAATTGCATAATATTTCTGGTAATGTAACCTTTTATCTATCTGTAGCTTGAAGGTCAGTGGAAAGACTAAATGTATGGTCATCCTTAAGAAATGTAACATCATGATCCCTCAACCCCTCGGAAAAAGGTTTCTATTCAAAAAGTGAAAACCTTAATGACAAATAACAAACATAGTCAATAAAACAAGACACAATTGCCAGTGAAATCATCTCAGTCTGCTATGCTCATTAACTTGTGATTGGCTGCTAAATTTCTACTTTGCTTTAGGCCTGTTCATTTAATTATCATGTGTAGACATCCATAATATACAGAAAACAAAGAAGATGCGCTAATTAGACCGTATGTCTAATGTGTATTGTTAGTTGTTGTCACCACATAAAGGGAGCTGTTCACTGTTAAAATTATTCTCTTACTATGCACAGCTCATAGGCCATGCATGCCAAGCATCAATTACAGGAAACAAAAGAATTTTTATTTTATTGTTTCTATGATCTAGTATCTGCTATTTCTCATAGAAGAGAGTTGGGTGTTTGAAATTTATAGAGATATAAACAGAAAAACAATCCCCTTTTTACATTTCAAGTAGACATCTTGCACCTTTCTACTATGCATCTCTGCTTTATTTGAATTTTACTCTGCCTGTTCACTTATATTCAGTCTAGTCTATATAAAAATGATCAATCAGAGATAATGTGCTGCATTCTGACATTAAGCATTGCCAGACGTCTGTAATTCATTCTACCATAAGTAGACGCCCAGCAGGGCTTTCTCAGCTTGATGGCTCCCTCCTTCTTTTCCTGCCCATCTGTTTTCACGGATAAATCCTTCCCTGCCAGGCTCCATCACCATGAGGAATTCATAAAGAGCTGACCCACACATATGGCCACTTCATTCAACGGCCATCATAACTGAGCTGAGCATGAATAAGCTGTGGATCTTTGCTCACTGCATCATGCTGAGGTGATTAGGTCTAACTTGATGACTGTTCTTGGCATGGACATAAGATATGACTTGTAGGCAGATATAAACTATTTCTTACAGACAAGCAGGAAGCTTCCGGTCTGAGACGTGAATCCAATGCTGAAGTCCCTTAAACCTGCATTCTATTGAACGGCCAGCAGGGGGTGACTCTTCTGGTTGCAAAAAGAAGTCAGTTCCATTAGAAATAATGGTAAAATGGCTCTACTTCTCAGCTGATTTATAAACACTTTCCTAAAGAATTACAGACGCACCTAGCTAAGCAAGCTAGCTAGCTCCACCTTCTTGTCCAAATATAGTCGCGTCCGGTGCCACTGGTTGCAGAAAGTCAACATGGCGGCGGCCTATTGGGAAAACTCGAGGCTTCAAAACGGCAGTCCACAAACCAACGAGTGACATCACGATGACTATGTCCACTGCTTATATACAGTCTATGCTTACAGACCACCTTACTGTAGACCATTACCAATCCTTGCCATAGTATCCTAAATGCAGTAAAACACATGGAACACCTGGATTGGGTGTGTGTATTTGTCAAATAAAGTCATGGAACTGGTACCTGAGTCTGATTTTGCCAAACCTGAACATGTGTTGTTGAGAGGATAGAATAACTTCAGCTTAACATTTCTAAGCATTCTATATAGTGCTGGGCAATGATTAAAATTTTTAATCGCGATTAATAGCATGATTTTCTGCAAATCGCAAATTTATGTGCAATATTGAATAATGAATTCTAAAGTAGTGTATTGCTTTTAAACTTTTAATTTAAATGTACTGCTATATACACAAAAGTACAATAACATGTGGTTTGCAAACATTTTAAACAAATAAGGGGCTTTTTACCAGCAGTATTCCCTTTACTCAGCAGCAATACAATATTTCTTGTAAATCTCAACTTATACATTAAGAAACTAGAAAAAACTAGATGGAGGCCTCTCAGGTGAAGTTATGTATAATTTTAACTTAATTTAAATAGGTTACAGCTGTGGAGTGCACAGAAGTCGTTGCCATGGTTACTATCCATAGAGCGCCTGCTGTTTACTCGCAGAGTTCTTGTCTCCCTTTCTGATCACCGCAGCAAAGAGCAACCCCACGGGGCCAAGCGACTAATTTCTGGCCGATGGCTGTTACATCTTTAAATGACCTCTGAAGTTCCTGTTGGTCTTGTCCATGAGGCTGATTTTGTAGAATATACTGTATTCTAATTTACTATGTTGAATTTGTGAAGGGCATTTGGTTGGTTATCCACCACCAAACTCCATAAAATGCAATTTTAAACTCTACATAGTGTAGGCTCATCTTTCTTTCTAAGTGTTCATACCTGTTTAGTGAAGACTTCTGGAAAAGGATTGGTAAAAACAAAAAACTTAAACTTGCGCCTTGCGGTATTGGGTCAGCAGTATTCGCTCAGCATTGCACCTTTTAAATCTCCATGTTGAAACCTTTCAAAGTGGATGCAGAGCACAATGCAACTCATCCTTATCAAAGCTATACGTTTTTGGCTCAAGGACAAACCTTTGAAGTTCTTTAAAAATTGAAAACCCTTCTTAGATAATATCAGAGACAGGGGGTGCAGGCTTTCAAAGAGCACCTGAAGAGGTTTTGCATGAGCCGGCCTCTCTAATGAAACATTTATATGTGAGTAAAGTCATCATTTTTGCTTTCATTTTTCTTCTGTTGCATCTGTCTAAAGACTATGACACACTCTTCTTTGCATAACCTTTATTCTTGCACTCTGAGCCAATGTGATACAAAACTTGCTACATATATCCAACTATTATAAAAACACTCTGCTTTTCTGAGGACTGGCCAGATGCAGATGGTGTAGTTAAAAACTGTAATTGTAATCATCTGCGGGTTCATAGGTCCTTCATCTAACAAGAACCACAATGGAAATCCCTGATTCTCTTTTAATTGTGCAAGTAAACTTGTTTTGCAATCAGTGTTGGGCAGTACTGTAATAATATCACTTTTACCAGTAACTAGTAGTGGAATGGGCCCTGCAATGGACTGGCGACCTGTCCAGGGTGTACCCCGCCTTTCGCCCCATGCCAGCTGGGACTGGCTCCAGCCCCCCGCGACCCTGTACGCAGGATAAGCGGTTGACGATGGATGGATGGATGGATGGATGGATAGTAGTGGAATGGATTACTTCCAAAACAGTAATATTATTATCAATCCAAGTAACACTGTGTTCCTGTGTTACTGTGTTACTGCGTTACAGGACGCACCATCCTTGACGTGCATGTGCGACTGGGCGGCAGGTCAGCAGCACCGGATCACATGTTGTTGAAGTCACTGTTCAAAAAGCTGAAGGAAGAATGGAGAACAAGGGAGACAGGTGTTCTTTCCAGAGCTGTAAGTATCACCATTATTGTGTCACAGTCTAAGATACAAAGAACATTGTCGTCAGTTGTAAACTTTGTGCGACCAGCAAAAAGTTTTCAACCGCAAATTCTACATTTAATTTATTGAAGCATCTGCTGAAGCAGCACAGCAACGTGAAACTTACAGAAAGAAACTCTGACTGCTACTGCTGATGCTTGGACTCGTCGGTAGAGAGTGGCATTAAGCAACGTGACGTTTTGTAAAAATACTCTCGGCTCTTATAAATGCGTGTGCAGAAAAACAGTAGTTCAAAAGTCAGGATTTACTTGCCAGTGGCATTAACGTTATACGTTTTTAAAAACCAAACTCCTTGCTACTGTTATGTATATGATAGTAGTGAAAAAGTCGGGAAAGACTGCTTTGTTTGGGGGGGTGGTGGTAGTGAAAGTAATATAGTAACGTAAAAATTTACATAACTAGTTACTTTTATGACCTAGTAATAAGTAAAGTGATATTACTTTTTTAAGGAGTAATAAGTAACTAGTAACTTATTACAATTTCTGAGTAACTTTCCCAACAGTGGTTGCAATCATGCATTTTTTTTAAATGAATTGTCAAATAAACAAAACAAAGAAGGAAAATTCTTATGGACACTGATTACCTGGTGCTCTCAGGCTCCTCTTTCATGGCCTAACCCAGCCGGCCCACTGCATGCACCAGATAGTTACGACATCAATTCATGTGAAGAATTCTCCTCACACTCAGAACGCTGCCACAGCAAAGAAGAGTCAGAATTGACCTTGCGTGTGTCACAGCAGCTCAATCACACTGTCTTAGCCTCTTTCCTCTGCTTCCTCCTGCAGCCTGACAAGGAACAGGAACAGAACCTCCCCCTTCCACCCACCCCAAATCCTTCACGATCACTCCCAAATGTGTGTGTGTGTGTGTCTTTCGTTGCAGGAAATGTTTTTAGTGATTAAGAGAACAACGTTGAAGACTCAGACGTCGCTGTGCGGATGTGTGACTTGCTGCTCTGTCTGCTGATCTGTTTTTCACTGCCATATAATCTGTCAGGTCTGTGTGGCACAAGTCAACTATACTTAGGTTTTGGATGCAACAGAGGGTGATAGGCTCTGATTGATTGATCTGTCTTTAATATGACAGCCATTATGTTTAGTCTGACAGCTCAGCATTAAAAGGTTACAATGAATGTAGCAGCTGCTGAAGCAGCAGGGTTCTGTTACTCATTTCATTTTGACCTTTCTCCTCTCTTCCCTTTTCTTCTCCTTGGAAATGAAACAGTGTGTTGTGTCCACTGGCAGATGTTGCAGCATTTTTCTGACAGACAGATAGTTTCTGCTTCGTGCAAAGAATCAATGTGACTCAATGTAGACCCCTGTTGCCACGGGCATTTTATGTCACATTGTGAAGAAAATTCCCAAGTACAGTATTTGTACCACTGACACTAAATGAGGAATGGGCAGGAAGTGTTGCAGTTCTTGCAGTCACAGTCGACATGTTATGGGAGGAACTGGGTATGAGAAATGAGAAACAATCTCTCTCCTTCCATTTGATAATACCTCTGACAGAAGCAGTTAAACAGACCTTATAGTGACTAAGCTTAATTTACACAGGAGTCAGCCGGTGCTTATTGCTGTGTTTAATCTTTCAGCTATTAGAATTATTTCTTGTGCTAACTCAGCTGTGTCAGTCTCTCTAAGGGGAGGATGCAATGTGCATGGAGCCTCCTGTGAAAGGTATGTTAATGTGCGTGCATATGAAAAATATACACAGCAACAGGCCTAATGGAGGAGAAACCATTTCTGCCAAAGTATTTCAAATTATTGAAAACACTCTGTAACTTCAGATTTTTACGACAAGAAACTAGCACTTTTATAAAGCAAGTGTTAGGATGGAGCCAAGTCTGGCTGGGAGTATAAAATAAAATCCCTGCTGCCAAACTATTTGTCAAAAATGTAATTATACTTTTTAGTAAAAGTTCAGATACTTTTCCAGTTAAGAAAATCTGCAGTGACGGTGAAGAGACCTGACCCCAACTGGTATCAATTGAAGTTGTTTTCTCTTCCTAACACACTCAGCTACTCTCTCTACTGAAAAACGGAACTGGCACAAAGCCTGCCCATAGCATATACTCATCTGTTGAAAAAACAATTAAGAGCGTTCTCACTGGGTTTTTTAATTGTGGTATTTCTGGAGATAGCCACCAGATTTGCTCTGTGATGAATTTATGTGTTACGGTAATGGTCTGTATTCTGTGATTTTCACACAGCCTTGGGATGGTGCCACCTTGGCAATGCTATGTACATGGTTGATTAATCTACCTCTTGTGCCTTGTGTTCCAGCTGTCACGGTGGTTAATGTGTTTTGGTTATCGTACCTACAGTAAGTCATTGCATTTAAAATTGATGAGGCTGTCCAGTGGATGGAGACTGAAAAGGACAGACAAATACAGATTGGAGACTTAGCATACAGTACAGTACAGGGGAGGTACTGAAGAACAAAAATAAATGGCCTGAATGAATGCAGTTGCGAAGATCTTTATTCACCGCATAGCAAGAGCAAATCATTTACATTATTGTGCATGTGTGCAATTTATTCTGCTCCAAGGCAGATGCAGCACCAGCTGTTTGGAGGACCTCTGAAGTCTTCAGATGCAATGGAAAACATTGGAGAGAAGGAGGGAGTTTTGACAGAACAGGTGGCGGTAAGAAAGAACACACAGCCAGGTGACTCCGGGGGAGAGGCGATAGAGATGAAAAGATGAGAGACTTCCTCAGTTACGTATGAACACGGAAACGTTTCAGATCTAGGAGAATATGCAAAAATAGTTTGTAGCAAGTCATCTTTAATTAACACCACCACCCAGAGAAAACCAAGCTGTAAAATTTATTGGTGTGCCAAGGAAATGTAGCATTACGTTTTAGAATGAAGTGTTTGTCTGGGCAGTGTGAGTTCATTCCAGTACAGTAGCACTAGAAAAAAAGAATATTTTCTCCCATTGGCTCAGTTTTTCTCATTTTACTACAAAACTGTCCCCTGGTCCAAATAAAAGGCACATCTGTCCACAGAGAATCATTTGAACAGTGTCATTAAGTCTTACTGTTCCCTCGCCTCTCTAAATGGGTGCTAGCTGGCTGCTTCTGGCTGGCACTGGCAACAGGGACTCTAGAAATAATTGGGATGCCATTAAATTGCCCTCACCAGTTGCTGTTAATAAAGCTCTGTTCAACAAAATACCCCAAAGACATTGTCTATTGGATAATTTATACCTCTGCTCTCACATAAACAAGTTACCTTTAAATAAGTAATGGGGCCCTAATTAGCTTCAGAACGTCACTCTTTTTAGCAAGGATGCTTGGTTTGAGGCTGATGACACACAATGGGAAAAACAGAACGAGTGAGTGAGACAGCTAGGACTGGACTAACAGAGAAGTCATCACAGTTAATTAACATAACATTATATAATGTGTCAGGGGGCCGTAAAGGGTCTAAACTTTATCCTTTGTTGATGAGATTATTCCAATTCAGCAAGAGTGTGTCTCTGAAATCCTCAATATTGTTATTTTAGCTTTAGTTGTAAAGCCTGAATATTATGTGTGTCTGTACAAATTGCAAGGGCAAACAACAATTTAGAGGAATTGGGAGGTGAAATAATCAGATGGATCAAGCTTCAATTATTAGAGTACACCTAATCTAACATCTGCACCACTCAATCGTACAGACAAAGAACGCCTCAGTTTTTCAGTCAGTGTTGACATTACTGCTCATCTACATCATTGGATATTTTCTTTGCTGCTTGATGCTCTATTTCATTAGACCCTCTGACACACTGCACTCTTCAATCACATTTGAGTGGAAAATGGACAAATGCCAAATAGAGGATGAATTGCTGCCAGGAAGTGTTATCCCATCAGGCTTGCTTAAACTGTAGCATTTTTCACTCTACTGCAAAATGATTAAAAACTCATTGTCTTTGAACTCACGCTTGATGTGATAAATGATTTTCTTAATGGTTTCTGGATGGTTTAGGCAATTGTTGTTTTTGCTGCTTGCACCTCTTACCCTTAGTGCTATATACAAACCAATAAAATGAATGACTCCATTCCTTTGTAGCACTATATGTGATGGTCACATCCACAGGCCTAATCACTAATAGCCCATTCACATAGGTTCAAAATTATCTGAGAGCTGGTAATGGGGCTTAGGGTTCAGTGTTTTTAGATTAATTGACTCATCATCAAAACTGTAAAAAAAAATTTTCCTAAATTTCTCACAGCCTGACAGAAGTTTTCAAACTGCTTGTTTTGTCCAAAAGCTCCTCACATTTGAAAGCTACAACTAGCTCATTTGGCATTGTCCCTTGATAAATGGTTTTAACAATTATTAGATTGTCAAAATTAATGGAGATGAACTGTGCCTGCATTGGTCTCCAGCTCTCTCCTGTTTCCAGCTAAAACACACTTTAAATATTCATATACTATGTACCATATTACACAGCAAGTAGGTCATTACACACTGAGAACTGATGTCAGTGCACCTGTTAATCCATTTATTCTACTTTTATCAGAGCCTTCATTATTATGCTGAATTTGCATTTCCTTGCGCATGAATCATATACGGTGTCCTTATTGTGGTTAGATCCATTGGTATCTAACATATCGAATAATACAAGCTCAGCCCCTGTACATTTGTCTTCACACACACCCAACCTCATTGCACACACGGACACAGGCACATTCACATTAACTCTTCCCTCATACATGCATAACACCCAGCTAAACTGCTCAGTGGCCCCTCCTACAAGCCCCAAAAAACCACAATGCTCACACACCGGGGACTCATTAATTCAATGGCTGGCAAGGGAACCCTTGGGGACAACACAACACATGGACATGTCACATAATCCCACTGACACCAATAGCCAGGGGTTTCACCCTGCAAAAAAGGTAGCAAGCCACTGCGAGAACAAGAAGCCTGTAAATGAGAGAGGGTAGAGGGGATGTTAGAACAAGAGATGAAAAAAAAATAAAAAAAAATAAAAACAATGAGGGTGAGAGAACAAAGTTCAGCCAAAGGGAGAACGTGAGAAAGAGACTGTGATATAAATGAATGGGAATGAGGGAGTAAAAAGTTATTTAAAGATGAAAAGAAAAATAAAGAGTGTTGGTATCAGATACCTTGAATATGAAAAACTGGGTTATCTTTGGGACACAAAGTATATGGATCCATTTGTGAGACGGCGAATGCCATAGAGGCCCACAGGGCTTGGCATATTTTTTTCCCCCATCAGGTAATATCACAGTGTTGGTCTATGGTGGTGTTTTTTTTTCCATTAGGGACACCAGGGCAATGCATATCACCACTTGCTGACTTGGATTTCAGGGGAGAGGAAAGGGCACAGGCCTGGAAATGCAGTGACATTTACAGAGGAGAGGTGGTCATGTGAAGATTGGGGGTAGAAGTAGCCCAACAAGTTGTGGGACGTCACGGCAGTTCATCTTCATTATTCAAATAAAGCATGACATCTGTACCCTATCGTTCCTGTATGTTCTCATGAAAACATTCTGTGG
The DNA here is from genome assembly GCF_021292245.1 of Micropterus dolomieu. Taxonomy (NCBI): domain Eukaryota; kingdom Metazoa; phylum Chordata; class Actinopteri; order Centrarchiformes; family Centrarchidae; genus Micropterus; species Micropterus dolomieu. Next base: position 15,768,672 of record NC_060172.1, on the reverse strand, counting down.
GAGTCACCATGCCCTCGTTTTGTTCATAGGTGCAAAAGTCCAATAAGCTTAAAAACTTAAAAACCTGCATGCCAGCAAATAAATGCCCCTCACAAAAACACATATATGTTGCTGTTTAACTTATAAGGTAGACAAATAGATATTCAGCCACTTATTAATGCAGTTATAAATGCAGATACATCCACGACATACAGTAACTAACTCAATGTACTACCATACACATTTCACACAGGTGAAGTAAGCTGTGTAACACAGTCTCTGCAGCCCATAAACCAACACTTAATTTAGCTTTTCATCAAGCTGGCATTGAATTACATTGAATGTTGGTGAATACTAGTAGTAGAAGAATACATACATTCATTACTTTGCAACTGCACACACAAGTACCTGGGAAGGGGAAGTGACACGAGTAAGTGCTTTTCAAGTGCATGATACACGACAGGTGCACTTGCTTGCTTGAATGTCTCTGAGCAATTACAGTTTTAAACTGAGTGTGTTTCTTCCACCAGCCGTTTAGAGTCAAGTCAGAGTAAAGGTTTAGTTATTTGAAATGTATATCAATGAAAAGTTAAATAACACCACTCAACCCCTAGACTCCCTGAAAATCAATTTCACGTTGAACCAAGCAGGTGGCTCGTCTGAACCCTGACGTTGTTTGGTGCGGTGGTGGTTGGTGTGTTTCTTCCTTTCTCTGGCGCAACCTTGATTGCTTCTTAAGCTTTGTCAAAAGCCTTCCCCTATGTTCAATCGTCATCAGTCTTCATAATTGGTCCAAAAGAAAACAAAGAAATGCACATCTCCCCTAGGGATTTTCCCCAACAATATTGACTGGACAAACGGCTTTGGTCAAATGCGTTTGGAATGGCACAGCAAATGTGTTCATAGAGGTAAACAGTTTCATTCAACTCTTCGATTTAACACTATTTCAACTAATGCAGTGGATCTTAGAGTAGCACAATAGGAGCAATATATTGACAACTCCATTAGGAAAAGCCCTTCTTTTTCACCCTCATGAAACCATTCAGCAACACTAGGAAACAGCAGAAATCCAGCAGCCAGCTTCACTGACCCACCAGCACATTTATATAATCTAAACCCTTTTGCCCCCTCCAGGGTTAGGGTTATTATTAAATTACAACCGAGGTGGATTGGGCACAATTATGTGTGCTGTTTGAAAAACCAGGGAAACAGCTGCGGAGGTATCAGGGCAGGTGTGACAGGGAAAGCAAACCAGGATGGCAGGGAACATCTGCTTAAGTGCTCTCCAACGCACGAAAAGAGATGAGAGGCAAGGCTAGGAAGGGAGTCAGTAGCTTGTAAAAAGTCGATTCAGCAGAGAATGATAAAACTAACCTTTGACACAGGTTTCACACAACGCAAGCCTCTTATCACCTTTTTTTTACAGTTCAATACACTTCTCAAACATCCCTTTCTTGGATATTTGTCTTACATACATGAACATAGCCTGATTCACTTCCAGTTTCTTAAGCAAAGTGAAAAATAAAAGAAACATGAAAGAGATAGAAGCATGCAAAACAGATGGAGTTTGAGTTAAAGAAGCTGTTAATAATTACTTACACCACATCCTGAAAAAAAAAAGAAACCCTCTGAAGCATTTTCTGCTGTAATAAAAGAGAATTGAGGGGTAAATGTGTTACTATGTGCAACATCCTTGAATACAAATATCATTGTAAATGACTGACAACTCAGCGCTGCTATAGCAAAACTACTATTGCAACTACTACAACAAAACAATAGTCAAATAGCTCCTATCAGTGGTACTGTTCTTACGGGTTTTCAAGTTTTGTCGCTTTAGCAACGGAGGCAAGTTCTCTGTGCCCAGTTTCATCTTTAACCAATTATCTTTCAAATTTGCCTTTTTGTCTCTTTAACTCTTTTATCACCAACAACAACATTGTATTAGTAGGTTTAACCAACTGATCCTTTGCGCACTCATCTAAAAACTCTTCATCTGGGGCCTCTACAAATGCTTTTACAACTTCATCCATAATTTACAAATATTCACAGCCACACAGGAAAACAAGAGACTGTAATGTGTTAAGACCCACCAGTGCACTAGTGACCAAAAATCTAGCTTCTTGACCACCAGTCTTCTTGAGGCGCACACAACGCATGGCTCATGAGGCACACACAATGCATGGCGACGTTTACTTGTAAACACCGCCATGCGTTGTGTGTGCAGTACCTGCATGAGGGGAACCACTTATGCAGGTACTGCACACACAATACAAAGTGGACCAACACCTTCTCATGCCTCTGCGAATATCCGCAGCCAAAGACAGCAAAAACCAGCCACAAGACAGCCTCCTCTGTCACAAACAGAAGAAAAGGCTTTGCCCAAACTCAGCCTCAAAGTACATCTCCCAGAGCGCAACAAATTTATAAGACCATATAATTCTTACCACATTACCTTGACAAGGGGGAATGTTGCATGAGAGTCCAGTCTCTGACACTTCTTCAAAAGGGACAAGCTCCCAATATGTTACGACCGGCTTGTGGCCACAACAAATTAAAGGAGATGTACAACAAACTTAACAATAACAATCTGAAATGTATTAAGGTAAAGAACAATAATAGTTGCAATAAGGTGTGGCAGTCAAGGTCAGGGGTGTATGAAAGTGCATGAGTGCAATGGCTAATGTGGGGTACATGTTGTCAATGTAAAACTAAGTAAGGCAACGCAAAGACAAGAAGCAGCAGGGCTTGGTGAAGGAACCAACACTGGCATCTGGGAAGGCGGGGCCAGCTGTTGCCAGTTAGCTTAATGGCACCACAGCTCCAAGGACCTGCAAGACACACACACACACAAAAAAAAAATCAGGGCCAAGGCACAGGGCTCTGGGGCCTTCACAGTGTTGCAGAGTGGATCATGTGTTTTGGGCAGAGGTTTTCTCTTTCGCTACACTTGGAAAGGGTTTTTTAATAGGCTTTTCTCTTGTTCCACCATCTGCTGTAATAATGGTTACTTAAAGCTTTAGGTCCACCATATGTCTTATTGTATACGCTACAAAAAACAGTCCAGTATGTCTCCAACAGAATTGGAGAACTTGTTGCACACATAAAATACTATAAACACCATCATTTGCTCACTGGAGGCTTAACTGTACATAACAACTTCAAAGTTTGACATTTGCTGTAGCTGAATCTGCAATTTCTTTGCTGTTTTTTTATTGTTTTGTTCAACTTTCTGTTCTCGTCTTTATGCCTGTCAGAAAGTCAAGCATAATGGAAAAAAATGGTTAGGTTAGTCATTATTCGTGACATCTTTCTTCCTCACCACAGCCTCATTCATTTAATTACAGAGGCCTCTACACAGTGAAATAATATGATTGTTTAAGTCAGGTGATAGCATGAGGCTTGGGAGAAAATGAAATACTGCCTACTTTCAGTCAGATGTAATGGGTCCTAACTGTGAAGCACTGGGGTTATTTACTGGCGACATGGATTAAAGGAATGAGAGAGATTTATTCAGACTTTATTGGACATAAATAAAGCGGGCAGTGTTCTAAATTGTGACACTTTCTCATTATGACCTCCATCAGTGTTTGGAGTAATATTTGTAGGTGGCACGTGTACATACTTGTTCCTGCATCGAGTCCAAACGATGTTCACGAACACCCGCATGGGTTGCATGTATATAACGAAGGAGGAGTAGCAAGAGCAGCTTTTTCACATTAGCAGTCATCCAGAGGGATTCATGCAAGTCAAAAAAGAAGTGAGTGGTTTACTGCGTGCAATCTGCAACTGCTGCAGGTGATATCATAACATCCTATTACTGCCTACTTTTCCATCTGCCTGGTGGATTGAAAAACTTTGTAATCTGTCACTTGATTTGAACCTTTTATTAGATACATAATTCTACTACAAATATTCAATATATCAAGGGTGCTCTTACATATCTGTACTGTGTTTGATGAGGTGACATTAAGACTGCCAGTCCAACATGCTCTAAGAACATTACAAAGCCCACTGTCTCCTGAGCTATTGGTTGTTCCAGCTCATTGAGTTTCCACTGACAAGATTTTATGTGCCTTTGAATCTATGCCTTCTGAATGGCATATTGCAAATAAAAAATCTTTTAGTTTAATTTTTCATTTTTGCTGAGAATGAAAAGTTGAAGCATCCAGCAGCCTTGATGTACCTCAGTGTCTTGCTGCTGCTCACAGTCACATGCATCTGATTCATCTCAAACCTGGAAAAGGATGTGCAGCCAAAGTGCAAAACAGCTCATCAAACTTACATAAATGCCACATGTGATAGCAACGGCAAAGAAATGCCATGCTGCTCCTAGAGTTACTGGCACGTCTTTGATTATGTAATCTTCAGAATGTTGACATGACATTACCTGACATAAATGTGCACTGATTCACTTCATTGTTGAGTTTTTTGAATTTAAAAGATCTGCTCCATTTGAATGGAAATAAGTTTGTTATAATGGTTTATAATGTTTATGAAGGTTTACAGCTTCAACCAGCAAGACTGAGTCTTCAGAAATCACGTGGTGTGGAAGTAACGTGAAAAAATTACACCCCCTCTGTCACATTAAAGATTCTTTCTGATTGACTTGACTAAATTCTGATGTTAAGTATGGCTGCTACTCTGTCCAGACACTTGAAAATTATTGAATTTTTTCACTTCACAAAGAAATCCAAGTTGAAAGAGTGTCTTGTGATCAGTTAAAGGTGCCTATTGCAGCTTTAAGTGCAGGTACTGTCTAGGTCTTTGTGTTATTTTTATTTTCAAGGCTTAAAAGTGTTCATTATTCTTACAATATTTCCATTTTATTTCATTGACCATGTCAGAAAAATCTAACCAATTTCTACTGTTCATATTTGCATAAAAAAAGTTGCTGTCAATTTTTCAACAAAAAATACACTTGCAGATAGTTTACTGTGAGATATGTGCATGTTGGACTGAAAAAAAAAAATGCCAATTTATTATTCATGCATATTCCATCCAACACGTATGAAACTTGAAATCTGACTAATACACAGCTGACAAGCACCTCACTGACAAATAGGCCACCCATCCAGTTAGGTTCTGGAAACTGAATCAATATAGATGCATGGCATTGAATAGCTTATATCCTGCAGTAAAAGTTTTGTTTGGTCGGGCATAGTACTCAGCATGGGCGGCCTGGTCCACTGGGAACCTGCAGTAATGATGAGTCAGGATAGTTATATGCAGGGAGTACTGCGGGATTACTCATGTGGTCCAATAGTGTCTACTAAAGAGTGCACTATGAGTCCATGGTTTTATCCTTTGTACTAATTATTGAAGTATCAGTTGATGGAGGGTGTGCTCAAGTGGAATAGGAAAGGAAAAGCAGTTGGGGCTTCATAGTGATAGATCCAGACCAGAATAATTAATCTTGTGGAAGCGCTGGCAGATTGATTAGCCAAAATAGATTGCAGGTGATATGGAACCTAGTTGTTGCAATGAACCATAATGTCTGCATTATTCCGTTTAGTTCCGCTTAATGTACCAGGGCTATGGTACCTTCACGTTACCTGGCATGGAAAATTAATTGAAGGCTTTCCCGGACTCATACATCATGGTTTGAATATGTTATCCTGGGGCAGAAGTCACATTTTCTAACTTCAGATGCAGAAGGAAACACTTTAGAGGTACCAGCCTGACCCTCACCCCGTGGTAAAGCATTACTCCTCATTTTGTCAAGGTTAAGCTTAACCTCTGTGCATGCATGATATATTATTACAAACTTCATTTTTATATTTATTTATTATTATTTATTTATATATTTCTTATTTTAATGTCATTTAAAACAATACCTGTGTACTTCACCTTGAATGTTTTAGATTTTTGGATGTATTAATTTTTCCTACTAGTTTCAGGCTCATTTACATTCCTTTCCTTATAATATGAAAATCAATTAGCAGACTCACAAAACTGAGTGTGTAATCAGTTACACTGAACATCAAGCCCGTGTTAAATCTTATTATTGCATTATCATTACACAATACTGCAGTTGATCGATCTGAAAAGCTCTCAACAATAATGTACTGTAGCTTGTAATGCAACACAGATTATTTTGACCTTGATGTTTACTATGATGCATTACATAGCTCAAGTCTACAAATAGATTGTCATACTGTTTGGTAATGAATGGTCACCACTGAATTCCCAGAAGACTAGAGAAAAGTACATTTAATTTAATTCAGTTCAATTTTATTTATATAGGGCCAATTCACAACAAAAGTTATCTCATTGCAATTTTGATATAGAGTAGGTCTAGACCATAGTCTTTGTAATATTTATAGAGACCCAACAATTTTATTTTTACATTTAGTTTTCGAAAACACAGTTTGCATGTAAATGGATTAAAACATGCAAAGACACAATATCAGCCCAATAAATGCCCAACCTGAAAGAGTTGAACTATTCCATTAACAACTAACAACTAGTAAGAGATAACACACAGTGCCCCCGTGAAGTTGTGTAACATTAACTGAGAAACTGAGACTCAGACCCCGACATATCATTTGGGTTTTTTAACGATTCCTGTGCCAAATTGACACCTTTTTTAAAAAGTATTTTTAGGCACCATTTAGGCACCTGAACCAATTAAAAAACAAACAAAAAACAGTGGTAGACAACATTGAAGAAAGGTTTTTTTTAGTAAGTTATTTTAAATTGAACAATATATGGTTTCCTTAACTGTTTAAACAAAAGTATATTTAAACATAAATATAAGGAAATACAAAACAAAACAAATTTACATAACAAATTCACAATATTTAAAACCTAAGCCACCTAACTCAACTTCAATAATTTAACACAAAATAACCGTTACAGTACTAACAGCAAAATCAATTTTTAGTTGGTATTCTTATACTACAAACCAGCTTCAAACAGAAAGGGCTGTTATTGTAGTTACCATGTTCTCCAGTGTTTCCAGGAGGTCAGTGAATGTGTCATGACTGTCAGCGAATGTATGATATGTGTAGAAGGCTGTCAATCATTTTCCTACCCATGATTGGCAGAGAGTTAAGGAGGGGGGGGTGTTGTTCTTCCTGCTAGCCTGGGGGAGTGTGAGTTAGTCTCTGGACTGAGAGGGTGAGGAACGAGGGAAGTTAACACGTATAGCTCCCTTTTGAGCCAGGTTTGTGTCTTTGACGTAGGCTATGACCCACAGTAGCCTGTATTGTTGTGGCATTAATAAAAACCAAGCAAAACCGGCAGTTGTTTCATGTGGTACTGCAGTGAATGGTGATGATGCTTATGTCCTTATGCACCAGAGGGAAAATATTTTGTATACGAATTGGTTCCATATTGGCACCGGGTTTAAGTACCTGACCCTTTTGACCATCAGGTGTGACAATTGCTTGTTTTATCCTGCGTAGTGTGTCATAATGTAAGAAATTGAATGCATCATCTGGGACGCCTCACAAATGTCCTGACAAAAAGATCAGCATGTCAGTGTCTTTTGCTTTCTCTTGCCTTTAATGGTTGACAACATCCTACAACATGTTTCCTTACTACAGGAACAGAGCACTCTTCTGTGTACAACTGTACACATGGCAAACCAAAAGCGCAGTGAGGTTTTATTTCATGTTGGTGAACCTCTAACCATTTGTGTATTCACATTCTCATGTCTCATGTCACCCAATTCATCACACCTGTGGGTGCAACCTCACCCTCAGCATACTTATGCTGCACCCACATACTCATCCTGTTTCTACCAATTTGCAAGGAAAAAGACAGAGCTGCCCTTCATCGCTATATGAAGATGAATAGTTCGGATTCACTTTCACTCAGAAAATCTTAATTACAAAGGCCAAGGCAAGAATATATGACAAATATCATGAAAAACTGATCCCAGCAGAAGATAATTATTAGACAGTTTATAATGGGTATTCATGGGTTGTGTTATCTTTTGCTGTTTTGAAAAACTGGAGTGAAAGAAGTCTAATTTATTAGCTCAGTTATACAAACTGACTAACTGTAACCAATTAAAATGATCATACATCAGATACACTAGTATATATATACCGTAGATATGGTCTAATTTTTTCATGCAACTGATTTTCAGGAGACCTCATCAAGTATCTTTGGACTTCTAAACTCTTCTAAAGCATTTTCTACACACATTGTTTCTTTCCTTTCCCTGTAACATTGTTGTACGAGACACTATACTTCACATACACACTCACACGTACATGCACACACACCATGCCTTCCTGGCTTATATCCCACATCCTCTGAGTTTATCCCAGCTTGATGATCCCGTGTTTTACAGCCTCTAGACTAAGCAAGGCCATTATGATCTTATAGGTAGCCTCTTTTATTAAGATCAATACTCGGTTTGCATTGCCACGGCCCAGTGCCTCTTTTATGAGTCTATACCTCCCATCTAGCTAGATACAGAACTCCTGTAGATGATGCAATTCCCTGTGGTCTGCTTGTCAGGGGGAAAATGCAATGTCAATGCAATACTGAGGGCAATGTTTGTGAGAAACGGCTCTGTCCATTTGTGTAACAAACACAAAAATCCCACTTATATCTCTTGTAATGACAGATGCCATTTAGTGGGTTCAGAGTATAACAAAGAGCAATTGTTTTCATGATCTTTATTTATCTTTATTGTTCTGCAGAAGGCTCATGAAGGCTGACCAAAACCCCCATGACTGAGAGATTAGCCTTTTAACATTTGAACCAGTAAATCATCATTTAATGTATGTCAAAAATGTATGCCTCACTTTGCAGTTTGGTCTAGATTGGATGTGGTAATTTCAAGGTTTCACCTCATTACCATTTTTTTACCAATGGTTTCAGACTCATTTCTTTGGTTAGCCCATTTGTACTATTGTACCTCCAATACATCCAAGCATACAGCTGGCTTTGGTATATTGCAATTCTTGGTTTGATTCATGCCATGAAAATGTCATTTGTTTTGTGCTTCTAGACTTTTAGATCCGATTTGATTGCATCTTTCTCAGGTTTATCAGTCATTCCACTTGGTTACTGCCAGAGCAGGACTGAAATTGACTGAAGCTTTGGAAAATCTCACAATATATTCAACCCGCATCTCTAATGAATCCCTCGGTTGGGAACCCAGTGGTCAAACCTGTCTGAGGACATATCGAGTAGATTATTGATTTTTAACACTTCACTTCATTTTCATCAAATAGCACTGAGACCTGAATATGCCAAAACAGACAGCTTTGTCCACCCCCACCCCTCCATTCTCTCTTTCTCCCTCTGTCTCTTCCTTGATGTCCTCCTTCTGCTCCCTCAATTCCGTCCTTTTCCCACTCGTCTGCCCCAGCCTCTCCTTCTCCATCCCATCCTATCATCGTCTGAATCCTGTGGCCAATACCCAGCGGAGGGTATTGACATGAACAATAGTGTTTCGACTTTATCCCGCTGTTGACACACACACTTCTCTGTGTCCCACATACTGCATCATGTAGAGGTCAACAAACAAACAAACCAAAACAACAGTGCAGGCGCTGCACTAAGAAAATACAAAGTGCCTCTTAGATAATAATTGAGGTAAACAAGAAAGATTTTTGGTCCAATATACAATTAAGAACTCATCCTTCAGTCTTTATTCTTGATTCTTTAGATTTTTTAACCACATTTAACTATTATAAATAGCATAGTTTTCTTGTCACATGTTGTCCAGCTATTTGTTGTGAGATGTATTTTTGAGTTGGTTACAACTAAGACACAGGTGATTTATAAGCAGAATGACTTTGAATAGGATTGAATGTCTCCCAAAACATGAATTGTTAGGGGAAAAAAACAAAACAAAAGATCAAAAAACTTGCAAAGCTGAAGGAGCTATGAACAGTGCATCGGCATCAGCTACTTCTTAGTCATCACAAAATAATATTTGTTTAGTTCCCCAGTAGAGTCACAACAAAGGATCTGCCTGATATGTTATTTTTATCTTTCACAAACAAGGACATACTGGGAAATGTGAGATGGGACAACACAAGCCCTTAATTTATGCTGCCTTTTGTGGTTTCATCAGCAGCATTTTGACAGCAACTGACCAATGGGCCTGACAAAGTTATCTGTGGCTGAATCTCTGCTAAATTAATCTAAATAGGAACATTGCACCAGTGTAAGATGGCCAAGTTGCAAGCCAAGCAGTTTTATAGCAAAAAGATTGGAGATGAAATCGGAATAATTAGGGTAGTTTTTCCTTAAAGCTCCTTCTATGTTTGTTTACCTTTTTTCAGTGCAGGCTTCCCCTGGTAACCCTGTGTTTAAGATCACAACACTATGAACTGTGGGTAATCCTTCAGTCAAAGTCTGCAGAGGCATGGGATAGGGATGTCACGATACCAGAAATTTAGAAGTCGATACCAATACTAGTGAAATTCCACAATTCTTGATCCCAAATTTGATGGCACATTAAAAACAAAATAATAAATCCCATTTACTTCAACATACACTACATTAATAAATTATCTGGTAGCTCAATAACTGTAAAAAAAAACCAGCAGAGGCTACACACACGTTGTGTAAAAAATTCAAGACTTAGGCCAGATAATAAATCTTGAACTTTTACCGACATATTTATTTTCAACAAAAATAGACACCAATTAGAGTATAAAAGTTTTACCGGAGAGGGTCAGAGATCTATGCAAAATAGTGCCCCAGTCTGTTACCAGAACAGAGACCCGCGCTAAGATGAAACCATGTCACAACTGACTTTCATCTTCTTCTGGAAATCTTTTTGTTTCTAAGCGTTTTATAATCTCTTGGCTCTCTTTCCTGCTGCACCTGGATTTGTGGAAATTCCCAGATATTTGGGTTTCTCTCTTCTCTCATAATTTTCTGACCTTTCAGTATTTGGTGGATTTTTATTTCACTATGACTGTTTTGGGTGTCTTATCATCTTTTGGCCTTTCAGCATTTGGTGGATTTTCACTTTTATTTCACTATGATTGTTGCATTCTTGGCCTAGCTACACTGCTCCCCCCTTCTGTGGCCTTGGCATGCTTACTGCTGATCATAATATCTCAACCATAACCTGACTTTGTGGAATGAGCTGGTCTTTTGTGCTGTGTGCTAGAAACAGGGCATTCTTATTGTACACTGTCTTACTGTGCTCCCTCACTCTCCTGTGTGTCCTCCTCTACCTCTGCCCAACAGCACACATGCTTGCCTACACACACACACACACACACACACATGTCCTTCTGTTTAGCCCAGGCAGTCAGATACAGAGAGGAGCACACACACGGTGCTATGTTTTAACAGTGATCTTAACTTTAGCAGTCTTTATGGAATATATTGTTGTATGTTTTGTAACACAGTTTTCACACAAATCTCCTTCTACAAAGAACGGCAGCCTACTACAAGCTATGTTTACATTACGTTAGCCTAAACATGGTAGGCTTTAGTGTTTAGCCATTGCAAACGTCGTATGTGACATAGTTGGCCAGACATAGCAATGCCATTTGTCTCAAACAAAAATTATGGTAACGTAAAGTACTTACATACATGACTCTTACTGTTTTTCTTTTCCACGAGTCGTGGTGGAGCTGTTGCTGCAACTGCACTTGTCGCCATCTTCGGCATGTTGGAAACCCGGTACCTAGAAAAATGACAAACAACATGTTTTCAGAATTTTGGTATTGACTAGGTACCGAAGTATCGGTTCTTATAAAAATCCCTAATGTGGGCTTACAGATAGCACATTGACAATTTGACAGTGGGACAGCTCCGTGAGTGTGGAGACTTACCTTTTCCCTTTTTCTCTCTTGATTAGTATGTGTGTTACCTGCTGTTTAAAGACTTGTGTTGAATTGTCAGTTTTAAACTAGAACCGCCCACGGGTCAAATTTACCCGCAGCTGTTTTTCGTTTGTAGGTAACTTTGTTTCCATATAATATTCAAGTCCCCCAGTCTTTGACTTTTCCCCTATTGTTAAAAAATGTCAAGATAAAGCCAGATATTATACTTATAAGCGCCAGTGGGTAAAATTTACCCCTAGAGAATACAGTCATTTTCGTGCGTTTAAATAAACATTCTATTTTGCTATTGGCAACGCCTTTTCTACTACAGGAATTAGACCTACTCAGCACAGTGAGTGAAGGAGACTGACAGTGGGGGCTGAGCGACGTGTCCTGGGTTGATTCTGACGGATCATTATCTGACTGCGACCCACTTGCATAAAGTAAACATGCATAAAAGTTGCATAAAAGCAATGCTTAGGGCCTTTAGCTTTTGGGTAGGCTAAATGATCATCAAAACTAATGCTGCAGTAGCCTATTTTTAGCCCTTCAAGAGAGCATGCGGCTCCCTCATGCTTTTTGACCTGTGGAGGCTAAAGTTTTCCAGCGCTTTGTATTTTTTAGTAAAAGTGATCATTATACAATTTTTCATTGGGTAAAAATCTACTTTGAATTTTGGAACTGATTATAATTGTTTCTTTCGAATAAATACTTTTGTTTGAACTTTTAAACCTTAAAGCAGAACAGTCCCCTTTATTAGGCTATTATTATTACCGCCTACACACAGTCAGTTATTTTTCTAAATTGTATGCTGCATTTAAATTCAAGCTGTGTTTAAAATATAACTAAGCTATAACATCTAGGCTACAACAGCGGTGCGCATGACCTTGCCCTTCACAGATGCAGAGCGCAGGCGAACGACCTGCATGGTAAAGGCATAATGAAAGGGATCGTGTTTATGGGAAATGCACAGTCAAGGTGCTGAATGTTTTCCAAAGTGTGTTGGAGCAACATGTAGCATAAATAATCACAAAATCAATGCATTTTAATAACGGGTAAATTTTAATTGCTATGGCGGTTATAGGTATACAACGAACCCTGGCAGTTCTAGTGTTAAAGTGCTTGATAAGTATTTAATAAAACAATTCCCATGGGATTTGGAGAAGGGCTGTGGAAATGGTCTGATTTGTGCCCCTGGAGTAAGGTCTGATGGGCTTGTGTCAATCAGTACTAACCAATTGGAAAACAAATCACCTGGACTTACCACTGGCAAATAATTTTCCGAAAACCAATAACACAGCCCAAAAAAACAACATCTTTATCCTTGCATAATAAGTCATAATCCATCATTAGTCAGCAGACTGTGGTTATTGTGTGGCTCTCTAAATCTATATCCATAATTTTAAAAAGTGAGTGTATCCAGAAGTAAAACGTGAGTGTTCATCACATTAGTGAATACGTCAAAAACTATTTTTTAACTGAGGAAAAAGAAATGAAGTTGTGTCAGTGATTATTGTTGAGGGGAGTATCATTTCCTGAGCAATTTTAACTGCCTGTCATGGTGTGCTGTCACTATGGTAAGTTCCTTATGAGTCTGCTGCACCAAAGGGCATTATCAACAGGAGAATAAGTGCACGCCCTGGTCCATGGCATCTTAATGTGGTATGCTTCACTGGCACATTGGTTCCATACTCTGAGGCAGCTTTGCCCACAAGGCCACAATAATTTCCCTCAGCACATTTCCCTTATTTTGCAATCTGTGCTTAAAGAAGCATGAAACACCTCATAAACAGAAGACGTCTGGCCGTGGCTAGATGGTGTGTCATTTTACTCCCAACTTCCATAACATAGGCTGCTTGAAAACCTTGAAAATATGTTTTTACTCTGTTTGTCGCTTTTTGCGGGCAACATACGGCTAAGAGGCGTGGCGAATCTTACCCAAGTGTCACAGAAGGATTTTGTTCCTGTCCACTCTTTGTGATAGCTATAAATAAAGGTTTGTGTTACTATACCATCTCCCCCCAGATCTCATGAAGATGAGTGAATGCTTGCTTTTCCCATAAATCCCATATTGCATGTCAGTGAAATCCATTTATAATATTTCTCTCTCCCTCTCGCGTAACATTGAGCAAAGTTGATGGGATGATCATGGGGCATGTAGCGCATCAAATGCATTTCTGAGCTGCTTTACCATGTGCATTTCTAGGGCACATTCTCACTGTCAGTCCTCCTAATATAGGGTTATTGTATAATATGCAGTACTGATACAAAGCATAGTTTACAGACATCATAGTCTCTCTTAATGATGATAAACTGTGCAGTGAAAAGGGGGAGAAGGGAAAATGAGATACAGGAAAACGATCACAAGACCTTTTTTCTAAGAGCAGGGTGAAATCTAATGTGAATAACCAACAATTGACTGTTACTTTACCTGTACAGTCTATTAACCCAGCAAACATATTACAAAAATAATGCAAATCTGGCCAGAAAAACTGTACAAATGTCAAACTTATCATCTTCTCAATTCTCTGTTGTACACTGTAACATTTCAGTATTTTATCTATTTTGGTCTTGCTGCAGAACCAATTGCCCTATGGGGACAAATAAAGTTTAAGTTTCAGTTTTTAGTTTATAAGATAGATACTGATGAGGGAACACCTGGTAAAATCCAAGAGATTGTTAAAGAGTAAGACATGGTGCCAATAACAAATAAAGTATACAGCAGATCCTTATTGAAATTATAAAGTAGTTTCAACAAGGCTGTTTTAGATGGCTATCCATATTAAGAGGTTTTCATCCCAACAAGTGTATTTCATCCATCCAAACACCTAGGTTTTCAGCCCTTTCTCGATCAGCAGAGTGTGGAGGTCAATGAATGCTTTGACAAACAACCTTTAAAGAGTAAATGACTTGAAGTAAACACACCTTGATAAATAAATAATGCAGGGCAATGTTTTGCTCTGTTTGCTGTGAATGATCGACCAAACTTCAGCACAAACCTCAGATGAGCAAGAGGGCAAACTGAACATGGGGGTAGATTTTTTTTTTCTGATTATATGATGTCGAGCTACTTATGCATATACTTAAGGGATTCTCCTCTGAGCAAAGGGGAAGCAGAAGAAGTTTTTTTTGTTTTGTTTTGCTCACTCTCCATCCCCAGGCTGGCGGGATGTAGAAGCAGAAGGACAATGAGAGGGATGTGGTTGTTGTAGGGGACAGAGACATGTCAGGCTATTGGAGCACAACCTAAGTCAGAAGAATTGTTCTAGGATGAAGAATTGCTAGAAGCTGTTGTGAGACTTGTTTTTGGGTGTTGTCCAGGTGTTCTCTGTTCTGTCCAAAGAGGATAAGGAATGAAAGGAGTAGGTGTTTGTTTATGAGTGTGGATGGAGGGATGAAGTAAGTGAGTGTCTGACTGACTGATTGTCTGACTGATGCACTGAATTACTGAGGATTTGTTGCCAAACATGAACGGGCAGTTTATTTGAACAGCTTGCATGGGGAATGAACAACCATTTTGTTTTTGTCCAAACCCCAAAATGTAAAGATTTTTTGATCGAAGAAAAACAGCCTTATCTTAAAGTGGGTGAGAATGCCTTCCCTATTTAATCCAATCAATTATGTATATGGTAGGGTAAGCCTGTCAATCCAAAGGAGCATGCAATCCTTGAATGTAAAACCAAACTTGGAGATATGCGTACCAAATCATTGAACTGAGACACTAAAAATGTGGGTCTGTGTCCTCTTCCAAGCAGATAGCACATTAGTATAAATATAAAACGCAATTTGTGTCACACAAGTGACCCCAAAATGCAGTATACAGTTTAATTTGTATAATCAGTTAAATTATAAATAGAGAGCAAAGTTGGTTTTATCATAAGGCTGCAGCATAACAAAATGTGACAAACAGTGGTCTGAATTCTTTCTGAATGCACTGCATTTCTCTAGTGTTGTGAAGTGGTCCCTGTTGTTGCTAGGTTGCTGGACACTGGAACCGGGTCAAGTGTTTGTGTATTCAGCACCATCTAGAGCGAGCCCATTGGAAAAAGTGGAGAGGAATAATAATATCAAGCAACCTAGTGGGATGCCCTTGAAACCCTTTGGTAGTTGTAAGTCTAAACTGATATTTTAGTCATAACAGCATGTTTCATGTCACTGCTGAAAATACACACATCTAAAACATAAACATTATTCCAAAATGCTTCATACTGTCCAATGTACAGTATGATTCATAGTTAGATTCATAGACCATAGCTAGACATACCTATTTAAGACTGTGTGAAGCAAGCAGTGCACAGGAAAAAGTTTTGTCAGGGTGCTGACAGGCCATAGCAGAAGGGTACTCCTTTTATCTAAACCTTATCTCTCTTTTTATCTCTCTCTCCACTTGTCATTCCCTTTTTTTCCAACCATACACACAATCTTTAGTGATCTGATCACAAGTGGACAGCTCCAAGTTCTTCCAAGCTCTATATGCAAATAAACACATAGGCTACATCGTTTCCATTTGCAAAGACCAAAAACCTAAATTTTTATGAATTTACAAGAATTAGGTTGGAAAAACGATAAAACGCTGCTGGAGCGGAGTGTTTCTGGGAGCCAGATCTCGCTGATTGCTGCACAAAACTTGTGCACTCATTTGGTGAAACTAGATAATATTTTATGGAGAGGATTTTATGGCTCATATCCTTTGGCTGCTCTGCCTCAACTCTGCAGATTTATGGAATTTCCTGATAGACAGACAGCCTGCCTTACTTGTTGCTAAAGTAGGCCAAACCATTAACTAGGGTTGGGTATTAAGAACCGGTTCCAAGCTGGAACCGTTACCAAATTTCCTAGAGACGTGGAGTCAAGAGGTCATATTATGCTCATTTTCAGGTTCAAAATCTTATTTAGGGGTTGTACCAGAATAGATTTACATGGTTTCCTTTTCAAAATGTTTTTGTCATACTGCACATTGCTGCAGCTCTTCTTTTCACACTGTGTGTTGAATGCGTCGTTTTAGCTATGGAGTGATACATCTTGCCTCTACAAGATCTTTGTTGGGAGTTGCACATGCACAATTCCTAGTTAAGGACTACTAGCCAATCAGATGCAGAGTAGGGCGGGTCGCGAGAAGCCGGTAAACACGGCTTCGGTTCAGCTGTATATGTTCCCCTCACCAGCTTAGCAACATGGACTAGAGCAAGAGTTTTGGAGTGGGGTGTTATTAGTCTGTAACAAATGTATCTTTCATCCATAAAGCTTTAACTGTGTACTGTCTTTTTATGTCCATAAGTCCACAAAGTATTAACTTCAACACGGCGTAGGACTGAATCATGTTCAGTGTGTTACAGTGTCCCAGCTACAATGACACCCCAGATACAGCTAACACAAACAGTAGCAACATCTCACACTCAGTTACAAAACACAGACGAGCTGACATTCACCTTTTATATTAAAGGTAAACAAATGATGTCTACAAATGATTCTGATATATATTTTTCTAAGATACAAGTCTCCAGCGACACCCCTCTAGTACAGAAACTCATTTCAGTTAGCCATGAAGGGGAAGATGAGCTAGGAGAAAGTGGATGAATGTCACAGAGCGATGACAAGATTTGTGGTGAATTGGCAGGAATGAGAACTGAGATTATCATGTTTGCTTTAAAGATCAAATAAAGCTTTATTAGCTTTATTAAACCTCATCCTCCCGGCACTCCAAAGCTCCTGTGCTAGCTGTGTAAACTCCGAGCTGAGTCACTTGGTGTTAATTGGGCTGCTAGCTGTGCGCCTAACTGAGCTAACTAGCTAATGGCAGCTACACTTAGCAGCAGTTAATGCTTACTTTAGCAACAAGTAAGGCTAATTGTCCTTCGGGAAATTGATCACCGAGAGTTGAGGCAGAGCAGCTAGATGACATCAGTGTGTGCTGTGTAAACTCCACCCTCAAGAATGCATTTTGCCTGTTTTTGTGGCTTCTTTCTGGTGTTTCGTACTTCCACTCATGCATAAAACATCAGTTGAGTGAGCGGTCGTTTAATATGGCCCAATGTGTGCAATCGCAGACACACTGCTAAAAAAAAATATGGTCATATAAGAATATTGTATGAGCAATCATATACCAATGTGTCCAATGTCTTTGGTGCATTTTCACCTGTACTTAGAGCTGCCCACTTGTGATTGGATCACCCAAGACACATGTTAAGGCAAGGTGTAAATAAACAGGGCCTTTGTTACCCTTCAAACTGCTTCCTCACCTCATCCCTATCTGTCTTCATTTTTCTCAGTTAGCTCTGTTTCTCTCTCTCCTCTTTCATTCTCACATTACCTCTCTATCGCTTGTACAGACCTCTTTCCCTCGTTCTTTTCCTGTTGCTTTATTTTGTCACTGTCTTCGTCCATGTACTCCTCCAGTGTTCTTTAATTTCCTGTGCATGAAAGATTCATCTGACCGCTTTAATAATAAATAGGGAGGCACAGTTGAAAAGTGCAGAAGATACCCTTGACTATAGCAGCAAGGATCTAAAAGACAAGGGAGAGTTATATTCCTGCACTGTCTATTCTCTCTTCCCTTCATCTCTCCCCGCTATTAATTTTTTCTCCCATTTTCACTGTGCTGCTTTTTTTCTTTGCTGTCCCAAAGCATCCTGAATGAAAACCTCTGGATAAAGACAAGGTACAGTAGATGGCATGAACTCTCAGTTATCTACAGTATACTGATTCAATGAGTCAACCAGTCAAACACTCATGATGCTGTCACAATGACAGTTTGTTGTCTTTGAAACCTGATGAACCTGATTAACTAATTCAAAGGCGTTTCAGAGAATTTGGCAGTACATCCAACCGGCCTCACAACCGCAGACCACGTGTAACCACACCAGCCCAGGATCTCCACATCCAGCATCTTCACCTCCAAGATTGTCTGAGAGCAGCCACCTGGACAGCTGCTGCAACACTTGGTTTGCATAACCAAAGAATGTCTGCACAAATTGTCAGGAACTGTCCCAGGGAAGCTCATCTGCATGCTTGGTGTCCTCATGTGGGTCTCGAGCTGAATGCAACTTCGCATAGCCATTGAAGAGGAGTGGACCAACATTCCCTGTGCCACAGTCAACAACCTGATCAACTCTATGTGAAGGAGATGTGTTGCACTGCGTGAGGCAAATGATGGTCACACCATTATTGACTGGTTTCTGGACCCCCCCAGACCCCACCAATACAGTGAAACTGCACATTTTCAAGTGTCCTTTTATTGTGGCCAGCCCAAGGCACACCTGTGCAATAACCATGTTGTCTGATCAGCATCTTGATATGCCACACCTGTGAGGTGGATGGATTATCTCGGCTAAGGAGAAGTGCTCACTTAAAACAACAATATTTGTGTACATAGAGAAAGTCTTAGATCTTTGAGTTCAGCTCATGATGAATGAGGGCAAAAACAAAAGTGTTGCGTTTATAATTTTGTTCAGTGTATATAAGCTTTATCAAAGCTAGCGGAAGGTTGCAATATGAAGATTAAGCAGGCAACTGTTTCGATCCTAGATTGTCAGCAATCGTGTTTGAATATAAAACTGTCCAATCTAACTGAGTTAATCTTTGAAAAATGATCAACATTATAAAATAATCATTGTGATGACAAATGAAATGTATGCATGGAAACATGTTGACTGTAGGTTCTTCAGCATGTCCAAAAACGTGAATTAGCGTAATGCGTTAGTTCTGCAATTCAAGTAGTCAATTATTTAGTTACATGGGGAAGGTATGCAAACCCGGTTATATGTCAGTTGTCATGTGTAGCTCAGCTAGCGAGATGGCAGAGAACAGCCTTTACATCATGGAAGTAAGTAACTAAGCATTGACCTAGTTAACTGGTTGCATGTTGAAACATGATGTACTGTAAGCTATACAAGCCAGTACACAGCACCACATTAGTACGCTACTACTACTTCTACCTCTTTAACTACTGTAAATGCATACCACACCCTAGCAGGAACCTCCTAGCAACTAGCCTGTCTTTCGACCCAGATAAAGGTTTTTACATTTTCATTAAGGTGTGACACGGCAGGCAAAAACATTTTTTCATGCATTGGTTAATTTTAAAATGTTGTACTACTTTGCTTCCTTAACATATCTTCTTTCAGACTAGAGGGGTATAAAATATACATTTATTTCGCTACAATTTGAGTCTGTAGATTTCTCCTAAAAGTTAGCATTCTACTGCAACATGTCCTTCGCCTATCGCTGTCTGCACCGTATCATCCTGGTACCATTGGAAAGCACTCTCTCTCCTGCACAATGCTGTCAGATCCAAATATGGTAATTTCCTTTGTACCACCAACTAAACGTGAAAATACAAAGGGGGATTTAAGCTAAGCGTGGAATCTCATTAGCAAGTGTTGATTTCTGACAATGTGATTGGTTTAGATGCGTCATGTGACACTTCCTGGTTTAGCTTTCCGCGGGTGACTCTGTCTGTTTCTGTATGTTTTATGTGTGTAAGTGAGACTGTTGAGACATGCTTTTACTCAGTTATCAGTTTTGAGGTGTTATATAGTGGTGGTGTTAAGGATTTGTGTCGATATTGGGTCTGTAAATATTGATTCTCAATGAAAATGTGTAGAATTGTACAATACTTTTCTTTACAGGCTGTGTTCTCATACTTAAAGCCTAAAATCTCCACTTCAGTAGCGCTTACAGACACCAAACCAGTTGTCTTCCTGACTATATTCTGAAGGTTTTTACAGAGGGGTTTGTTCATATATCATTTATAGCCTGAATTATAGAACATTTTATTCCCCAAAACAGGTAGAAAATTGTTATTTTATGAAATGATAAAGAGAGATATCCAAAATGCCCTCTGTAAAAACATTTGAGTATAATGTGTCAACAAAATAAAACAATAATTTTAAACCTGATTTATGCCAGTGTTCAGATTTTAGTTCTTGAAATAGATGCAAATTAGCGCATATTTCATTAGATACTGCCTCATTTGTATATTTTAACATAATATTTCAGAAAATTCAAAAAAATGTTTTCTTAATGTAAGTAATCAACTTGGAAATTTTCAGTGTGATATCTATTAGTAAAACTTATACCATATTCATCTGCTGTGTCTCACCTTAATTGCTGTTTCACTGATTTAATGGGCAAAATTCTCATTTACTGGACATTTTTAGGGATGAGTGGTTACAGTAAACAAACTCTGTCTGTTAAATTAGTTAATATGTGACTTTGTTTACTAGTCCTGCTTTACTTGAATTGTACAGTGAACCTGAAGTAAAGCAACTTAGTGAACCTAAGTAAAGCAAATATAAAAATGCAGCACAGTGTCAAATATGATTTCTGCGTATTTTTCCTTCAGGATTTCAGTAGTTTTTTTTGTAAGAAACATCAAATAATAGTTTCTTGAAGAAGCACTGGCTCTGAATTATCCTGCTGGATAGATTATGATAGATATATCCATGTTACCATGAATCCATTAATTTAGTATTGAGACAGAACAGAAAAAGGGGGTAGACAAAGTTAGAGAGAGTGATACAAAAAGATTAGAGGATGGAGAGAGAGACTGAAAAGAAATAAGGAAGCAAAGGAGGGATACTGTAAAAGAGGCGATACCCATGGTAACCTCCCTGAGGCATGAGGACCACAATCCCTAACTATTAAATCCTCAGATGGAACTCTATAAAGAAGGCTACTGTATAGGACCTTCCATTTCACCCAGCCATGAGCTAATATATCAATTCTTTGCTGTGTATTTTCTGTTCTTCATCATGAAATATGATCATAGTCTGTCACAGTATGTAGCAGCCCACACACCACATCTAAGAGCACAGGGGGCTCTGTGGAGAGAATCCTGCTCCCACAGCCATGAGCCCATACATCATAGATCCTGTAAAGTAACACTGTCCCCAGTTATTACTCCCTTAGATGGGGAGGGGGTGCTCTGTTTGGAAAAAGGCAAGCTTCAAGAGCAACAAGTGAGTATATCTATGACCCTTCTTTCAGTATTTCTTGAAAGGGTGGTCTTGGTGGACACAAGCAAAGTGCCTCCAATAGATTGCCAAGAAACTTAAATCCTTATGTGTACTTAGTTCTGTTAAAATAAATCAAACTTTTGGGTTTTCTAGAGATGGTGCATTTCATGAGTCAGGTGACCTTCATGAGTCAGGTGACCTTTGTCAGTGACATATGTCAGTGATAACAATAATGAATTCTTGGTTAACCCAGTGAAATGGTCACAGTTTGGTTATGTTTAGGCACCAAAATTATTTGGTTAGGTTAAGGGATAAAATTAGTATGTTAGTTCAGTGTTCTATGGTGCAGAGGCATATGTTTTTCTATTTTGGGATTTTTTAAATAATAGGGAACTATAATAAACAAACCATAGCCTTTATGATTTACATTATAATTACCTTTAGAAATAATATAAAAAAATTAAAATACTTTATTATCTTTATTTGTCTCACATTACAACAACATTATACAGGTAGTCATATATTAGTGCTTATATGTGTAAAGCAGGGACAGGCCATTGTGTATCATGAAATTCTTATAGTCCAACCAGACTAAGAGATGTTGTTGGTCATGGAACCAAACCTGTACGTTTGTATTCTGTCATTCATAGTACAAAATTGCCTTTATACCAAGCATAAGATGAATGAAGAACCTCTGTAATGTCTATATGTGTGACCTCTCACAGGAGACTCTGTTGGTGGAGAGACAAAGTATGCACTTTGCAGCACAGCCACTTTCACCCCTGTGGCCCATAAAGTCACATCGTCCTACTATCACTGCCTGTGAGAAGCCATACATCTTGATCTACTGAGCAGTGGGGGAACAGCAGATGTTTGGGGAGTAGGCTGGAGTTATGGCCTGAGGGACTGCCGGCCAAATTGTTGCTAAAGTATATCATTTGTCTATAGACATGAGTTAGAGTTTTTGCTGTGCTGCTTTTTTTTGTTTTGTGTTCCCAAAATTTAGTAAGAGTGTTGGGATCTTAATAGGAAAAGCCAAATAATTAGCATTCAGTAGTGTTTATTCAAATTTAAAACAGTGTCCTCGACGTTCCACTTTAGTCTTGCCTGTGGCTCTGACTATGAGTAAGTTTCTACATACAGTTTAGAAAACTGAGGGAAAAGTGGTTGGAGCCGTGAGGCTATGTTGCTACTTTGCACACATATGCCAAGACAGACTCAAATAGCTATTTGCTATAATGCTACTGTTATGACCTGGCTCAAAAGGCCACAACAAAAGAGAGACACACCATGGTAAACGGTTAACATATGTTTATTTGACGAAAATAAGCCAAATCAATAGTTACTTCAAATTAACATATGTAAAGTATGAGGTATGTAGTCTGTGGTTTCAGTAGTGTCTGTGCAGGATGATGGTTGCATGAATGTATGTGTGAAGGTGTTGTAATATGCAAAAACAAGATAAATACCACAAAGCAACAGTCCAACCAAAGAAACCCAAACTAAAGGGGAAACCAGGAAGTGGCCCGCAGGGAGGTCTGACCTCGACAGCAGCTCCTTGCCGAATGAGAAAACCATATACTCTACAGGGCAATTAGCCCAGGTGCCCAGAGCCACTGCAATCAGCCCCTCCTCCTCCTCCTCCTCCTCCTCCTCCTCCGAGAGAGACAGGCCACACTCATGACCCCACAGGGCGTCCCCCCCCCCCCCCCCCCCCCCCCCCCCCCCCA
>NC_060172.1:15718929-15745231 GCF_021292245.1 Micropterus dolomieu | reverse complement strand
AGACCCCCCAGGGCCCCCCCCCCCCCCCCCCCCTTTGGGGGACCCAAAAAGGGGTCCCCGAACCTACTACCTACAAATACACAACAAAAACATTACAGAACCAACACTCTGGCTGGCCACTAGTAAACCAGAGATAAAATTACACAACTCAGCTGGGACACAAGACAGAGCATCCACCACAACATTATCCTTGCTTTTGACATAGGCTCCAAACCACACTACCAGATCCGGGTTTGCAGAACACAAAATGAGGAATACTGACAACGGGGAAGTTGGGGTCAAGGCCCTGACTTAAAGTCCACTTGAAAATGAGCCCCCGAAGCTCATCCCAAACGAACAAGTTGGCCTTCTGCTAGACATAATATACCAAGATTCCAGCAACCAAATACACACAAAACTGGAACTATCACAAAAGCGCTAAACCAAAGTAGCACACCAGAGTTTCCTCCAAACAAAGGCTCACTAGCCAACCAAGTCGTCCCAAGACGCACATCACAAGGAAACAAAGCTACAACCAAACTCATACTAACCAAACAAAGCTTGGAAGTTTTGCTCTAGTGAGATGGTGGCAGCAAAGAAGAGAGACACCCGGAAAGAACCCGCTTCACTTTTAGTAATTATCAGTCCCTCTAGAGATGAGTGTTTCTTACTAGATATGCACCAACTCTTTATCAGTCCAGGGCCTGTAGTTTGACAGTGGTATCTCAAAACATTATCAGCACACACAAATAGCAGCTGACAGACAGCAGTGTTATCTGTAAAACTAGCTGTGAATAGATTGTGAAAAATGACCTAATAAAAGGTTGTGTGGGTTGGCATAAGGTGCAAAGGTGGTTGTTTTATGGGGATCAAGATCAGCCATGTATAATATTTACGACATACCATCAGTATAAACAGGTATACTACAACAGTGCCTGATTGACAAACTCTGTCTTACCTACATCTCTTATCTCTAATGATGGGGGTTTGTCAGGTAAAACAATCTTTTGACCTGGCATTTAATATACAGAGATTTATTTACATAAATGAGTAATTATTTTGTATTGTCTGAAATCACTGTAAAACTTGTCTCCTCTAAACTCAGTTATGAATCTTTGGTAAACATGAACAGAATAATTTTTTCATACGTAAAACGCAGAATCAATCTGTTACAAACCAAACTGTCATTAAGCCAAGTGTCATTAAGCATTCCACCTGTGACATTTGGCTGAATCATAATTGATTTGGGCATGTTCTGTATTTGTGAGATAGGGTAAACAGATGAAAATCAAAGGAGCCATACACTGCGATGAAGCATCTGCCAATCTGACATTTAGTTGGCTCACTGTCTAACCACCCGCAAAAGGTCTGTTTGTTTGCATGTCTGTTTTTCTGAATTGGCACATTTGTCTGCACAGAACTGTCTCTCTCTCTCTCTCTCCTCTGTGTGTGTGTGTGTGTGTGTGTGTGTAGAAGAGCCCCCAGCTCACATAGGCAAATCTTGGTCTCCCAAAATGTAGCTAAAGGAAATGATGTATTAGAATGCAAATATATGCTCTGTGGAAGAAATGTGAGAGAAATGCCCTCCAGCCACAAAAGTCTTACATGAAGGAGACACCCCTATAGGCAGTTGTTCTCTGCACTTTGGCTACTATAAATATGGAAGCGGCAAAAGAGCTCATTGTCGGCTGAGCCAATTAAAAAATGCTCTCATAGCAAAAGGTACAGTATGCCCCAAAAATCTTTTATGTCTGAAAAAAACATTTTGTTAAAGCACTGGCGACCTGTCCAGGGTGTACCCCGCCTTTCGCCCAATGTCAGCTAGGATTTGCTCCAGCCCCCCGCGACCCTGTACGCAGGATAAGCCGTTTGATGATGGATGGATCGATGGATGGTTTTGTTAAAGCAAGGAGATGTACAATATCCACCGTACATGTATGGTACATTTTGTAATTTTAAATGCATCTATGTAAGAGTATGGGTTATCTCAACAGCTAATTTACATCCCATTTGAGTCCCTAGACAACTAACAAAATGGATTAATTGCAATGCAATACAAGTTCGAGAAAAAAAACTAGTCAAAATGTGTCACTTCAATTCTACAATCTTTAAATGAAAAATACAATCAAATAAGTAGAAACACAATAAGACAGTTAGTCAATACATGAAAATGCCAGAGTTTGATTTATAAAATGATGTATGTGTGCAATTCTTATTCCAACAGTATTGCAGACAAGGCTGATTGTCCAGTATATCTTCATCTGAATGGGACAAAACAGTCACCTCTGGCCTTGTTTTGTTGGAGGTGCTGCCCATGAGTTTAAAGGTTCTTTGAGGAGGTTGTGATGTCTAGTTTGGAGCTCTTTCGTATGAGTGGGTACCCATTTAGTTTTTCTTCTCTATGTGCCTAAGGACCCACATGCATGCGGGTGACGCGGTATGCACTCTTGCCAATGGTGTAACTCTATTCCATTGATCTGCTGGTGGCAGATATGTAGCAATGCACCAATCAATGATACACAAAATGTGTTTTGGTGAGAAACACTGAATGTAAAACAAAACTTTTGTTTGTTTACAAGAAAACTCCAAAGGGCACCTATAAACAAAGTGGCACTTTGTTTCAACTTCTCAAACAAGAGGATCTATTTTTCTCTATTTTATATGAATTGAAAGTGAAATACCTTGTGGTGTGTGGCAGGGCAAAACAAGCTATGTTACTTTGAGCTCTGTTAACTTTTTCCACTATTATTTTCAAGTTTACAGATTGAACAACTAATCAATTAATTGAAAAAACCCCACAATCATTCGTTTCAGCCTTAGTGAGTTCACGCATACATGTGGAAAAGAAGCAATAGATAATTTACCTACAACTGCTGACATACATATGTTATTGGATTTGGCTTTGGGCTTGCATACTGTATGTATCTATTGGCTGAATGTTCATGCTACACTGATTTTAATTTTAATTTTGTGTGGGCCGGTATACATTATGACTTATGAGATAATAACCAAAGCCACTTGAATACTGAGTGCTCCTCATTCAGTCTGCAAAGCCTTTGCCAGTAACATAAAATCCAAGTTACTTCACACAGAATGCAGAAGCTGTGAAAGTTGCTTTATGTAAATGGAACCCCTTCTTCTCTTTAACTCAGTTCCCTTACTTCTTCTTTCATCCTACATATTTTGCCTCATTACAGCCTTTTTGGTCTCATTTTGGTTATTTTATTCCCCCTTCTTCTGCCTTTCTGTCTCCGTTTCTATGACTCTCACCCTCCCTCTCTCAGTTCCTCCTTTTCTCCCGTCATTCTGACTTTCTCTTTCCCACCTCACTCTCACTATGTCTAATGACATCTCAGCTTCCTCTGAACAGAGTCCACTCTGTAATGGCCTGAACCATAACAAGCTCATTTAAAGAAGTGGAACAGAGGGCAGCCATTGCTGTTCTGACAGACAGCCATTTAAGAGCAGTCTACTGAGGTGTCTACACTACGGGCCCACTGTCAACCAGTCAACTAGCCGGCCAGCCATCTCTTTCTCTCACTCATGCTTTAAAACCTCTACTCCCTCATTTTCCCACTAGTTTCCCCTATTTTGAAAACCCCATTCAACATGGCTGATTTGCTATCTTTCTGCTCTTCTACCCTCCTGCCCTGTCAATCATTCTTCTCTTTCTCTCCCACTCCTTTTCCCTGAAATCTTTGTTCCGTATTACCTGTCTATCATCTGCACTTCCATCTCAGTCTCCACCATTCTGGGCCTCACGATGACATATGGATCGAGGTCTCTTAATTGTGGAGTCTCACACAGTCAGACGAAAAACACATTTGCCATAATGAATGGACCACTCCTCATGCCAATGAGGAGTAATGGTCCCTTTTTTTTTTTTACAGGATTGAGCTCAGTTGTCTATTGGCTAACCGAGAAGTCTCTCATCCATCAGCAGATAGGAAGGGAGTTGGAGAGAGGGTGACCTGAGATGATAACCTCCCTGATCCCCTTCAGTTACTCAAGGCTCCAGGCTGCCCTTCAAGCGTTTTCATTGATCTTTGGTAGATACGACTGTATGTGCATCTCTTTCCAGCTCTGTGACTTTCTATTGCCCAGATAGTGGCTGATATTGTCCTGAGGTGCTACTACCTCACCCACCCTGTTTTGTATTCCTATCCTCTACTGTCTGTTCTCCTGCCCCCTCCCTCCCCCTGTCCCCATCTTCATCAGAACTAATTTGGGTTTGATTGGATGATTTGGTTTTATTTTCTTCATTGATGCGCCATTATTGGTTTAATGAAGACTGCTAATTATAGAAGATAGCATAATGTGGAAGGGATTTAAGAAGGAAGGGACTTATTTTACTGATGTCATCAAAGGCCTTTTTCAACAATTTCACTTGTCACAGCAGGAAAGTAACAGGTGTAACTAATAAGAATAATTATGGTTTTGTTCCATTTAAATTTCCTAGTAAGCCATGCCAGTATCATGCACAATATAATGGCCATGCAACATATAAATGGTATTCAGACATTATTAATGTTAATGAAACTGTATTAAAAAATTGGGCAACATTGGGCAAATGTAAACACAATATAGACAGCTTTAAAAGAAGATGATGTGTGGAGTGTGCGAATGGAGCAGTGTTTTCATTTGGAGTTGTGTTTCTGTCCACCTGGCAAATGTTAACTCTTCTTTTACCTTTGTTTGGGTTTCCACCAACTACAGAGGCCACTGTCTGGCAGCTAGTCATAAACTTTTGTCTCTTCCATTGGTGATGGGCAGCTACAGTTCAGTTGGGGGTTTATCAGTGTTTTTTTTATTAAAAACTGCTGCTGCTGGAAATGAGGTTGATTGAACCAAAACAATGAGTTTGGTGGTTGTCACTACCAGCGATACCTTTTACATAAGTCATTTGATCCAGTGTCAGTATGAAAATATTTTATTACATCTTTGCTTTTTCTACTGTGAAATGTGAAGAAAAAAACCTAATAAGATACTGAAGTATACTGATACTATTTGAAGTCAAATAGTTCTTTAACACCACCAAGTATGTCAGGACTTCTTGTTGGTTTAGACTAAACCAACTAAACCAACTTAAACTAAACCAACTAATGCCAATTTGGGTGTGGGATGTGATATTTAAGATTCTGTCTTGCTTTTATTATAATTTTTGAAATCTAAATAGGGCTTCGTGCAAGCCTATCTTTAAGCATGTTCTCTGCCATTTACTAACGGAGTAAATCCAGTTAGCAAGCTAAAGTTTGTTCTCTGAGCTCAGCAAAAGTTACTGGAGTCGATGACACAAGGCTAGATCAGACTCATTCTCAGAACATTTGAAGAATATTAGATATACTTTTGCACTGGGAGGGAGGTTGTTGTATTTCAAAATAATTTGACAGCATCAACACTTTATAAATACCAAACTCTGAGATAAGTGTAATAAGTGCATTTGGAAAATGTGCATGTTAGTTAGTATTATCACTGGCCTTCTCATATTTACAAAAACATTATGGTGATGGTTAGCACTGTCGCCTCACAGCAAGAAGGTCGTGGGTTCAAACCCCGGTTGCCCCGTCCTTTCTGTGTGGAGTTTGCATGTTCTCCGTGTGGATTCTCTCCGGGTGCTCTGGCTTCCTCCCACCATCCAAAGACATGCAGGCTAGGTTAATTGGTGTCTCCAAAATTGTGAGTGGATGTGAGTGTGAGTGGTTGTTTGTCTATGTGTAGCCCGACAATGGACTGGCAACCTGTCCAGGGTGTACCCTGCCTTTCGCCCGATGTCAGCTGGGATTGGCTCCAGCCCCCGCGACCCTGTATGCAGGAGAAGCGGTTGATGATGGATGGATGGAAGATTTTAATCAAAAATAAAATACAATGTAGTAATTTAGCCCATAGATTCTTAGGTTACAGAAGCTGGCACTTGTGGTCTCTGTACTCAAACCAC
This sequence comes from Micropterus dolomieu, assembly GCF_021292245.1. Classification (NCBI taxonomy): domain Eukaryota; kingdom Metazoa; phylum Chordata; class Actinopteri; order Centrarchiformes; family Centrarchidae; genus Micropterus; species Micropterus dolomieu. Next base: position 15,739,317 of record NC_060172.1, on the reverse strand, counting down.
TGATCCCCCTCCTCTCCATCTTCTGCAGATCCCCATCCTATCACATCTCTCAACTCCCCAAAGACTTCCCCTCTTTCATGTAATTACCTGTAGGCTACTTCTTTCCTTAATTTATCCTCTCTTTTGGAGTTTCTTTGCCCTCACTTCTTCTCCTGGCCAATGCCTAAATCCTCGTACCTATATTTTGTCTTGCGCTCCCACTCCCTCTCTCGCACTGTCGAGGTTGCCTGTGGTTTTGTTACTCTGGCAGTTGCAGTATGATATCGACCCCCCTCCACCTCCAAGCAAGCCTCTGCTAATGGAGAGACAGAGCAGTGGAATGACCAGCACCAGGTGGACCTACCTCGGGCTCGGGTGAAACAGCAGGGGGCACTCTTCAGCCTTCACTGCCATTTGTTGCTGTCATGGCCAGCTTGTGTGTGAATAAAGTGGGCAGAAGAAGAACAACAACGCTGCAGTTTTGTTTGTGTGCTTCATGTGTGTGTGTGTTAGTGTGTGCTCATGCGTGGCAAGTCTCTGTCCTTTGCTGTACATAAGAAAAGGGCAGAAGCTTAGTGGAGGAAAGCAGAAGATGATGTTGATCTCTCCTCTCATTAATATGTATGGCCTGCTGTGTGTGTGTGTGAATGGGTGTGTATGTGTGTTCTTAAGCACATGTGTCTGGCTCTGTGATGATATCTAAGGTCATGTTAGAAACTGCAGTGAAGTCAAGTGTGTGTAAACTGAATGAGGAAATATTCACTTAGACCATATTACACATATAACACATTGGGGGATGTTGATGTACATACTGTACTGTACTGTACATACATTAAGACGTATCTCCACATCCAAGAAAGAGAAGGACTTTGCATTGAGATTTGCATTGACAAAAAAATCAAACACAAACAAAATAGTGTAAATCTTAAACCAGCAACTTGTGACTGCAATTTAAGTTGGTCTTTGTTTTTGTGTTACCCAGAAGCCTCTTAATTAATTAATTAATAATAATGAAAATAATTGCAGAGCTCCCACATTCAGATCAGAACAGATCCATCTACTTAGGCTCCCAAGTTCAACTCAAATTAATTAGTACCTTCATATTTGGCATTCCGATGGTTTGAAGATCACATTTCTTGTTGAAGTGATTTTCTAGAGGACGGCCAGATCCCTTCAACTTGACTGAAATTATGAGTGACTGCTTGGATGTATCTCATGGTTATTGTTTGTTATGTGGTTGCTTTATCCTGGAAATGGATTCAGAGGCACACTTTGACTCAACTTCAAAAATCCTAGAGGAATGGACAAGATTGCAAAAACAATCCACACGATAATATGCAACACCCTTTATTACAGAATAAGGTATAATTTGCTTTATTCTATACTAGAATAGAAATAGCTCTGAAGTCTAAATTAAATCTTGTCTAAATCCTTCTTATCTTCCAATGCAGCTGGCCCACACTGCTTCCAGTTACAAACATTCCCTTTGAGGTGACAAGTTCCTGATCATGAGAAATAATAGATGAAAAATATTCAAAATGTCATGGTGGGATACTGTACCTTGACATTAAAGACCTGTTTCCCCTTTGCTTTCCCCATCATAACACTATATATATTAAATTGAAACTCAAATGTCACAGTACTTTCAGACTTTTGTGATTACATTTTGATTTTCAGATCGGCCTCTATTGTTGCTTAGGATGCATGTCTTCACTCCATTAATTTAGCAAACAAATTAGGCTAATCGTTATCAGGTTCATCACTTTTTATGACCTCGTTGTTATATTGCAAGAGCCTCTAATTGTGGCGGGATCAAGGTGTTTCCCATCTATTGCAGTTTAATGGCTGTTAGGAAATGCTCTTGAATGACAAATACATACTGTATGAGCAAGTGCTGACACTTAAGTGTACATGGACCTTTTCTATGGTGGTGTCAGTGAGAAAATGGCAAATCAGAAAACACGAGCACTGAGTGTCAAAGTTGTTTACATAGTTTTCTGCACTGCAAATATCAGATTGAGACACCTGGAGTATTTGTAAAATGACCAGTAGAGTAGATGTATTGTTCTTGCGTTTAAATGACTCTATAAAAGTGAGTGATGATATTTTCTACATTTGCTTCCTATTTATAATGTTTCACAGTAATATTAAATGACCTGTTTTTACAATATATAAGGGTAAAATGAATTCCTACTATTGCAGCCACACAAGAGGGACTGAGAAGCACAGACATGGTCAGCCAGTGCAATACTGAGAAATTTACTGACATATTTATGCAAGAAGAATGGATATAAACACCCATGCCTCAAAGTCATCTGTCAGCTCACTTAATGTATGCTACAATGTTTCCTGATACTACTGCTATTTAGCTTTAATGAATAAAATGAATATTATATGACTTATTGAGCCACAGCTTTCACCTGCTTTTAGCTAAGGCACTTTTCTCATTTAGGCCGTCAAAGGTCTTTTTTTGTGTGCTTTTTTGATAGTAAAGCAATCAGGATGGTATAAACTTTTTGGTAGCTTCTACTTCAGATTGAACATAACTTATATGCATTTAGAGATGACTATAAATGACTATAAAGAGGCACAGAATTCATTGATCATGGTTAGCCTGCTCAATACTATTGGCTGAGCAGATGAGCCAGTAATAAATATCCCCACCAGACATGACAGAGAGGCTGAGTAGTTAGACACACAATTCTATACTGGAAAGGTCATTGACTCAATAATTAGATTAAGTAGTGGGACCATCAACAGGCACATACTGACAAAGTATCCTTTAACAAACCATCCTTAGACAATGTCTTTTTAGATCATAATAAATGGCGAATTCATGAGTAAATGTTGAACTAGTGAGAAATTATCTATTCTTTTTCATTACCCCCTTCAGATCTTATTTTAATGTTTATTTAACCAGTGAAGAGCCCAGTGTGAGCACCATCCTGCTCGCCACTGGGCAGCTGCACTGGAATCAGTTGAGTGAAGTTCTTTGTTTAGTGTCACCTCAACAATAATTGGTTGAAGTGAAGTAGTTAGTTATTCACTTTCCAGACTCAAATCCCCGTCAGTCCGAGGATGTGAATATGTGAATGTAAATGTTAACTTCTATCTCTCTAAATTCTATAATACCACTGGACCTATATGTGCTGTTCTCTACTGTATCAGTCATGATCACACAGGAAAATGTATCGGATAAAAAAAATGAATGAATATCAATAGAAATCCATCTTTTATTTCTGTGAACCCCTGTTCTCACCTGAAGAAATTTACTACGTGCTGTTTAATTCCCTGCATTAAGATGTCTAAGCCACTGGTCACAGAGAAATGACTTGCTGGTTACTGAACCACGTTTTGTTAAAATGCATTTCAACTGGAGTTCTCACCTACCTTCAGCAACCTTCACTAGCCCCAAGGTAGCTGTCAACCGGTACCCATCTTTGCTCCTGACCTGCTCAGCAGACAGTGTAGCTAAATGCCAGGCACTGCTGTAGGCCATTGTATGTGTGCATGTATGCATGCACAAACTTGCGCCCCTGTGCTCGTCAGGTAAGGCAGGAAAATGCATTATTGATGGTGTTTGAGGTTTGCAAAGCAAAGCAAGGAACCTCTTTGATCTCTCATAGACGCCGTGTCGCCTGCAATCTCCCTCAGATTCAGTCGTGTGCACACAGCACCGGGAGGCAAGAGCCACAAATTTCTCCTTGATCACTTCTCCCTTTTATCTTTCTTTTTTTTCCTTCCGCTCTTTTTTTTATGAGGAGATACTGCCCAAGGAACAATTGTTTTGGTATTTGTCTTGCTCTGTCATTGGGAAAGAGAAAGAGGGAGAGTGAGATGAGAAGAAAAAAAAAAGCCATTATGATTCCTCCAGTAATTGCGGAACGATTGAAAATTGAACAGGGGAATTCGCTGCCAATTAACTGTATATTCATAAGGTACTCTTATCACCCGAATTGAATTTACATGCAGAACGATGCAGCATGTGTCGGAACAGGGGGCATAATTGCAAAGCATGGCCAAGTGAGTTATGCAAATGGTGCTCATTTCCCCACAAATTTGAAGTGACTTAGCCTCTACCCATATTCATACAATGCCTTAATAACTTAAACATAAGGTAGCGCTACTGTAATAGCTGTGTTAGATTAAAGTTTCCAGTGCTTAGGTGGAAGAAATGAATGTCCCAGAAGAAAAAAACAAAAAACATTCAAAACTACCAGGTTGGATACTTAATTTTGTTGTTGGTTTTTCTTACGGACTCATAATTGTCAGTGAAGTGATATTAGGAAGGCAGGTATCACTAGCAGCACCTGTGGTCCATTATAGCCACTGCGTATGTGTGAATGTGGATGCGCATCTGTGTGTTTTACCACAGTTATGTGGCAGTGAAGAGATCAAGCTTATCCTTTGTGACAGTCAGTTTTAAGTCCTTTTCGAAACTGGGTGGTTCAATTTACCACCGTCGCCCCGCTTCAATCACATGCAACCCGCTCTTACACACACACACTCACGCGGTCACACACACACTCCTCTGAAATGCTGTTGGACAAACCATTGACCTTCACTTTGCAATCTCTGAGGTCGATCAGTAGGCCATTCTTCCATGTAATGTTTACATCTCTGCGGGCTATTGGGCTACAATGGGGAGATTGCCTTTGGTCAACAACCTGTGTCCACAATGGTCATTTTCCCTGGCTTGGCCCAAGGGGGGAAGGCCATCAAAGCAGCATTGAATGGAATGAGACATTAGGGTCGAGAGAACGAATGAAAGTCAGATTCTTGACTACAAGAAACAGATTCTTTCTACAAGAAAGCACCAAGGCACTTTCCTTTTAGCAATTAAAATGCCTTAATTGTCATGCCATTGTTATGTTAGACTTATTCTTAAACAAATTCTTTTTGACTTTGGTTTTCATGCCTCTTACATAGCACGCTCCACATGACATTGCCTATATGCTGGTTTGTGAACTCATCTTTGTGAAACCTGCAACTGCAGAACAATACATTAAAACAGAGGTTCCGCTATAGAGATTTGGTGGATTGTGCATATGTTTCATATTAATGATCAATATTAAAACATCTGTATCTCACTCCTTAATAAGATCTAAGAGCTCATAAAAAAAACACACACGCTATTTCAAGTTGTTTAGTTGGAATATGAATATTTAGTAATGAGTGATTTAATTAGTTTAATTCATAATGATTAACATAACTGGTTATTTCAATCGTGCATGTTAGTAATACAGTTGCACAGTGACTCTCAGCATGTGCATACTTTTAACAATATATTTAAATCTCCAGATTACAATTATTACTTGATATTTCATGAGACGTCTGAGACTAATATCTGACACTGGAGGTTTTGAAATGCTATTGTAAATGTCTGCTCCAGCAGTGTGAGAACAAGTGAATTACCTTGCGCTGACATTAGAGACTAATTTAGCATTTGGAAGTTTTGTAAATTGTTCATTCTCAGATGGGGTAAGAGTGGCCACGTTTTAGCTGTGTTTTCTCGTTAGCAGAAGAGTAATGTGATGAGACAACTGGCTATTCACTCTTTTTTAAAACATAGTAAGGAAATCAAAGACTGCTTTGAACCAAGTTGTTGGGAGTAGAAACAAAAGGGAGCGCACCGGCCCCTGTGATCAGAGTATGCTCCAATAAAGGCTTAACTAATCATTTAAATCTTTTAAAAACTTTGGAAAAGTATGCCCCAGCTCCTAATTCCATTCACATCAGAAAACAATCCTCATTACAAGTTGGTTTATACAGTATCTGCTTGATGACTGTGTGAATGTTTTCAAATGGCTCAGTTCATGAATCTAAAATATTTTGTTAATTAAGCCATGATTAGGTGCAAATCTTATGTTGCTTCCATTCTATTGTTTTCAAGTTAAATCCTCCAAAATCCTCTGAAAGCTGTTTGTCTTGCGCTTATCAATGTACACCCAAAATAGTGGTTATCAGTCCTTATCAGACCCACTAATGTCGTCATATGATGCTGCGATGTACCTCTGTTACATAACACACTCACAGAGTGCTGGGAATATTGGGGGCATGTAACTAAAGGATGGATCTCCCTGAATGTATAGTTGTAGTGTGAATGCGTGTCTGGAATGGATGTGAGCTATTATATCTTTATTATAAATAAGGATTAGCTGCTGTTTTCATTAATATACATTGCACTGGATGTTTTATCACCAAAAAGAAAAACAAAGCTCATACACAGCTGGGATAAAAGCAACAGCCTCCAGGAAAAAAGCGGCATGGCCTTAGAGGACTCACGGATGCAAAATCAAAATATCCACATGACAGTATGTGTGTGTGTACTATATACAATTAGTGAAAGTGTTTGAGTGTCTGTGTGTGTGAGAGATGACAGCCTGCCTGTAGATCCACAGGGACTGGACTGTGAGCAGGTGTACTGATCCATCCCGCAGCCGTGCCAGGACACACAGCCACAGCATGCCAGCAATATCCGCTTTTCACCATCCCTACCTCTCCCTCCCCCCTCCCCACTTTCTTCCAACCTTCCCCAATTCCTTCCAACCTTTTTGAAACTATACATATGCATTTTGATTTATATAAACAAATGTCAGATGATGCAGTGACCTGGATGCATTAAGCAAATTATGGGGTATCAAGGCATGAGCTCCTATGAAAACACTCATTTTAATGGGGCTTCAAAATATTAGCTCAGTCGTGTTTATTCTAATTCCTTTTGCTATTTACATTTCATTGTGTTTTTCATATCTAAATTATACATATTTATAATGTACTTGTATATAAAAACACCGTTCCCCAATGTGAGTGGCTTGGCTGCACACACTTTCCCTGTATTAACTGCCAGAGCTGAGGTCTTTCTTCTCTTATTACCATATTACATAACGTAAGTGATGATTTTCACCAACACCATTAGTATCAGTGCATGAAGAACACAACCGACTTTCAATGTTTTCTCTCTAACCTGGTCCAAGCCCCGCCCTTTTAATACCACCTTTCTGAGCTCCCTGTTGTCTTCCAAGCTCCCCCACATATATTAAAACCTTCCAACAGTCACAGCCACCTGGTTTATAGCCTCACTCTTCACCACATGTCATCAAATACACACACACACACACACACACACACACACACGCCCATGCACGCTAATTTAGCCACACAAACCAGACCCCAGAATCCAATCAAACTTTCCCACCACATTCAACCTCTGCTCTGCTTGTCTGCACCCTGCTTTCACTCCAGCAGCCAATCTCACACACACACACACACACACACACACACACACACACACACACACAAACACACACACACACACACACATCAAAAGTCTCCACAGATGCATAGCCACTTATCATCACCTATCTCTGCTACCTTCCACCACATCAAGCCTTCACTTGCAGTACTTGCCCCTGTTTTCACTGCTTCTCCAGTCATCCAATTCCTCTTTCTTCATTCTTGGCTGATTCTTCTGAATGCTGAGCTATCTATCTATTTATATACATTATTATTTCTGTCAGTGAAATACACAATTCAGTTCTTAGTATTGCTCACCCTGGAGAAAGTTGGCATGTGAATTATTTGTGGTATTTAAAAGAAAATATTTATATATATATTTGTGGTTAGGGGTTCCAATGAGCTCCTAATAAATATGTATAATTTGCTTTTGTTTCAGTATACATTACCTGTCAGTTCAAGCAAACATCTTTGTTGAATCATATGTCATTAGAGTCTTTCTTTTATTAGATGCATTTTTGTTTACCCAGAGACTATAGGCCTCTACTTTGTTTATTACTCTACGAAAACAGAAGACTGGTCTGGCAAAGCCTGTTTTCGAGCTCAGGTATTTGGGGTTAAAGCAACCAATTGCACTTCTCATAGGCAGCACTCAGTTCACAATGCAATCACAGTGTCCTTCCAAACAGACTGAGGACGTGTCTTGAAATAATGTCATTTCCCATGGGGGAAAACTTAATTTCCGCAGTTTCCAAACTTTCAAATGTTTTGCACCTGATTTGATTTAAAAAAAAACATGTTTTTTTTTTTTTTTTTTTGCGCAATACTCATGATATTGTGAAAAAAACAATGCAATAAATAAATGCAATCAAAATTAACCCCTGTGACATTGGTGTTACTGAAAAACACTTGTCACTATACAATATTCCATCACACACTTGTTAGCGTTCTGCTGCAAACTGCATGCTACATTTGTTGCTGCTGTTTGTGCTGCACATTTGGGGTGGATGGGGGTGTTGAAAGAAGTAACTCATACTACACAGTGAAAATGGAGGGAGTCAGCCAATGGGAGGATTAATCAAGGGGCTGATGTCTGTGAAGCTCAACTACAGTAGCAGTGGCCACAAGAGACTCGAATCAAAGCTTGCCAATCTTTACGCTTGTGCCTGTCTCTGCCTCAGTGCTGCCCACACATGTGGGTAATTGGTCAAATGCAAGAGATTATATGATTTCACAGAGACTGGCCTTTAATGTTAGTTCGGATGGCCTGTTTGTCTCTTTTGAACAAGGCCTGTAAAGTGTTAAATGTGAAAAGTGGCTTGTGCCCAAAGCATTATACAACATGTGTATTCATGTGTGCATGAACTGTACGTACATGTGCTTCTGAATAAGTGAGCATGTGTATGGAGTGGTTGAACTGTGCATGTGAATTGCTCGTGTCCCTGTTTCTGGCACACAGATGCTCTTTTGATCTGTTTTTGTGTCCATTTTTTCATACTTGCTTGTGCTGTTGTGGTTTCAGAGATGAATAAATGTATGGACACATTCCCGTGGGTGCTGCTTTATTACTTTTGGTTCGTTGTGCAGCATAAACAGTTTGACAGCTTGATTCCATTTCACTTATTACTGCTATTGCCGTCTGATGTTAAAATGAAAACAACTTAATTTGTTGTTCACTTGCCAGTCAACATTTTTATCTGTGTTTACTTGCAAAATAGGACAGGTTGTTTTTAATAAATAACATTTAAGCCGTATATACCTGTATGGCTGTGGGACACTCAAGCATGTATAATACCATTCACATACCAAATGAGAGTATTCCTGAGTAGCCTAACTTGTCCTTATATTTGGCATGTCTGACACATGACATGTATGCCATAAGGTGAAAAATAAAGGGAGTGAAATTTGAGTTTATTGTATTTAAAAGTTGGTCGTGTGAAACAATTTGCAAATGAGATGTAATTGCAGCTATTAAATTGAGTTTTTATATTAGTATAATGTATTATAGTTAATGAGTAAGAGTTTTCTAACACACAACACGCAACATGACTTTAGAGTGGCAAAAACATTATCAACTGAACTTGTATAATGTGCAGTTTCATAAACACAGATTTACAGCTGTGTCATAAAAAGTAACATTTCGCCTTAACATAAACATGAAAATCCAAATTTAAACTCCTAAGGGGCATTAACAGGCTGTTTGTGTTTCAAAACATTGAATGATTAATTGCTAATGCGGTGTACTAGGGTCAGGGTTACTGAATCCCATTTAGTGCGGCTTCATCAGTGCGGTGTCACCAGGTGTTCAGATGATGATGGGGATGAGGGGAGGAGGCAATGTTGAGGGTAATAACATCATCATAACCAATTAAAATATTATATGTGAACTGAAAATGATAGGAGGAACTGATCTGTGTCTCCATATGCAAACATATTTTGTTGTTCTTTAGTGCATTATGGACTGGTGAGAATATAAATAAGTGAGAAAGTAAGAGTTGCATTTATTCACAGGCTAAGGCAGAATACCAGTTGGCCTGGAACTATATTACAATGCAAAGCACCATACCCTGAGTTCCTCCTCTGAGCAGCTCAACACACAAAGAGGAAATTAGATAAGTCGCTGTAGTGACAAGTAATGCTGTTATATACCTCCCCATTGGTCTTTAGATATTAATTACATGATGCTGGTTTGGTTATATTAGCCAAAGAAAGAAAATGATAGAATCAACAGAAATTTAAATATGAAAAAAATTTATGTAATTGTATTGCTAAGAACTGTTAAAAATCAAGTTAAAAGGGCTATTATTTTTAGCACTCTTGCATTGTTTGTAGTGCAGTGATGCAGATAATACAAATGATGTTTTAATGATTTTCTTTTAGCTTGTACATTCAAGGGTTAGAGTGCCGTAACTCTCAACTTAACCTTTTAATTTCCCTAAATACTCCAAACCCCCAAAATACCACTTGTGTGCTTGTATGGATGATGAGGCATTGTTGGAATACTGAGCATATTAATATTGTAACAATTTCAGAACAATGTACTGACAGGTGACAAATTATAGGGAAATCCTGCATAAATGACTTATAAATACAGATTCTTTCAGGGCATAAGGGTTCACTGAGTGATTTGGCGATGTGAATCACAGGCTATATCCCAGTCAGTCACCAGACAGTTTGAAAATGCTCTCTATCATCAGAACCAAGGTCCATAAAACTGTATGGTTGTGACACAAAAATACAATATACATACTCATTCTTTGCCTCCAATTTATAAAGCCGTAGGTATGCATGCATGGTTCTGTTTTAAATATCTCAGCATATCATTCAAAACCTCGTCACACGTACACGAGCCTGATTTCTACTCGTTCGCCATAAATGAATGTATTCACACCCTTAGCCAACCTTTTGCATATCAATACTTTTGTCTGCTCCGCCAGTCTTTAGACCTGTCAATGAACAGGAAACACCAATTGTGTTACATCAAATATTCTATAAGAAGGCCAGAGCAGCCATCTTTATGCGTGACCAATAATCAGGACTCTGGCTTTTTATAGCCCTTGTATCATTAATTCATTGTACTTGGAAACAATCATCTGCAGTGACATCTTAATCATCATTAAATATCAGAGGAGTAATCAATAATTTAGTTAAAGGCAGGGTAGGTAAGAAACTTGCAAGAAACTGCTAGATTTTGAAAGTATGCAACAGAGAACAACAATTATATATATAGAATTGAAGGACTGTGGACAATATCCAGATTACTGTGTTTTCACGCATCACACATGGCTGATCTTTCAGACCCAGGACAGAGTAACATACAGTTCTGTCACGCAACATACAGACAGGTTCTTGTGTGTCATGGAGTCACAGAGTCCTGATAGCGAGTTGCTTTGTCTGGAAGAAATGTGACCGTTCTCCTGATCCACTAGGACAACAGAGGTTTTATCCCTAACAGGGTGTAAGATGTAATGTCACTAACTGCTATACAAATGATTTCATCCACTGTGTGGATGAATACCTGTACTTACTTTTTGTTTTATTCACCGGAGGGTAGAGAAAATACAAAGTATATTTTACCTGTTCTGGATAATTTTCATTATTTTTAAAATAAAACATTGAAATGATAAATGCCTTTTCTTTACACTGGACAAGTTGTGTCCAAGTTGTGTATCTTGACTGATTATGAAGACTGTTCAGACTTTCCCTGTAACATCGTGGGACTGATTGAGGAGGAGGGGCTGTGTTAGGTGAGGGATTCGCCACAAGGTAAACATAAACATTAGCTTACCGCAGTCGAGCGGTGGCAGGGACCTGGCAGTAGAAATACAGCAGCAGATGCTTTTTTGAAATAAATGTGTAAGTCTGGTCTTTATGTAAATATGCCTGAGGTGCGCAAATTATCATGTTCAATTAAATTTTATTTATATAGCACCAATTCATAACAGGGGATATCTCAGTGCACATGTAATGTATATTAATTCATATAATTTCGTATGTATGGTTTATACATCTACATGTTCATCCCTCCAGTGAAGTTCAGAGACTTGTAGAATGTGCGCAGAGGAACACTGAACCTGTTCTTGTGGCTTTGAAGTGGACTACCACCTTATCTTGAGACTATGCTGGTTTTTACTTTTATTTCTCTCCCATCTGTGTGACGGTATCACTGTCACAAAGTAGTCCTGGTAAAGTAAACACCACTGTCAGCCTCAGGTAAGAAAAACTATTCGAGACAAGGATGTTTTGTCATCTCTTTTCATTGTTCAGATCAGGGGCGTGGGACGTGGAAAAAAGGGGACTCAGTGTACAAGGCCAACCTGGGCTTTACTTTGAAAGTCCAACTGGACAGTGCATATTGTTGTTCTTGTTGCTAACTAGATCACGGAGCTCTGCGTGTCCAGAAATGACATGGAAATGGTATCTACAATGTCATATTTTTAAGCACAAAGCCACTGCCCAAGCGGCAGGATGTGAGAACATGTTGCCTGTAAAGATACTAGAATGAACAGCCCATAGAGAATGCTTATGTACGTGTCGAGAATTTTGCACTACACTCCTGATTGAGATACTTCTTCCAGGTTACCACTTTAGGGCCTTACCAAGCCCCCTGAGAGAAAAGATTTAAATAATGCCCTGCTGATTTTAGTATTCACAATCGCTCCTTTTTGTATAATGCTTGAACTCTCTCTTCTCTCTTCCGCCCTCTCCCTCTCCTGCTCCTTTAGTCTTAAAAAGGAGGAGTGAGTGGGTTGCAGGTGTAATTACTTAAGAAGGAAAATACTTCTTTGTAAACTGCATCAGTGCTGACATCAAACTGACTTTATTAAAACTCCACACTAGCGAATAAAACAATAAAGTCATACATTAAATTCAGCAGAAGAGAAGCTGGAAGGAGAAGAGCTGCTGTTTCCTGGCAGACAATATTTGGTTTGATAATTTCAAATAATACTGTTATTTCTATTTCATGTTCATCTACTCTGTGGAATGGAGCACAGTTCAAAATGAAAAATAAGATGCATTTCTAATGAAGATTCTCCACTTATGCGTTAGATATCTCATGATTCAAAGACTGGATTTAAACAGTAAAAACTAAAAGTGTGTGAAATTAAAATGTCCAGAGAGGAAAATAGGCGTGATGGCGCACACATGATGATGAGCTGTAATAAACTGAAGACCAGAGAGTCTGGCTTGCCTCGGGTTGTCTAGGGACTGCGACTGTTTAATTGAGGTTGTATCAGGGACCTCTTGGGAAGAATTTAACTTGTCGGGCTAATCATCATAATGTTGGCCTTGGGTCAAGGCCCATTTTCATCCATTCCATCAGAAAGGCAGGGTCACTTTATTCAACTGAGGACTCCTCTGCAATCATAAACCAGGCCAAACAGAGAGGCGAATGGTTATGTTGATTAACTCTTAATGAACTATCTGCTGAGTTGCCATATTGTCCCAACAATATTGTTTTGGGTTCGGGGAGTAATAACTGAATAGGTCATTGAAAGTATTATAAAAGTTTTCCCAATTTCTATGCAGAATCTAACGTCTCTGTGGAAATATGTTGAGGAAAGTACATTGTTTCTCAGCAATTGAACACAAATGTTGTCTTTTCTGTTTCATTTTGTTTCTGGTTGGAAATGGCCAAGTAAATCATGCTTTTCTTTTGAAGTCTGTTTATGTCCCAAGGGTGTGAATAACTTAGTCGTGTTTTTTTGCCTAAAACATGCAATTTTGGGGGAACAGAAAGCAATGAAACAGCTTGTTTGCATTTAAATTAGTCTCCCACATCCGCTAGTATTCAAAGATAATCTTACAAGCCTATCAAATAATTCCATGAGGGTGTAAACTGTACCAAATGCATATGTGTTACTGTTAGACTATTGCAATAGATGTGATTATGATGAATAGTAAAGCAGGTACTTGCATGCAGTGACACAGTGACTCAACAAAAAAACACCATTACTTAAATTATATATCACGTCACAGTCACTTTTGTCATCGTCATGTCTCCCTGAATAAAAAAAAAACTGCAAGACTTTCGCTATCTGTCACAATTTAAAACAGAACTGATTAACCTGATTAACTGATTAACACATGTAGGATAAATAAGGATCCTGAATATGTTTTAACGCGAGGAAGACAGCTGGGATTCAGTCAGCAAATCCTGTTGATACTGCAGTAGTGAGGGCCGGGATTTATCACCCACTGACAAATTTTGATGGGACCAGAAAAGCATGAAATTGAAAATAAACCATTGCATATATTGATCTATTTCCATCCTGTAGTGGTATAAAAAAGTTTCTTTTGAGAACGGAGACAGATTTCAAGTTAACTGTATTCAGAATATTTGCATATGAATGTAAGAAAGGGCATGGCATCACCACAAGTAAAATATTACAAAATAGTTTTGCTTTCCAGACATATTAACCCAATATGTGAGGTGTTTATTTCGCCTAATCTTTTGGTTGATACACTACCTGATAACTACTTTAATGCGGAGCATTAGGACTATTAGTGTGTTCCATTTACCTCAGAAGTCGGAGGTCAGAGCTGGGAATTACGTCACACCCAATTTGGCGTTCCAGTTCACATGTCGGAAAACCTCGCTCGGTTTACAACTAGCCAGGTTAGCCCATACAGTCTATGGGTTAGCCATTGTTACGTCGGTTGATAAAAAAACGCATTGTGCGGTATTTATGCATACTAAACACAGCAGCAACATGTCCACAGACAGCAGTTGGACAGCACAAATTTCTATGAGCCACAAGTACAACTAGCTACACCTTTTAACATCATATGCCAACAATAATATTTGTGGTTAAAATGATAACAACCTATAGAATACTACCTATGTCCACACACCTGAATTGTTGTCAGAAAAAACTTCAGAAATCTTTAGTTTAGTGTTGTGTGTCAAAATATTGCTGATGCATGAAGGAGAGAATCTGGAAATAAGAAGGGAGAGATTATTGTCAACCAACTAAGCCAAGGGCGACTAGTCCGACATGCCCTCAAAAACACCAGTGGAAAAACCCACTGAGCTGCAGCACACACTGACAAGACGTCCGCCTGCTGCCTCTCCTCTCCCTTCCAAACATTAGCTACCCTCCAGGCAGTCAATGGACATAGAGTTGTTACATTTGTTACAAATTAACAACTCACCTGTCTGAAACTCTTGCTCAAATCTATGTAGCTAAGCTGGTAAGAGGATATACAGCTGAACCAAAGCCGTGTTTACCAGCTTCTCACGACCGCCCTACTCTGCTTCGGATTGGCTAGTAGTCCTTAACTAGGAACTGCGCGTGTGCAACTCCCAACAAAGATCTTGTAGAGGTAAGATGCATCACTCCATAGCTAAAACCAAACGTTCAATATACAGAGTGAAAAGAGGAGCTGCAGTAATGTGCGGTAAGACAAATATGGTGTTTTTTGAAAAGGAAACCAGGTAAACCTGTTGTGGTACAACCCCTAAATAAGATTATGAACCTGAAAATGAGCATAATATGACCTCTTTAAACTGGGGGCAAATTAAACAGCCTTTTTTGCAGTTGTGGCCCTGTGGATCACTGGGCTGGTTTAGCCGTTACTTATTTTTGGCACAGCATGCACTGTTACATACATAGGTGACCCAACAGATGCAGTATGGTTGAATTTCAGAAAACAGGTGCGGGTTGGCTCAAGGGCAGAAAAACCTTCCTTCATTGAGATGAAGGAAACTGTCCTTAAATCTGCTGAAACACCCTTGAGCAATATATTAAATCTATGCCACGTTAGGGCAAAAAGTCAAATGATCAAATAAATTCATTTTGGCAATCATTTATTTAATATTGGGTCCTTGTGGTCCATATTTGGCCTGTGTTATCACACAATAGTGCTTGGGCTATACAAAAAAGACATCAGTATTTTACTGTATATTGTAACCAAAAATATAAAAAGAGTTTATAAAGAGTGAAGTGAGGGTGGAGTACAGAGAAGAAAAAAAAAATGTAAATAAAAACACTGTGACCAAGATGTGCAAATTATGCACTTTTCTTTGGTGAAGGTCGTCTTCGGTAGGTTACAAACCTCCCCTGCAGTGACTGTTAAGTGCTTTTTGTGCTAATGATATGCAAGATGTAAAATAGCAAGCTCACTGAGGACAGGGACAGGACACAATAGCAGAGGTGGAGATAATCAGAATAGATTTCAACCGTTCCTTGTTCATCGTAGAAAAAACATGCAAACCATGAATTGAGCATTTCATTACAGCTATTAAAATGTGGTTTTGAGGAGAATAGAGCAATTTGTCTCTTGTATTACTGAGCATGAAGGAACAACTTTTCTTTTATTGGCCTGACTTCATAATTTATTCTGGTTACGGTTCTAAAGGAAAAAAACAAATGATAGTCCTATAACTTCAATAAAATTTGAATTACAGGAAATTTAAAAATGTTGAAGTTTTCCTTTTATCCACTGTTACAATTTCATTATTAGTTTTCTGCATATATATATATATATATATATATATATATACTGCATACATCTTCACGTGTCAATAAAAGAGCAGTGTCTTCAAAACATTTTTTTCAAGTTTTCTGGAATGCAGTTTGTGCCAAATCTGGTTGAATTTCTTTCTTGGGAAAATAAACATTCTGTCTCCTAACCCAGAGGTAAATTTTTCCAACAGAAACCACACTTGCCAGAGGCTCAGCATAATTGATCCATGCAAGCCTGAACCAATGTTCATGTTGGCAGCGCTTTCTCAAAACAAGGCTGAATGTCCTTTCTTTTAAAAAAAGTGTCAGTGGAAAGAATATCTGTATTCCAAACGTTGCGCGATCAATGGTCTGTTCAATTGTAAAAGGTCATAGGGACTCTAATGAGGTGCCTGCTGGGAAAATAACAAGCCCCTTATGCCTCGATAGGCACCTCCTGATGTCAGAACAGGTCAGCTGTAGCACGATGGAACTGCTTCACCTCGGAGAGGATGGCAACATCATGAAGAATGTTTTGTTTTAATACCAAATCTGTATTGTCCTATTGAGTAAATGTCAGATTTTAAAGCTCCATTTCACCTTAAAATGCAGCAATGTTAAGGAAAATTATAAATGATTCATTACTGCACCTCAACGTTAGATCAAATTAATGTTTGTGAGAGAATGCCCTTCACCACTTAATGAATAATAAATAACAGAAGTCTAATACAAAAGTCACAGGTGGAGCAGACCATCTCCATCACGCTGAATGAGGTGAGTTGAGCTTTTACTGATTTAATTAACTGTGCCTAACATTAAAGCTCTGAGTCCTTGGTTACTCATTTAACAGTTGAAGGGGTCATAAACCTTGACCTGTGACCTGTCTTGCCCTGGCAGATCATATCCAAATACTTATATAAATACAGTGCAATATTGGGGACACTAATGCCTTTTGTAATAAGTCAAATTTTCAAAAAATGTGCTGTTTTCAAGCACACTTTTTTTATTGGTCAGATACCAATAAAAATATGTCAACCTGAGGTAATTCTTAATACATTACATTTATTTATTTAGCTGACACACTTATCGAAGCGACTTACAATTACTATATATGTCATATCTCAGCCAATCAAATCTGTGCATTCCGATACTTGCGAGTTGAGTCCGTGAGATTCACCAGAGACATTTTGGAAACACACACAATTGAGGAGACAAAAGGGAAAAGAGATTTCACATGGCTTTTAATCAAGGATGTGCAGATTTTTACATGTACATTCCTCCCAGGGGCAGTTCAGAATCAGAATATCTCATAGATCTCCAATGCTAGCTGGCAGGACAAACTAGAGGTCACGTTTTTCACTGAACAAGAGAAAGTAGGAAAAGTGGTAGCTCTGTAAGAGTGAATGAAAGAGAAGAGGAGGCACTACAGCTGTTCATTTCTTAAGCTGTGTTGAGTGTTTATTATAAAATTGGTTAAGACTACACTTTATCACGTCAATCTACACTTTTTATTTAATTTTTTCTAAAAATTAGGCACTTTATTTTAGTTTACTTAAATTTAGAATTATTTATTAGAGTAGTTATTATTTATTATCCCTCCAGTTTTATGTGAAAACTGACAGTCAATATTCTTGAAATATTATTTGATTTGACAGCCCGTTAAAAACATATGTTGATACAATTATACATTATTGTACTGAACGATGACGCAAGTTAGTGGTTTTGATGTTCCGGACCTTTGCTTCAGGAAATTTTCTCTAACTGGACCTCTATGAATTCTAATTGAATACCCCTGCATTACGCCATCACCACCCCAAAAGTGAAACATATATATAGTAATAGTTAAAAAGAAAGCGTATGCTACATCAAATTCCACAAGAAAGGCCCATGCAACATTTATAAACAGTATGATGTCTCTAAAGCTCAGGAGATTAATATGTCGTCTTCTTCCACCCATGGTTTCTTAAAAAACAACCACAATTCTTTTGACATTTGAGAGAATACTCATACAATAGTACACAATGGCTCCTGTCATGTGTAAGAACAGACACTGCACACATGGAAAGATGTGAGTAATATGTTGTGCCTGTTGCATGATAGTCTCACTGACAGGGACATGTTGATACAGAGCGATGTTGTCAGCATACTTGCATGTGCATATGCATGCTTATGTGTGTACACATGTGAGTACGATTGCAGTGACAGACACGTAGAGAGGCAAAACAACTACTCGGGCTGAATAAAGGTGAGAGCACAACAGTGGGTGGAAGAGAGGTGGGATGAAGCAGTCGCCTCAGTGTGCAGGTTTTTGTGATGAATGTGGCAGCCGCTGTGCTATTTGATGTCCCTCCGTCATGGTTGACGGATTGTGGGCGAGTGGAGCTTTCTGTGTTGTTGACATCGCGCAGCAGCACACAGTGG
This sequence comes from Micropterus dolomieu, assembly GCF_021292245.1. Classification (NCBI taxonomy): domain Eukaryota; kingdom Metazoa; phylum Chordata; class Actinopteri; order Centrarchiformes; family Centrarchidae; genus Micropterus; species Micropterus dolomieu. The sequence goes on along the minus strand of NC_060172.1, from coordinate 15,720,733 downwards.
ATTTGATGTTTGCTGACAGCTTGTCACACTGCTGTTACAATGAACCTTGGGTGGTGAGAGAGAGAATAAAGAAAGGTCTTGGAAGAGTTGAAATAGGGTCTTGCATTTGGTTGCATTATGTGTAACACTTTCTGTGGGGTCTTTGAAGTGTCATTTATGTACAGAGCACATGCAGATCAAAGCTGACTTTACAAAATAAGTCTAAAACAATTTGACTTCATGTTACACAAAACTTTTTAGTTCTTGTACTAAAAAACTAAAATTGTGAACCCATTCTGCCCTACAAGAGGAGATGACCAAACATAATGGGCCAAATAAAACACTGCAACTCTGCATACAGCGACTCACTGTGTAAATGTCAATCACCTACTGGTTTTATCCGTGATGTAAATACATGCTTTCTATTGGCAGCACAGCAGTGCGATGCTCTGGTTCCATAGTTCCTGGAATATTTTGGTTTGAAAAAGGGCTACAAGTGAGCACCAGGTAGGCAGAACATCAAGAAAACAAAAGTGATTAAGGGATATAAATTTTCACAGAGGCCAGATTAAACCAAGTCCCACTCCTAAACTGTGTAATTAGCACTTAAATATTATTTGCTCACTTAACCTAATGAAGCAATGATGATGCTATGGCTAAGTAGTGTTCTAAAGACTGTTCTCAGGGTTTCGCTGAATTACCTACTTCCTGGTGAAAGGCGTTACTTCAGAGTTAAACTTGGGCAGAACTCTGACCTCAACCAAGTTAATACTGATCCATAGTCTCTTTGGATTAGGATGTTCTGGGACACCCAGTTGTTGTTTTTTTGCCAGTTCATCCAGTCTTTCGGTTTCTCTTTCACACTCTGCAGGGTTTTCGTCAAGGCAGTGCCTTACCACAAAACCACAAAAAACCTTTTGTGGTTGCAAGGTTTAGCATTTATGCTTCTCAGAGCAACTCAATAAGGAATAACAAACATTTCATTAAGTACTACATTATTGAGTCATATACATGATATAGTGCTTAAAAGGGAAATACCATATTAGGAAATCTGGAAGCTAACTGCATGAGTCTGCAATTTGACTTTAGTCTCAAGTGAACTCTCCTAAACTGGTTTGATAAAATAACATTCCATACAAATGAAGCCAGGAAAATGTAAATAATGGCTAAATAATTCCTTGAAACTTTGAGTTGACCAGCTGAAGGGGTGACCAAAGTAAGTGGAGTAAGCGCCAAAAGTCTGAATGTCTGGTGTGCTCCGAGAAATGAGATCTCACTCAGAGGGTTTAGCCTAAAATGATTGTAATCAATTTATTTATTAGTTTTAGGTTCACCTATAGAACAGAGTAGTATAGGAACTGTTGGCATAAAGATATGAGGAAACTACAAACATGTTGTAGACACCCAGACAGCCCAACAAATAGTTAAAGTTCCCCTTCGAGGGAACTCGAACTGCGACACTATGGGAACGCCTCTAGGCGAAGCAGGTCTGAACGTGAATGAAATCACTCCAATCCTATTGGCTTGTTGCTAGAACGGTACGGTGTGACGGAATAACCGGAGGAGTATAAAGCACACCTGTACACACTCATCATTAGCTTTTTTTTTATTCAGCAGGCGCTCTGTATGTTGTTTGAAGAAAGCTCCAGTCCTACAAGCAGTGTGTCTTACCTGAAGAAGAAGTCTACCAGCATGTCCGGCAACCAGATGTACAGAAGGTGTGTTTTTTCTTGCCCTCGGTACATCACGGATGGAGATTCTCATGAGATGTGTGTCTCATGTTTGGGGATGGAGCACGCACGGGCAGCTCTCGAGGGGGCTGCCT
>NC_060172.1:15693315-15718829 GCF_021292245.1 Micropterus dolomieu | reverse complement strand
AGAGACTGCGTCGGCCCGCCGCACCTCTCTCCCCGCCTGAAGCGCCTGCTTCATAGTTTAAGCTAATGATGAGTGTGTACAGGTGTGCTTTATACTCCTCCGGTTATTCCGTCACACCGTACCGTTCTAGCAACAAGCCAATAGGATTGGAGTGATTTCATTCACGTTCAGACCTGCTTCGCCTAGAGGCGTTCCCATAGTGTCGTAACCGACGCAGTCTCTCGTTCCCCTTCTCGGGGAACCAGGGTTACATACGTAACCCGAGACGATCTGTTTGAAGACTTGTTGTATTAAAAGTTAATGGGCATATTTCATGTCACATGTAGAAACTTATCTTTTGAGGGTGGTTTCCACTGTCTGAACCCTGGTTTTTCCAGGCTTTTCTGTGTGGAGTTTGCATGTTCTCCCTGTGCCTGCGTGGGTTCTCTCTGGGTGCTCCGGCTTCCTCAAAAGACATGCACGCTAAATTAATTGGTGACTCTTTATTATCCAGGGTGCACCCCGCCTTTCGCCAATTGTCACCTGGCACAGGCTTCTGCGACCCTGTACACCGGATAAGTGGTTGATGATGGATAGATGGAAACTTAGGTTTTGCTTATCTATAAGACTCAAGGAAACAGAGTTAAAAGTACTGGGTACAGAAAGGGTTAGAGGGTTATATAATCTTTATTCTTAAATAGATGATTCTGTTTTGACATTTACCTGGAAAAGACCACCATCTTGTGATGCAGTTTAAATCCAGTTGTGTCACAGTTTTGATTCAGATACCTTAGTGTGTATGTAGCCTCTCAATTTACATCTGAGGGGATATTAGTGGTGATATCAGGGAGGATTTTCTGTGAAACTGCAGCGGGAGGTTGTTGGGCAAATCTGGTCAGTTTGTCTCTGATAGTTCGAAATCTCGACTGATAATTTGCATTTATTATAGTCTACCCAAAAGCTAATCCAATCTTATTTTCAACATTTAATGCGTCTAAGAATTTGGTTACCTTTAACAATCAGAACATTCTCTGATATTCCTTTCAAATATTAGTTCTGGTATTTCATATTTTCCCATTAATTCAGCATATTCCAACATTCATTACAAATTCCTTTTTATTATGGTTGTTTTATTTTGATGCATTGTAATCTATATCTATTTATATTAGGGCTGGGCAATGATTACAATTTTTAAGTTTGATTAACTGCATGATTTTCTGTGATTAATCGCAATTAATTGCATAGTTATGTGCAAAATTGAATAATGAATTCTAAAGCAGTGTATTGTGCACTTTTATTTTAAATGCACTGCTATACATGCAATAACATAGATTGCAAACACTTTAAACAAATAAGGTGCTTTTTACCAGCAGTATTCCCTTTACACAGTAGCAAAGAAATTTTTCTTCTTAAATCTCAACTTAAACATTAATGTAATCAAATCAAATATAAAACCAAAGCTATTTGCCACTGCCAGGGCATTACCTTTTATAGCTTGTTAAAACAAGTTAGAGTCCAGAGCCACGATCAGAACATCATAACAGGCACCTTCTGAGCAACAGGTTAACATATATAAATCTGTTTTCTTGTTTTATTCTGAACAGGTATCAGCAGAAACATTTTTCTTTTATCAGGGAGCAGTAGAAACAGTCTATGTTCTTGTCAGAGTGAAGTGAAGTGTCTGCTGCCAAAGTTGAATTGTCTTGAACTTTTTGTACACAACGTGCAGCACAAATCATAGGAAGAGAGACTGATTCTTACTGTTTGTGAGTTTCCAGTATCTATTATTGTTTACTAAATAGGACATCAACAGGAGGGAATTCACATGGCAGAGCATCCCCGCAAAACTAGATGAAGGCCTATCAGGTAAAGTTATGTAGCCTAATTAGCATAATAATAATAATGTAGCATAATTTTAATTTAAGTTAAATAGGCTACAGCTGGGTAGCACACAGAAGCCGTTGCCATGGTTACTATCCATATAGCGCCTGCCGTTTACTTGCAGAGTGCTTGTCTCCCTTTCTGATCACCGGAGCAAAGAGCAGCCCGGCGGGGCCAAGCAACTACGTTGTAATTTCCGAAGACCACCATCTTCCCCAATACTAATCAGCATGCAGTGTGTAGCTATTCACTTCGCTATGCCATTTGATCACTTGTCTTGCTTTTGTTTATCTACTTCTCCCACACGCTGCATCCAACGTAGTCTGCCAAAGCCTCCCTCCGCTGCTTGTTTGGGTGGGTGATTTGCAGGCTGATCAACATCCCGTCCCTCCTGTGACCCAAGGTTTGACTGTATGTGTATTCAGAGCCAGTGTGGAACACACTTTCAAAATAATAATAATAAATACTGCATTAAGGTGCGATAAAATAATTGAGCGTTAATTAGTGAAAGTGTTAACGCGATAACACGTTAACGTGCCCAGCCCTAATTCATATATTCACTTTTTGAAATTAACATATTTAGAAACTTGAGTCATAGCTTGATTTCATACTGTATCATCATCGGGAAAATGTTAACTGTAATGGTTGCTTGTTGGTTTTAGAACATGGCTTATGGTTGCTGGCTTGCTATACTCAAACAAAAATTAAAGTGAACCTTTGCCTTTCTTTGGTGGAGTGCCTGTGCAGTCTGTGTTTATTTGACACAGATGTCTACTGTAATGCAGCTGATGTTAGTTCCAGCTAGCTAACAAAATGCTTTTGTGTTTGTTTGTGTGTGTGTGACATGTCAGATTTTAAAACTAAGCTGGTTCTCTTAAGCCCCTTTCACACTGGACAAAAAACCCACTAACACCCACTAACATCATCGGCTTTTGTCTCTAGTAGGAAAGGCTGCAATCAGCATTCATTCCCAGGTCAAATGACTGTAGTAGTTGCAGGTATTTATCGGCTACATGACACCCTGGTGGACTCGCAAATTTCTATCAGCTGTGTGACTTTATGTCCGCACTGTGACACCTTTCAGAGCACACAGACACTGTAAACACAGGTGTCACCTGCCCAGCACACTGCAACTACAGAAGATGAGCTGTGCTTTTTAGTTTTAAAAAACATCACATTTGCACAGTGGCTAGCAGCTCACTCAGTTCCGCTGTGCAGAACTGGCCCCTGCTGTTACGGTCCAGCAAGAATAATGAAACCATTCAGCAACGTCAAACATAACACATCAGAAAAAAAGCAGAAAGACAAACTCCTTTACTGGCAATGCGAAAGGAGTCAATTGGCCAAGGGTGTGGGTTTCATTTGAACATTTGAGTTCTGCACCAATTTCTGCATCAATTAATGGTGGGAAAGTTGTAATTTATGTAAAGGTAAACATAAATGTCAGGCATCGGGTAACAATTCAAAATAGAAATATAATATTATATATTATAATATATAATATTATTTTGAGAAAAAAAGTGTAAAATTATTATTTTTAAACATCTACCTGCCCTATAGTCCTACTCTGCTGTGCATTGGTCTACATTATTGCTCTGCTGGTATGGTAGTATCACCTTCAGACCGTCTGACAGACACAGAACCCCATTTGGGACTTTAGTGGATAAAACAAGTGTGCTGCTCTTCATTGGAGGTGGACAACTGATATTAACTGAAAACACTTCAACAAATTAGGCATAAGTAAAGCAGCTCACAGACGCTTCAGTGAGATGCATCCAGGATTGGTGAGACAGTCCTAAACAGAGCAAAGGTGTCTGTACGCAAGGGGGACACAGAAACAGTAGCAACACAGAGCTACCAGTCAGAGGATAGATGCCACACTGCAGTCCAGGGGCGTAGGTATAGACAATGCAGACAGTGCAGCTGCCCGCACTGTACTGGGGGGCTGTGACGAGGGCGTCCCCGCTGAGTTACGAGCAAGACTTTGTCAGTTACATAGTAAAAATGCACCATGTGTTATCAATCAGCAATAAACACCCAATTCACCACAATCAAAACAAAACATTTGCTGGGGAGTTCAGGTAGTATATATACACTTATATGTGCATTTCCCCCTTTGCTATGGCGTCTGACACCACAGACTGAAGTCTGAAGCAAGCAGTAGGCTATAAGGTATATGGTAAAATATAAAAAAATACATTCCACAGATTCAATAGAATGAATTTAGTCTTGAATTTTCTTTGGTATTCGTGTCACATAGCCCACATATGCAGTGGTGATTGCTGGGTAATATGTATATGGTTGCCCAAGTTTGTATTTGATCATGTGACAAGACCACAAGACTCCAGAAACCAAGTGAAATGCAAAATCTGATAGTAGACTAGCAGAGCACCCGTGAAAGCTAGAATTCATGCTATTCAAACATAAAATTTGTTTTAAGAAGAGAGAGGAGAGAAAACAACAGGAGGAGAGGGTCGCAAAGCTCCCAAATAAGATTGTTTTGGATTCCTGAGGACATTGTCAATGCAGGCTTGCCGGATGTCATTCAAATAAGTGAGTAACTTTACAAGTGCTTTTTCAGTGGATTTGGTGTGGCTCCCATGCTGCTGTTTTAAAGGCTGTTATCGTTTCGGGGACAGGTCGCTGATGAGTAAGCATACCTGTTTAATTGTGTGGATCTGTTTGTGGGTATTAAACTGTGTGTGCGCCTAGCTTGCCTGTTTTCAAGACATGTGTTGTGTTATGAGTAGGCCACTTTTCTTTCTTATTCACCATAATGTCTTGTCTCTCTGTCGAAGAGGAATGTGGTTATTGTGCTGAAATTGCCCAAAAAAGTCTGTGTCATTTCAGAACCGTGCACACCTCCTGGACTCAGTTGTTTGTAGTGACGTTTCAGGATTTTGACAGTGACATCACTGGCCATGCTCCTTATAACCTTCTCTTTGACTTCTGTTCTTTGCAAATACAAAAGTCTTGGTGACACAGTCCGACTCCAAAATCCATTACATGATTGTAGCCTACTTTAGACTGCTGCGTCCAGGTGCCCGCAGCACAGCCGCAGCAGCAGCGTGTGTATGTGTTGGAGAGAGACGCACACAAAGAGAACTGTTGAATTCAATTCAATTCAAATTAGCTTTATTGGCATGAATGTGTAACAACAACATTGCCAAAGCATCATACATACAACATAAGAACAATCAACCCCATACATTTCAATAAACAAGTAATATGGAAATAAATTGATTTAAGGAGCTTTAAATTAGGTATTAACTGCATCAGTTGTTAAACCGTGCAAAACGAGGAAACAAGGCAAATAAATTTGCCAATATAGACAGCAGTGTGTGTGCGTGTGTGTGTGCGTGTGTGCTTCGTAACAGCATAGCCCAAGGGCCCATCATAACAGCCTGCGCTGTTGCCCGTTGTTACTACCTTATGTCTTTGCTGAAGTCCAAACTTTTTACAAGACTAAATAACTGGAGACTGCCAGGAAATACTAAAACATGCACATATGACTTGAAGCAACCTATTCTATTATGACTTTATTCTCAAAATCTAAGATTACAAATATTTATTTCTAACAATGGTCCTAGCACTGATACTAATCCATTGTAGTTGACAGACTAGAATTCGGCATTTTGGTTTGTTATCCTTTCAATAATTTACAGCTGACTGTTAACCGTTTGTGTATCAAATACATTGACTAGACACTGACAGACAACGGTGGTTATATTTAAAGGTTTTGATCAAAATTACTGCAAGAGACAGTTCATCAGTTGCTTGATATTGGTAGGGGCATGTCTTAATTCTATTCCCTTGCAATTGTTTTTTTTTTGCAAGTTTAGCAGTGTTTTAAAAAACCTGCATGTACACACTGATGGTGTAAAAAGGGTATTATTTAATTTAGACTCTAAACGGTTTGCATCTGTGTTTTTACAGGATGTTCTCAAAAGAGGCTTTAACTTAATACCCACTTGATTTGTCAAATGCAAGCTGCTTGTATTAGCTCGTAGCCTTGTGTTAGCTTCAGATGAACTTTGGTATGCATTTTTGCACAGATCGACCAGTAACTCCTTTAAAATATTTGATACATTTGATAAACTTGTCTAATCCGATCCTTTGAGCATAAAAGTTGAGTCTAACTTGAATATTTAAAAATAATCTGAGTGCAACACAATGCCTTGATATCTAATACTGACATGGAAAAACAGACTAGAGAATTTGTATTCTATATTTTAATTACCTGAATCGCCTAAACTAATAAGTCTTAACTGGTGTCATGTGATTCCCAGCAAACGTTGTAACTTTTTAACTCATTAATTATGAATGCTATGATGGCTGTTGTGATAATAATGATAATCCAATATAAATGCAAATTCCTCACCGAAGCAATAAAGACAATGCATTATTAATACGTTTTCACACACACTAAAGCAGAAATCAGAATCAAATGATCACAGTAAACTTTGTAAGAACTTTAACTCCTTATGCCTCATCAAAGTAAAAAGGCTCCTTCAAAGTAGATCAAGGAAAATATCAATGGGATTTGGACTTGTACAAGCACAAAGAATTGTTCTCATACCTTTTATAGAAAGTTTGATCATGCCAGACAATCTATTGCTGCTGCCTTAAATTGAAAGAGTGGAACTATCAAAACATTAAAAACTAATATTGTGCATGCACAACTGTAGCCTGCTTTTTATTTAGATGGTGTAAAAATATATTTCTCAAAATACAACATTAAGTCAAAATTACACTGACACTCTTAAGTAGACTTTGTAATGATGACATATTTCAGTAGACACTGGGCCAGTGTGATCAAATTTTCTTTGCAGAGATTTAAAGTTCCAAGAGAAAGGAAACGATGCTGGGGAGGGCAGAAGGAGGTCACGTATGTTTAGTATTGACTGCACCAGCATATCTTACACTGTAAGCTGAGAGTGATATTTTTTATTTTTTTTTACGGTTATATCCTTTTGCTCCCCTCACTGTGGACATTTTGAAACAGTTTGATAGCTGTCTCACGCCTGTCTGAGGCTTTGATATTGTAACAAATGTATTACCTCTAGTAATGTCTTTTTCCAAGTACTGCCAATATTTTATTATTAACACATGCAATCTCTAATTAACTATTCCTGAAGGTTGCGTTACATCATATCAGGTTTAACTTAACTCACAACCTCTCAAACAATTACATAAGCAATGTAAAACAGCAATTAAGAATATATGGTGTAGTTAAATAAATCAAATTTTCAGTTCGCATAGTAATCCAGGCCTCATAGCTGGTTAATTTGATTAACCAAACAGCATTTAAGCCAGTGAGAATCATGGACAGGTGTGAATAGTGCAAGCTCTTCCTGCATGACAAATACTAACACTTCAATTCTCGATCTCTTTAATGCAGTGCTAAACTTGTACGTGAGGTTTGAAAATTCTATGGATCGCCTGTGTATCCAAGGATTGAATTTAAGGATTTGATCTGGTCCACTGGGCTTAGTTAGCTCTCACTTCCATCTTTTTCTTGTTTGCCTAACATTCAGCTTCTGGCTACCGAGGATGCTTTTGCTTGACATGAAAGTGCAAGCTATGGTTTAATGAGATAGCGGCATTTCTATTTCTGCAAGCTGCTCGACAAAGCTCAGGTTTGGTCACGTCGGCCTGTCCTTGAGAAAAGAATGAATTACATCTAAGTCAATCTGCAGTTTCACTGAATAAGAGTTTCAGATAAAAATGCATTACATCTCAACCCAAATTCAGTCCCTTGTATACAGTTTGCCCTGGCACTCTGAAAACCACTGAACTAATAAAGCACTCAAAATCATGCCATGCCCTCATGTTTTTTCCCAAGAAATCAGCATTACATGGCCAAACTAATTGTCAAGCGGAAAAGATCAAAACTTTGACACCCAGAATCGTTTTCCTTTATGAACATTGTTCTGCTAATGCAGGGAATGCTTTGACATTTCAAATAAGAAAGTGTCAATTCTTGAAAGTTCATGAGAGGCATTAAAGGTGATCGATGTGTCGTGCAGAAAATTGCCAATTCCACAACAAGGGACAGTTTCAAGACTGATTAGTTTGATGTGCCCCTGCCAGACAACATCTCTTGATAGATTGCCAAGTTTGTATCATTACCACCACAGCTCGCCTTTTGATTCTTGATAAAAATTCTTGAATCTTGATTCATGCCGGTTACATCAAACTCTCAATATCGCCTCTCACCACCCTTTCACTTCTTCTCTGTTCACCAAGACTGATATCAAATGAGATAATGACATAACCAATCGGATTTTGAAGGAGGAGATGCGATGCCACTCTAAGAGGCCAAAATTTGTCATTCTGTGGATGCATCCAGTCGACCTGTTATCTGTTCTCCACCTCCCATCCTGATCAAACACAACAGGCCCTCCAAAACAAACATCCGTCTATCCGGTGGGACAGCCAGCCCTTCTGGGTCACAGCTCGGATGAAAACGACCTTGACACTCAGTGGGTCTGCAGAAGCAAACGTTCAACTTGAATCATACAAGGGCTAGAGGGACCTAATGAAGCCTTCATAGGGTGTTTGAGTTACGTAATGAACCGTGAATACAGTGGCCAAGTAAGGTACGACTGAATCAATAGTATATTTCAATGGATGTGTGACAGTATACTTCCTCACCAACAAGGCTCATTTGGCAGACCACAAAGGCCACAGGATTGTTTTGCTGTCACGTTTGCTGTTTACCTGTGTGTGCTTTAGTGAGTCAATTCTGTGCACTTTTCTAATCTTACGGTATTGGGAGGCTAGCATGATGTCCTCAGTCCTGGCCACATAATAGACAGACAAGGACTTGGCACCCTTGCGATCATCCTTTGCTCTGTGCAAAATGCAGTGGGGTAGCACACAGTGTGTGTACGCGTATGTACTGTATGTGGCTGCCTGTCATCATCATATGTCTTGAGGGGGTCTGATAAATCGAATATGCTAGCATGATAAATTGGCAAAGAGAAGCCTCACAAAGCACTTAATAATCACTGCTAATTGCTCCATTCATTATCATCTGATTGGGGAGCCACATAAGAGTCTTTGCTACATGGGAGCAACAGCAGTCGTGAATGCTGTCATATGAGCCAGATCTGCATTAATCTACACATTTTCTACATAAAAATATTAAGAAAAAGAATATGTAAGGAAGATAAGAAAATAATTCACAAACTCTCTGGTAAAGAGGAAGATGTAATGATGGAGTAATTGGCTCTGTAGACAGAGCCATCCACCAAATGGCACTTTTATGAACATACCAAACAACGATGGGCAGGCTACAAAGCTTTTACAAACAAGGGGGCAAGCAAGCAATAAGCTTAAAGCAACTTGCTACCCCATACTTGTTTAAAAGACAGACTCCCTGGAAAGAATGAAAGAATAGAATGAATTTTAGATCACCAGTGTGAATTTGTGGAGTGTTCATCAATAGAACGAAACACCAAATGCACAAGTCCTTGATCTACTAAACCTCTTTCATTCAGTGTCTGAAATCTAAGTCAGTATTCATCCCTGGTTCTTTTGTCTTTGCTATCTTTTAGTTTATTTCTTTGTGATCTGTTACAAGAACAAGGTTGTCAGCCCCTTTATGTATATTTAAAAGACCTTTTAATTAAAATAAAGTGATGAAGATGAAACCTAATCTTCCACAGCCTTTATGGCATTAATGGTGCACAGTACACATCTATGGGACACAAAGATTTTTCAATCATACTCGCCAACTTGTGGGTGTTACCAGCGTGTTATCAGTGTGGATTTTACAGTATCAGAAAGGGAGCTAAGGGTCCTTATTCATAAAGGTTAACTTATGTATTTTTCAGCCTGACCTATTTTCCCATGTTTTTGTGTCTATGTGACGAATAGGGACAACATTTTTGGAAATTGAGTGAGCATGCTGCAGTCGGCTGCAGCAAAACAGGACTGCACCATAATCCTTGCGGCAATTGCTCCCCGTCAAAGTGTTTACGCTAAAGTGCCTGTTTTTGCCACTGACCGGCTCAGATTGTTATTACAAGTGTCTGACAACATTGTGGAAAGGACCCCTATAGAGATATACCTTTTTCTAAAGAGTAAAATCTTTTTAGTTTAACAAGAACCAGTCGCTGTATCGCTCTCGTCAAAGCCACCAGACTACCTTGACAAAAATTTGTGTTATTATGAGACTTTTGTGTTTTTAACCCTTTAAAACGCCAAAGTCACACAATAACACAAACAAACAAACCGACCGAGGCAATGGTAGACCAGCAACTCCCATGTTCTGTGAGGTAAAATTACAATTTTTATCACTGGAGTCTGGTGGCTTTGACGAGAGTGGTATTGTGACTGTTTGTGGTTAAACAAAATTAATGTCTATCTCTGTAGGGGTCTTTTCCACAATGTTGTCAGACACTTTAGTGGACGTACTTTGAAGGGGGCAAATACCTGCAAGGATTACACTGCAGCCTTCTCTCGCTGCTGCTGACTGCAATGCACACGCTCGTTACTAGACCAATTTAAAAAATGTTGTTCCAATTGTCACATAGACACTGTGGTGTCCAAACAATAATGCTGCGATGATGTGTTGAGAAGAAATCCGCTTGACACTGTTCTTGATCATAAAAGTTTATTACATCAAGGAGTTCAGCATCAATTACAAGCTCTGCAGCAGCTTGGAGAGTGACCCAGCCCGATGACCACTCTGTCTCTCTGTACATCAAACAAAGCTTATATAGGATATGTGTAGGTATCTGTTAGGTACCATAGAAGGGTTTGAGTCTGCAAAATAAAGCTCCAACCCATAGAAGGGTGCAGTGCTATTCTGAGGTAACAAAAAAAGGGGTCAGAGGTCAAATTCTATAGAAGGGTTCAGTCCTTACATAACCACCAATCACTGCTCTCCCCTTAGGAGGTCACTGACCCTCTGTCCTGCTGCTATAGTGCTATTTTGAGTCAATTTATGAGTCAAATGCACATATATTGTACACTACAACACATAAACATGGGACATTAGGTCCAGGTTGAAAACTACTGAAGTTCTTTAAGAGTTTTTTTTATTGTATTTTAATGGACTGCATTTACAACGCAGACTACATCGAAAGTTTATTGAGTATAATATTCTTTTCCTCGTGCAAACTGAGCTGCAGAGAGATAGCACACAAAAATATTTGAGAAGCAATACTATAACAGGAGACATTCACACTTTTCACAGTCTTGCTTTGATGTAATTTTTGTCAGGTGTCTGAAGGAGCACCGGAAAATCCCAAAGAAATATGTAAACAATACTTGAACATCAAAATACTAATAAAAAAATAAAACTAACATGGAACTGATAACAAGTGCCTTATTTTTCCCAGTAATAATTGCCTAGAAAGAAAATATTTACTCTTTCTGTGCAAACTGTGAAATTTGAGCTACTAATACATACATAATACATCTACTGGTCACTTTGCACATCATTTAGCCATTTTTATAGACACTGCAATATTTTGTATTGTGTGTCTCACATTTCAGAATGACAAAGAAATAGAAAAAGCTTTTCTCTAAGTTTTTTTTTTACTGGCGTCATTACATGGGGTTGAGATAAGAGATTTGGGGAGAAGGGCTAAGTATTTAATAGTTACTAAGTTGATAGGTGAGGTTTACCTTTATGATTAATACAATTTTAACTGTAAATAGGGATCACTAAAGGATCTTGTTTCTTTGTGAAACTAAAATAACAGGTTAAAAATAAAAGTAATAATGGTATTAAAAGAATCAACCTATTCCACTGTCCTTGCTTTAGGAGCTTCATTGATGATGAGCACTAATCTTCACAACAGGCTTCATTCATTATTCATCCATGCTGCACTCATAACTTGCAGAGGAGATCAGAGGTTTGGAAAAATATGCATAGATAGCATCAAGAGAAGTGCAACAAATGTATTTACTGCTGTTTAATATTAAGGTGAGCTCATGTTTGGCCTCAGATGCTCCAACAGTGATGGTAATTGCCTGTGCACCTCGGGTTAGAGTTAGAGCATTTTGTAAAGATTGACAACAAAACTAAAAACAGCATCCATAACATAAACATGCGCATTTGATTTCTTTTATACCTACACAAATATATATATATATATATATATATATATATATATATATATATATAGGAATCATACACCAGACAATAAATAGATCATCTCATATCATCTCAGATAATCTTATATCTTTATACAGGCGCAAAGCCACATCCTTTAACTTGAGATCTCATAAACCATCCATTTTCTTGCTCATTAAGTGCTTGCATTCTCAGTCACTTCACAACTATAAACAAACGCTTCCCCAGAGCAATTCTTAATGCTCAGAGGGGAAAAAAGAGCTCTTACTTTTTTTTTGCTGACTCTGTTACACTTCATTTTGGAATTAACTTTTGAAACCTACAATGGAACAACAAACATCACTGAATTCAAAAGAAGGGCTCTTGTGCATATTTCAGGTGACTGACAGACATCATCCTGAAGCAAGTCGGTGAAACCATCTGAAGAAATGTGAGGATAATCTCTTTTGACTTTGGCTTGTCAAGAGCTTCCTGTCATGGCCCACATTTCAATGAAAATCTTTTACAAGTATGAAGGATAGATGTGTCAAGAACAGTATTTTGCCATCCATTAAAACTTTGTGGTGACTTGCTGATCTGGAGCTGTTTGAGGATTTAATGTCTTGCTTTATTAACAGCTGTTGAATTCAAGTCCTGTTCATTTGTGCTTCATTTGACTTACCACATTCAGTGGTCAGATAGCACATGTCACAATTCTCTTTGAATAGTTATAGAAATGGGATATTTATGAGGAACTGGGTTATGAGAACTGAGTTATTCAAACATATGGTATACAATTGCAGCGTATACAGAATGTCGCAGCACGCCTCGTTTTCAATCTACCAAAGTTCTCCCATGTTACACCCCCCTCCTCCATGACCTCCACTGGCTCCCTGTAGCAGCTTTCATCAGATTTAAGACAGTTGTACTGGCCTACAAGGCTTTCAATGGAAATTCCCCCACCTAACTCCAGGTGTTACTCAGACTTTATGTTCCGGCTCAAGCGCTCCATTCAACTACCTCTGCTGGCCGGCTGATACAGCCATGGCTCAGAGCAGGCAAAAGTCGCTCAGTTAACTCACAACTCTTCTCTGTTCTGGCGTCGCAGTGGTTGAAGGAGCTCCCAGCCAATGTCAGGACGGTTCACCCTCATTTTTATTCCTATATCATTTTGCTTGGAGATGCTGATCTTAACACCTTTTGCCTGTCAAGATGGCGCTGCAGACGGCAGCCTCTGGATTAAGCTCTGTAGTGCCTTTTGTGTTTTTGTTTATTAACGCTGTTTTCTGCCGTCCCTCTCTGGTAACATTTACCAGAGAAGAGCTCTTAATTATTGGACTTTCAACTGCTCATACTAGGTATTCCACTGCTCCTTAACGAACCCGGAACTTTCCCGGAGTTATTAGTTGGAGGAGCAGCAGCTCTGTATGGGATCCTTCGAAAACAGCGCAGGGGAAAACAAGCTGGTTAAACTGAGACAACACGGTTTTCACACTACGCTCCCTTCAAATCACCTGGAGAATGTCCGCTCTCTAGCTAACAAAATGGACGAACTGCTTCTCCTCAACAGAACTAACTCGGACTTCTGCAGATCTGCCGCCCTCTGTTTCATCAAATCCTGGCTCTCCGAGCACATCCCGGACAGCGCACTTCACCTACCAGGATTTAATCTCATCCATGTAGATCGTGAAAGGGAGCTCACGGGAAAAACAAGGGGAGGCGGACTCTGTTTCTATATGTGGCCAGGCCAGGAATGATGAAGCCAACCACGCAATAAATTTTATTCCCCGACTGGACTCAAATGAGAACAGCGTTAATCATGTAAAGTCGAGGGTTTAAGGCAGCTGGTGGTCATACAAAACACAGGAATAACTTTCTTACTCATCCTTTGCTTATTGCATCTGATCTCAACTATGTGACTTAACAGTACTCTAGTACCCCATTTACTATACCACAATATGTAAACAGCTGCCATGAACTAGTTTAAACTCACTCTGGTAGACTTCAGTTACTTCTAAACTGGAACTCTAGACCTAAATTATCAACAAACAAAGCTGTAAAACAGCCAAAAATCTGGACAACATCAAAACCTAGACGTCTAGATTAGATAACACCACTCTAGACTAGAAAACAGTAGTGGCCTTTCTAAATAGAGAAAAAAAAATAAAAAATATTTAAATACATACATTCACTTAGCCACATAATGCATTGAGTGCATAAACTAAATATAAATTAAAAAATAAATAAAAATTTACCATAAAGCATAAAATACATTCATTCACAGAATACAATTTGCCCAGCACTTTGTACAGAAACTCAGAATTAACATTTTACGAATTAAATCAGTAACTCACTGTTCTGTGCAGTGTGCGTCCTCAGGACACGTCCACACACACACACACCAAGAACTCCGCACGTGTATCTCCCCTCTAAGTCAGGGGAAAAATATGAAACAAACATCGTTTACACCTTCAGTATACACTAATATAATGTGATTTTGTTTGTTAATACACTTCATTGTCACTCACACTGTCACTGCTGGTCAGAGTCTCTTCCCCTCGTGGCGAAGATACACACACACACACACACACACACACACACACTCACTCGGCTTTCAATCATCAGGAATCAGCTGGGACACCCAGGTCTTCATGCATCTACCTTGGTCTGCTAGTTAGTTAACTCTTTCGTCTGCCGATCTTAAGGATTATTACTGTACTTTACCATGGGTTATGGAGATATCCTCCGTATTGATAAACCAAAGTACATGCCTTGCAATTTCTCTACATCGCGGGATCCAACACTTCCGTTTTTCCCCCGTGTCCCGTCGGAAACTCTATCCTCTTGCACGAGCCGTCCCATGTAGTACTCTTAAAGTGACAGTGCCATTAAATACAGAGGACAGTTATTGCTGCAGTAATCCCACCAGCAACTACATAACATTATAACCCACATAACACTATTTAACTCTGTACCCCTGGTTTGCCTGGCTAAATATATAAACGAAGGTTGGTGCACAGATGTCATAGTGTTGGAAAAATCATGCAGCCCTCACTTAGAGACATTATTCATAAACTGTAAACAGTTATATTCACCGCGGGACTTTTCCTCGTTTGTCCTGGTCGCTGTTTACATTTCACCTCAGGCCTGTGTTAGTGAAGCGTTACTACACCTGGCTGACCAGATAACTGACGTGGAGAAAAAACATCCAAACTCCCTGCTCATTGTTCTTGGGGACTTCAACAGAGCAAACCTCAGCCACGAACTCCCAAAGTACAGACAGCATATTAAGTGTCCCACCAGGGACACTAACACACTGGACCACTGCTACACTACATTAAAGGATGCCTATCACTCTGTTCCCCATGCAGCCCTGGGACTCTCTGATCACTGTCTGGTTCATCTTATACCGACATACAGGCAGCGACTGAAATCTGCTAAACCTGTTGTAAAGACTGTGAAAAGATGGACCAATGAGTCAAAGCTGGAGTTACAGGCCTGCTCTGACTGCACTAACTGGAGTGTCTATGAAGATTCTCAGTCATCCAGGTCATAGTTATCCAACGAAGGTTAAAATCAAGGGCAACTGGACTTGGTTGAAGCTACTGGAAGACGTTTCGTCCCTCATCCAAAGGACTTCTTCAGTTCTGACTGACTGGCAGGGAAACTCAGCTATTTAACCTCAGTGGGGTCGTTATCCTGGGTCATCGATACTGCTGGTTCGTTAGTGTTCCTTGTTACAGTCGTTACAGTCGTTGAGACTACCTGTGGCCAGGAGTGAACGACCATCGTTGGTATCTTCACCTGAGGCCAATAGGTTACGTTTGTTGAGTTTCCTGGGAAGTGATGAAAGGACAGCATTGTAAGTGGGGGATAAGTGGTGGCGTAGACCCCCTCCCCTGTTCAATGATGGCTTCTCAACCCTGGTGTAGATGGCTTCCTTGACACCTCTTTCAAACCATCCATCTTCTCTGTCTAAAATGTGCACCTGGTGGTCCTCAAACGAGTGTCCTCTGTCCTTCAGATGTAAGTAGACAGCAGAGTCTTGACCTGAGGAGTTGGCCCTTCTGTGTTGAGCCATGCGTTTGTGTAGTGGTTGTTTAGTCTCCCCAATATACAGGTCTGTGCATTCCTCACTGCATTGGACTAACTGGAGTGTTTTTGAGGCTGCAGCCACTGACCTGGACGAACTAACTGACACTGTGACATATTACATCAGTTTATGTGAGGACATGTGTGTGCAGACTAAAACCTTCCGCACATACAACAACCAAAAACCCTGGTTCACAGCAAAACTCAGGCAGCTTCGTCAGACCAAGGAGGAGGCCTTCAGAATTGGGAATAGAGTCCTGTACAACCAGGCTCTGACTAAAGTCTGGAGAGACCTGTGGACACTCACCAACTACAGGAGACCATCCCCCAACACTGCTGGTACTCAACAACTGGCAGACGAGCTGAATGGCTTTTATTGTAGGTTTGAAAAGCCCACAGTCACACCTCTCCCCCGCTCCAACACCATCTTCAAACAGTCACCTTCCCCCTCTGACATACTGCTGCTATGTGAAGTTCCCTTCTGCTTCAAATGCTCCACAATCATCCCGGTCCCCAAAAAACCCTCCATCTCTAGACTAAATGACCACAGGCCTGTCTCGCCGACATCTGTGGTCATGAAGTCCTTTGAAAGAGTGGTGTTGGCCCACCTGAATGACATTACAGACCCCTTGCTGGACCCCTGAAGTTTGCCCACAGGGCTAACAGGTCTGTGGATGATGCAGTCAATTTGGGTCTGCATCACATCCTGCAACACTTCGACTCTCCAGGGACATATGCAAGGATCCTGTTCGTGGACTTCAGCTCGGCATTCAACACCATCATCCCGGACATCCTCAGTACCAAAGTCACCCAGCTCACTGTGCCAGCCTCCACCTGTCAGTGGATCACAAACTTCCTGACTGACAGGAGTCAGCAGATGAGACTGGGGAACATCACATCCAGCACCCGGACTACTAGCACCGGCGTCCCGCAGGGGTGTGTGCTATCCCCCCTGCTCGTCTCCCTCTACACCAATGACTGCACCTCAGGAGACCCATCTGTCAAACTCCTGAAGTTCGCTGACGACACAACGGTCATTGGCCTCATCCGGGACGGTGATGAGTCAGCCTACGGACGGGAGGTTGATCAGCTGGCTCTCTGGTGCGGCCAGAACAACCTGGAGCTTAACACGCTTAAAACTGTGGAGATGATCGTGGACTTCAGCCCCCATCACCATACTCAACAGCCCTGTGTCTGCTGTGGAATCCTTCAGGTTTCTGGGATCCACTATTTCCCAGCACCTGAAGTGGGAGCCCAACACGGACACCATCATCAAGAAGGCCCAGCAGAGAATCTACTTCCTGCGTCAGCTCAAGAAGCTCAACCTGCCTAAGGACATGCTGATCCACTTTTACACAGCTATCATCCAGTCTGTCCTCTGCACGTCCATCACTGTACAGACTACAACGGACAGTCAAGACTACAGAAAAGATCATCGGTGCCAACCTGCCCTCCATTCAGGACTTAGTGTATACATTTCCAGAGTCAGGAAGCGGGCAGGAAACATCACTGCAGATCCATCTCACAGCGGACACAATCTGTTCCAGCTTCTCCCCTCTGGTAGGCGCTACAGAGCACTGTACGCAAAAACCAACAGACTTGGGAACTGTTTCTTCCCACAAGCCATCACTCTGATGAACAGCTGATTTGTGACTCATGATGTCAGGAACAATTCTTGTGCAATAACCCAGTAACTCTGCCTCTAATCAGCCACCTGTTTACTGGCTAACACTTATTATTTATTCACCATTCTCTATTTCAGTGCTGTTCATACTGTTATATTGTCATATTGTAGATACTGTATACCAAATCCACCTACCTCAAGTCATTACTCCTGCACAAAATACTTATACTTATTTATTCCAGCATCCTTTGCACTATGCTTCATTGCACTGTGTACATGTGTACATGTATGCATGTACGTATATGTACCTGTATATCACATCCACCTCCGACATGTATACTCATGCATCCTTTGCACTCTTGTCTACACTGAAGTCTGTCTGATTTTATTTTATTTTTATTATTGTGATTTTGTATGAGTAAGCACATCGTGAGCAATGTATAATCCAGAGTCAGATTCCTTGTATGTGTACACATACCTGGCAATAAAGCTGATTCTGATTCTGATTCATTTTCATATACTGATGTGCTTAAGATGAAGGATTTCACACTTGGTGGTGCCAGAAGAAAAGTTAAGGGATCATCAAAGTCATCAGCCTTTGTCCTCTGGGAACCATGAATGTCTGTAGAACCAGTAGATGTTGAGATATTTTATAACATAGGAGAAAGCACTGACCTGCTGGTTCACTGCAGGAAAAGTTGGGAATCGCCATCCTCAATAAAATTAAATTGCTGGGGACCATGAATGTCTATGCAAAATTGCCACTGAAAACCAGAAATGTCGACCTCATGGTGGCGCGACAGGGACAGTCAGGGAATCAAAATGTCATGGCAGTCCGTCCAGTAGCTGTCAAAATATTTCAGTCTGGACCAAAGTGGTGGACCATCTGGACAGCCAACAGACCCTCATTGCACATACAAGAAAAAAATACACACACTTGAGCTGGTTGACATGATAAAAGATAAAAGATAGACAATAGATAATAGAGCCAGTCGTTTGCCTCTAAAGAAAATACTTTCAAATGTAAACGATCTTACTGCTGTTCCTCTTGATTTATTTAATAATGTGCCAAAGCATCATCACACAATTCATCACCATATTTATTTTGCCTTTACCTGACAGATAATCACTTAATAGGCTTATGAGTTTATAATGCAGCTAAAAGTTCAGTGCTGGATTATGCTGAGTTGACTATGGGAATCCTTGAGAAGATAAGTATCTTTGTATCAAACAACTGACAAATGTTACCTCTCAGCTCTTATCCATACAGACAGGCCACTTTCTGACAAAGACAGAAAACACATTGGTGGAAAGGTTAATTGTCTTCTCTTTTTTTAACAACTTTGATGTTTGGCAAAATATCAACAAAAAAAAATTGGCCTGTGTATCTTCACTATTTGTAAAACAGGGAGTAGTTTAATACAAATTCACCATCAAACACATGGTTGAAACCATGTATCGTGCGTAGGTACACACTTTGACTTTGAGGTCTGTTCACTTAATGAGACTTCACACCAGTGGGGGTGCTTGCAAAATGTGAGGTTACCTATGAGATTAGAGAGGAGACGCTTCTTCGTTGTAGTCCCTGCTTTCATGGCCATGCAAAGACAGAAATCCTTTCATAAAGCCTCTACCCTCAAACTGATTCATTTTAGGAACAATACTGGGTGATATGCAGCAGATGCTGTGCAAGCCAAGCCCAAGCACACTTTGGCACTAACAGCCAATACAGCATTTCACTGTGGTCACAAATGAGAAATTGATTTTATATTTCCTGAATTCATTTGTCTGTAATATATATAATTGCTTCTTTAGGGTTCACTTAGAACACATATCCACTGTATACAGCATACACAACTGTCAATCAAGTTGTTTACAGGTACCTTGTGATGGTTTTAGACAACTAGTAGCTCTATGGAACAATGTTTCTACAGGTAGAAAAAATGGATTGTATTGCAGAATCCGTGTTCATTGTAATTTAGCATTTTTGTCTGCCAACACTGTAACTGTTATGTAAGGAAGATAAATGGCTGACTTTCAAATGTGAATTAGATTACCTTCACAACAAGCCTTTCCAACACATGAAAACACCCATCCATCAGTCCTAACGTCCAGCTCGTCACATATGGATATGGTGTCGCTTACCGCACTGGGTACCCCGTTAGCACCCCATTTTTTGCACGAGTTTGGACTCCACGGTCAATTTATAATATAAAAATAATTAGTTAAACTTTCAAAATAAAACACATGGTTAACGTTGTGAAATGGTTGCAGTTTGGTTAGGTTCAGGAAAAGATCATGGCTTGGATTAATAGTTATGTAAGTTACTTTTGGAATGTAGCGTAAGTAAAAAAAATAAAATAAAAAAAAAAAGTCAGCATTGACTATTTTTTGGCATTCTTGTAGCATTCAACAATGACACTAAAGAGCTACCCAGTTCATTGAACAATGATTCTCAAGGGCTTCCCAGTGAGTTGAAGCCAGGTGAAACCATCAGCAATCAGATAACCCATCTAGTCATGTAGTTTCAAATTCTAAAAAGTGCTTCCTTGTCCTTCTGTCAAATTCCTGCATGCATACTTTCAAACTTTGAGAACTACTAACAGGAGGAGAACATTATCCCTTCTATATTTATTGTTTAAATAAACACTAATGGAGGTAAGCAGTATAGATCTGGAAAAGAACATTCCTGACAGGAAATCTATTTGTCTACACAGCAAGCACGCATCTTAAGGCTCTATTTTTGAGACAATTCTCTTCCATGAATCCCCCTGTCATCAGAAATTCCTTATCCTTCCTCTTTCATCTTCATCTTTTCTAATCACCCAATTAGCTAAAACCATATTCTTTATCATTGATATAGAAAATATGTTGTAAGACAGGCAAAAAGAATTACACACCTTACATATTCAAACTGTGTAATGTAACTGTGTAACACACACACACACACACACACACACACACACACACACACAGCCCAATTCCTCTTCCTCTGACGATTTTCGTGAAAATGATTGCCCTAATGAAGATGAGTGGTTGTAATTATTTACAAATCAAATTTTTTTTTACAAAATTAGATTATATCCTGTGCTCCAGATATGCTTGTTTAAGCGGATGTTTTTAAGCAGATTATCATCTGTAAATGCTTTCTGTCACATACAGATATCAGCATTATTGGGGAAGAGAGTGGGTTTGGGTACAGAGAAATGCCATGACCTAATAAAAACAGAAGCTTTCTGTTAAATTTGGCTCTTCAATGTCTTTAGTGCAGTCTACTCAGTGGGTTGGATTGGGGTTGGTCCTCCCCTATGTAACTAATCCTCAGTAAGCATTTATTTGAAACACAAAGGATTTAATCTTATCTACAAATCTGTGCACGCCAGCAAAATCCTTTGGCTTTACAACACAGAATTCCTCTTGTATGTCTTTATAAATGTTTATCATTTGGCTTGTAATTATTTGATGTTCACATTGGAGTAACCTTGAACCAACCATCCAACCAACCATCATTCCTTGCTTGCTAGATTATCTTTGCTAGGTTAGGACCTTTATTCGGTTCCCACAATTGTACGCTTTCCTAAGTATTTACTTGTTTAATACATCATCTTTCACCTCACCTTTCTTCTTTTTCTCCCCTTCTCCTCAAATGCAGGCCACCTTGGGCTAATGAAGACAGAATCAGAGGTGAGGAGAGACGGCCATTACTCTTTCTCTCCAGATGACAAATGAAGTTGTCATTCTCCTCAAGTGTGACTGGCCATTTTTGGCTGCACGGCATCCGTATTTCTTTTGCCACCTGTGCTCCAAGCTGTCTCCAACGGACTGTGATGGCTCCTACAACACCTGGCCAGAACAGTCACCAGCAGGGGGTGGTGTTTATCCTCACAATGTCAAATGAAGCAAGCTGGTAGGTCAAGATGGGCAGATGAGGAAAGTGTGGTCCTCATTAATCCAGTCATTCTGTCTGTCTGTTCATCTACAGTACTATCAATCTGTCTGACTTCTTCTCTTTGATCTCATCCTTTATCTGATTTATAGGGAGCAAGTCCAAGAATTTAAGTGTGGTTAAGTTAGGTTTTACTGACTTACCGTAGTATTGACTGATCTGGTGAAGTCTTTCTTATAATAACATCCATCTGTTGGACCATTGATAAGTCTGCCAGATTTCACAGACTGAGTCTTCCTTCTCGGGTCAGAATTTCATTATAAAGTATGTCTGTCTTAAAGGTTTCGCAAGGCCAGTCTGCTTGTTACCCAAAACTTGTGGATGATGGTTGGCCGTTCTTCTCCTTCACAAAGACTTATTTTCTCTCTCAGTGATGGTGAGAGGAATCAGATGAGGCTTTGAACACAAACACACAACCAAGCTGATAATGAACAGTTTCTGTGAGGAGCACAATGCTTTTGTTCCGTTGGGTGGGTGGGCGGGCGGGCGGGTTGGTGAAGAGTCTGCAGGGGTATGGAAGATGTGAGGGGTTTTGAAGTCGAGTCATTTATTCTAGGCTGTGCTCCCAAGGCACTCGGGCAGCAGCATTTATTTAGCTGTTGTTTAGCTGTTTTTGTTGTGTGGCAATCAGCCCTGTTGTGTGTGGTTTCGTGGCATGTATTGTGTGTGTTCGAGTGTATGCTTTTCCCATATGCAAACGTTTTTAAAGGCAGTTTGTGCGTCTATGTGTGTGTTACTCTACACTTCAACTTCAAAGGCAGGCTTTAAGAAAGCTTCTCTGTGCTGTCTCATGCAACTCTTGTCCTTTTAATGAGGTTTCATCCTCCCCAAGACTTTGTGGATAACAAGACACAGTTTGTGAAGACAGGATATATGAAGGCTATATACTCCTGTTTGTAGTGGATCATACAGTTTCATAGTGTAGTATTGTATACTTACCTCAATCACCTCATATTTTTGGAGCTTGGTGCTGCAATAATTTCTGGAAATTGAGAGCTCCTTAACTTTATAAGCAGTGTTCTTTTTTCCTTAGTCAGTGGAATATTTTTTTAATACATTTAAAGTGAGAAATGGGCCATGCAGTTACACAGCCATGCTTCATTTAGAGTTCAATGCATCAATCTAAAATGCCTAGATAGAAACTATTTGTTTTGAGAGACGCCGTGTCATGTCATCATGAGACTCACAGTAATTCACTGATTTGTTGAGTTCCACCTGCCAAGTTCCACTGATTCAGTAGTTGTTTTTCAGACTGAAATCTTGTAGCTTGTTGGTCACTGAAGCAGCCTTATATTGGATGTTGACATGTTTGGAATTTGCATACGATGAAGTATTGCTGAGACTGTGTATCTGGTCTAATCAAAGTTGAGTGGGTCACACTTAAAGGAAAACTATAACATATTTCTTTGTTGTAAACAGCAAACGGTGAATACCTAATACAATTAAACATATTATAGAGGGCAGCAGATTTGATTTGTTTATAAAGGTTGTCCATTTCACCTCTCCTTTGACGGACATAAGGAGAGGTCTGTTGAGCTGTGGGGGGAATAGGTACAGGAATCCATAGTCAGGAATGTCTCCTGGTAAAGTGCCACTTTTACAGGCACAGCTTGTAAAAGCATGTTTAAGTATTAATTGCTTAATTGAGCCTCTATTAGATTCATATCAAGAGCCTATTTCCTTTAGCTATAGGGGGCATTGATCAGATTCTGGCAAGTGTGTCTGATCAGCATTTCCACTGAGTCAGCTAGAATTTTGTGTGTGTGTGTGTGTGTGTGTGTGTGTGTGTGTGTGTGTGTGTGTTGCATGCATGTGTGTATGTGTGTGTCTGGGTCTGTGTGACTTTTGTCAGGTCACTGCAGCTTAGATAAACACTTCTGGTTAATTTATTGCAGTTTATTAATCACATGCTTTTGCTAAACCATAACCTTACTTTAACCACCCACCTCAAAAAATATGGCTTTCACTGATGTCAGTTAGGCCTGAAAACAATGAGAATTTAATTAATATATTCTGAGGAACTTTTGGAGTAATTTACTAATATACTAATTTACTTGTTGTCTTTTAAGCCATTTTCAGTTGTATGTGCAGTTATGCTGCTCTGTGCAAAAATGCATTGTGAAGTTCAGCCACAGTTAATCAGCTTAATCAGAGTTAGACAAACAAAGTGTATATATTCCAAAGTTACAGTCTTTGTGTTCTATATATCTCTCTGCCACAGCCCAGCAAGCAAACACAGTCTGTAGAAGCACAGAGAGGGTATTTCACACTTAAAAGACTGTAAGTTTGGAAGATACCAACTTGATTCGTCTTAACTCTGACTGCTCAAGCCACATGATTGCTTCAGCTGGACTACAATGCATTTTTATACAGAATGATGACTGTGGATTTAATTCCCAATCAGTTACATTGGAATTGATGTGCAACCAGGATTGACAGGGGGAACAATTGCAACCAATAATCCTTTACATTTACATATGGCCTTTACAATACTCACAGGGTATGGGCATTGTATTAGGATAAACCTGTGTGAACCTGTCATTTCATGGTAGAACTAAAGGATATGTCACAGGGTCATAATAACATTAGGATTTATTGGGATCCTGTGAATATCCACAGCAAATTTCATTAAGCTAAGTTGGTGCTGGAGGAAACTCCTGAAAAATTGAAAGGTAGGGAGGATAAAGGTGTTCAGTACGTTTTATGGTAAACTGCCATGTTCAGATAGACATCTTGTTAAGTGTTGTCAAAAGGAAGGAATGTACCTCACAGTGGCACTAGATGATAGCTCAAGAGGTTGTAAAAAATAATTTGAAATGCTTCACACATTTCAGAGGAATCTAACCAGTGGCTGGATAAGTGGATAGACATACAGACTGACTGGTTGACCGATGGACTGAACGTCTCGGGTTACGTATGTAACCCTGGTTCCCCGAGAAGGGGAACGAGACACTGCGTCAGTTACGACACTATGGGAACGCCTCTAGGCGTAGCAGGTCTGAACGTGAATGAAATCACTCCAATCCTATTGGTTTGTTGCTAGAACGGTAAGGTGTGACGGAATAACCGGAGGAGTATAAAGCACACCTGTACACACTCATCATTAGCTTAAACTATGAAGCAGGCGCTTCAGGCGGGGAGAGAGGTGCGGCGGGCCGACGCAGTGTCTCGTTCCCCTTCTCGGGGAACCAGGGTTACACACGTAACCCGAGACGTTCCCCTTCGAGGGAACTCGAACTGCCAAAAACTGTGCTGAAAACCCCGCCTGCCCCAGTGTGCAATAAAGTGGCACGACTAAGAGGAGAGCGCACGAGTGCCAGGTGCCGAAGGAAGGTCAAGACTGTAAACCGAATGAATGTGTGCGGAGTGGCCCAGCCAGCCGCTACACAAACATCCTGCAAAGAGGCCCCGGAAAGGAGGGCTCGAGAGGCCACCATGCCTCTGGTAGAATGAGCCCTAACAGCCACAGGTGAAGGCAAACCGCGCACCTGATAGGCCAGGGAAATAGTATGAACAATCCAGTTGCTAATAGTATGTTTGGGTGCAGGGAGCCCGGCCCTGGGAGACCCAAAACACACTAGCAGCTGGTCAGCCTTCCTCCAACGGGAGGACCTCAGAGTGTAAATACTCAGTGCTCTGACAGGGCAGAGCAGATGAAGTCTCCCGTCCTCCGCCGTCACATGAGGTGGAGGATGAAATGCCTGCAGCACTGTGGATCCTGCCGCACAAGAAGGCACTTTAGGGATGTATCCTGGACGAGGGTGCAGGATAGCCCTAATATTCCCCGGGGCAAACTCCAGGCTTTGCGGGGAAACCGAAAGCGCTTGGAGATCCCCCACCCTCCTCAGAGAGGTGATAGCAAGGAGAAAGGCCATCTTGAGGGTCAAGTGCTTAGCCTCAGCTGACTCCAGGGGTTTGAA
>NC_060172.1:15689158-15693215 GCF_021292245.1 Micropterus dolomieu | reverse complement strand
AAAGCTCTTCATGGTCTCTCGCCTTGTTATATTTCTGACCTTTTAGTCCCATACGCACCAGCACGTACCTTGAGATCCTCGGGCAGAGGTCTGTTGTCTGTTCCAGAGTCTCGACTGAAAACTAAAGGGGACAGAGCGTTTGCTGTCAGGGCCCCGAGGCTCTGGAACAGCCTGCCCGAGGAAATCAGGTCGGCTGAGTCAGTGAACTCTTTTAAGTCCCTTCTTAAAACATACTTTTATAGGAGAGCTTTTCCCGATCTTATTTGACTTTATTTTATCCCTTTTATTTTACTAATTTTATATTAAAATTTTCATGCTCTTATCTTTTTTTTTTGTATTATTCTTTACACTTGTTAAAGCACTTTGTAACTTGTTTTTGAAAAGTGCTCTACAAATAAGGATTATTATTATTATTATTATTATTATTATTATTTATGGGTGAAATTTCCCAACCAGTGGAAACAAGTGTTTCATGTAACAGACCTTTCACCCCCCTCCTCTTTTGGGTTTTGGGGGGCCTGGAGTCAGGCTGTCTGCTTGACAGGTGATAATTCAACTCCCAGTTCTCTTATGTGGAGACAAAGGGGAGATGCTGTGTTCTTCCTTTTGGCATAAAATAATTAGTGTCCACTGGTTGGTTCACTACACTTGTGTGGCCCAGGGTCAGAAGTGCTGGGCAAGTTTGAGGTATGGTAACGCCCCTGGCAGGAGAACCCCCGCCCCCCCGAGAACGAGAGAGCTGCATCTTTGTGCCTAGATTTTAAGCCTGATAATGTAGACTTTGTAGTTGTATTATATCATCTGCAATTGATGTCTGGAAGGTGCTTGAAGTTGTGGCCAGAAGACCATTGGTGCCTGTCATGATGGCAACCCAAGAACCCGCTGGTGGACATGTTTGGCCTCAGAGATATTCTTGCATATCGTCAAATGAAGAGGATCTCAATGAGGGACATTGTTGGGCAATGAAAGAAACACTTGAGGATTTCCTGAAACCTACTGATAAGCCGCTTTTCCACCACTGGTACCAGCTCAACTTGCCTTGACTCAACTCTATTTGACTCAGTTTTGGTTTGCCGTCGTCCATCTTCCATTGCAGATAGTACCCAGAGATAGTCAGAGTTGGGCAGTAACGCGTTACTGTAATATTACTTTTCCCAGTAACTTGTAGTGTAACTAATTACTTTTCTAAAACAGTAAAATTATTACAGTTACTAATCGAAGTAATACTGCGTTACTGCATTACTGAACACACCATCCTTGACGTGAATCCACGACTGTACGGCAGCACAGTGGCACCGAACCTTATGTTGTTCATGTCCGCTGTTAGCCAAAAACTAAAAGAAGAAAGGAGAACGAGGGAGAGAGGCGTTCTTTCCCTAGCTGTAAGTAGCTACTGCCATTATTGTGTCAAGGTCTAAGATGCAAAGAACATTGTCGTCTATTGTAAACTGTGCGACAAGCAAGAAGCTTTCGACTGCAAACAATTCTACATCTAATTTATTGAAGCATTTGCGGTAGCAGCACAGCAACATGAAAATTATAGAAAGAAACTCTGGCCGCTACTGTCACTGATTCTTGGACTTGTCGGGAGAGAGTGGCATTAACTTAACGATTTGTAAAAATACTGAATACTGCTCTTATAAATAGGCTACATGTGCAGAAAAACAGCTATTCAAAAGTTGGGATTTACTTGCTTTATTTTTTATTTCAGCCGGTAGCGCAGAGAAACGTTAGGCCTATATGTTAGGCCTAAGTGTAAAAAAAAAAAAAATTAAACACACTGCTTGCAGCTGTTATGAAAATGATTAGTTAAAAAGTCAGGAGAGTGCGTTGTATTTGGGGGTGAAGGAGGTGGTACTGGAAGCAGCGTTTCCCATAATTACAAGTTGGATAATTATCATCGCTGACCGCCACATATTGATTTTCTATTATTTTTTTCTAGGCTTATTTAAAATCATATTTGAACAGCATACATTCGTATACTGCCATTTGAAATATACTCAGTTGCATTCTCCCCTCAAAACTTCTCAGAAGTGGATTTAGTGATGAATGAACGAAAATTGTAAAATATAAAACTCTGTTGCCGGCCCCTGTCTGGCGCACACAATGATGTAGTAATAAGTGACGATTCTCTCTGACCAGTCAGTACTCTAAAGTGTTTTCACATCACATTTTAGTATTGCCTCAGCTTGATTGGAACCTCCCCCCCCCCCCAACAGAAAACCAAAAAAGTCAAGGTGAGTCGAGCTGGTACCATGCGGTGGAAAAGGAGCATTAGTGGAAAACTCCCACACTGATGTGCTAAAAGGTTTTGAATATTGTTGGAGATTCTTGTTGGGGGCTGTGTTAGACTGGCAGCCTAGGATGATTCATTTGTATTTGTTAATAAAAGGGGATAAAATCTGTCCCTCTTTTTTGGGGATATGGCACTGCTCAGCCTCCTTGGGAAAGCTATACCAAGGTGCTGAAAAGGAGGCTTGACCAAATTACAAACCTTTGCGTCAGGAGGAGCACTGCCATTCCTTCAAGGAGTTAGAAGCTTGGACATCTGTAAGGAGCTTGGAGTAGAACTACTGCTCCCCTGAATTGGCATGTCTCCTGTAGCGGTAGTTTGGGAATGCCTTCGGAACTTCCAGGAGGCCCTAGAGGAAGTGTCTGGGGAGGGCATCTTAGTTCACCCTGTTGCCACAATGGCCCATACCCAGACCAAAAATGGTCCGATAAAACAAAGTTTTTGTCACTGGTGCTATGCTCAAATATATTTCACCCTCACAAAACAATAAGTGAATGGCATCTTTATGTACAAATTTCTTTCCAAACCCTAGACTATATTCAAAACAGATTTCAAAATATATCTCAGAATATAGGCAATATGTACTTCAGTATGTTTGTGTCTTTGTCTTGTATGTGTTCCCCCTATGGGAGTGACTCAGCTGTGTGCTTGGGTAAGTCACAGGGACCAGGGGGGAGTGGACATCCAGTGAAGGAGATATCTAAGGCATGCAACCATGGGCCTTCAGCCCTGTGGGGAGAGATATATCCAGTTTTCTCGACTAGACAGGCTTAATGCTGGCGCGACATCGCCTCAGGAAGCCCAGGCAGGGGCAGTCACATGGAGCGAGGTGGTGTCAAGGGCAGTGTGGTCAAGAAGTGTGCTAGCATCCACTAGCCATAGATGGCTAGTGGAGCACACACACACACACACACACACACACAGGATTATCTATATCTATCCATCCATCTCTTAATTCCCCCCCGCTCTGGAGCAGGTGTGAATAAGCACAACACTATTCAGGTAGAAATATGCAGATACATATACTGCACATCAATAAACTTGGTCTCACAAAAGAATTAGTTTAGATTTTTAGCCACTTGAATGGGTCATGACATAAATCAGTTGCATGTCAAAAAAGCTTACTATGGATTATCTGCCTTAGCCTCTGCTTTATGATAAGACTATGCCTGGTCTCTGATTGCCTCTTAGTTATAACCAAGACTAGCCTACAGCTAAGAGTGCTCTCTGGTTCATATTTGGGGGTAAACAATGTTAACAAGCTGTTTCTCAAAACATTTTCCCCACAATTTGACAAATGCCTGATAAAGTGAATCTGTAAACACACCAAAACTTAAAACATTGTGGCAGAGGTTTCTGACATCCCTTTGTGTGACCATCCCCTGAACCAAGGCAAGACCTGACAGATCGACTCATCTACTCAGTTGATAGATTAGAAAAGGCAGCTGCCGAAGGTACTATACGACAAGCAGTTGACTGTTTGTGTGTCATGTTTATGTGGTAGGGTATAAACATTTCTTTCATGCCCCTCCTGTCACAGAATGTTTCATCCTCACAAAATGCCAGTGTTTATATTCACATACACTCAAAAGCTTATTTAGCATTTTTGTGTAATTGAAGGTCTCCATATGATTTTGTCGCTGAATTTGCAGTTGGTATGAGTGTGCGCATATTAATCTGACTCAGCCTAAATTAGGCCCCATACATTAGCCACTTAATTGCAGCGGATGTCTTAGGATGGCAGCCACTGAGAAAAAAAAAAAA
>NC_060172.1:15669717-15689058 GCF_021292245.1 Micropterus dolomieu | reverse complement strand
AAGCTGTTTCTCAAAACATTTTCCCCACAATTTGACAAATGCCTGATAAAGTGAATCTGTAAACACACCAAAACTTAAAACATTGTGGCAGAGGTTTCAGACATCCCTTTGTGTGACCATCCCCTGAACCAAGGCAAGACCTGACAGATCGACTCATCTACTCAGTTGATAGATTAGAAAAGGCAGCTGCCGAAGGTACTATACGACAAGCAGTTGACTGTTTGTGTGTCATGTTTATGTGGTAGGGTATAAACATTTCTTTCATGCCCCTCCTGTCACAGAATGTTTCATCCTCACAAAATGCCAGTGTTTATATTCACATACACTCAAAAGCTTATTTAGCATTTTTGTGTAATTGAAGGTCTCCATATGATTTTGTCGCTGAATTTGCAGTTGGTATGAGTGTGCGCATATTAATCTGACTCAGCCTAAATTAGGCCCCATACATTAGCCACTTAATTGCAGCGGATGTCTTAGGATGGCAGCCACTGAGAAAAAAAAAAAAACAGTAATGAACTAATGAACCTTAAGTATTGTATTCCCTGCTATAACACTCCACTGCTTCTGAAAAGCTTTGGATGAGTTATCAGTTCTTTAGTAGAACTTAGAATAAGAGTAGAATATATATGATACCTGAATCTCTTTTAGAGCAACATTGTGTAAGATTTTTTTTGTGCGGCCCTACCGTTCACCACTGTCGTAAATAATGTGATGTCCGAGTGTGTTATCTAGTAAGTTTGCTAACATCAACTTGATATAGGTAGCTGCTAAACCGCTGTCCGTGAAACCTCTGATTTTGCCAGAGTCGACAACTTTGTTAACACAGGCAAACATCAAGCAAGCGCACATAACAAGCCATCTAATAAGTTATTACTTACTAGTCCAACAGCAAGAAGGCCAGTTCACCATATGTCCTCAGCTCTTTTAGCTCACACCAAACAGTAAAAACCAGTCCGATATTTACTCTTGTCCGGTCTCTTGCTCGTCACTCTTTTCCCCCCCTTCCTCACACATCTTCGCTCTCTCCTCAGCCTCTGCCATAAAGAATTTTTTTTGCTCAGTAGTTGCTTTTCTAGAGCTCAGGAGACAAAATTGTGATTCTCATTTTAATTTCAATGTTGTTAGATATGTTTCTCATATGTTGCTCATAAAATTCAAATAGGTGAGAGCGCATTTAGCAGCAGGAGTCATAATTGAGACTTGCTCAGTCTCATTAATGGCTCGTTTTTTGAAAAAGAGTTGCCATGAGCAGGATTTAAACCCAGGACATGCTGTTTTAAGGGCAACAACTTTGCCACTGTACCATACAGCCACATGTGAATGTAATATGTTCTTATACATATGCCTTTTTCGGTATGACAGTTTGTCTGTTCTTGCGTGTGTTCAGTCCTTAATGAAATAATCTGTAAATACGCATCATTTTCAGTGGCAAAATATTTTTTTGTTCTTCTCAGTAACTTAACTACAGGGATCAGATAGCAATCAGCACAATACATGATTTAAAATGTAGGGGAGTAAAAGTATAAATCCCCCTAAAATGAAAATACTCAAGTGCAAGTACCTCAACATTTACAAAAGTAAAGTGTTTTCCACCCCTAAGTGGGGTCACCAAGATAAAACATATCTTGGAGCTTTTTCTCTGATCCCTATTCAGGAGACTTTGATCAAAAGAACAGATCACTAAATGATCTTTTCTTTTGATCAAAGTAAGACATATGAATTATGTGCGGTTACTTCTCTTGACTGAGACATTTTGATTAGTACAGATGCTGCTATAGCATCAATTATATCAGGACTGTAGAGTATTTCTTCATTGAAAGAAGAGAAAAGAACGGTACTGACAGCTTTTCTTGGTGGAAAAAAATGTTTTCACTCTTCTCCCGACTGGCTTCGGCTCTCCTACAATGTGAAATGGTTCGTTGATCTGATTGGTTGGAGTTAGCCCGTGACAGATGGAGAACTGGTTCATCCAATCACCTGTCAAGTATTTTTTGAAAATGCAAACATCTGACGAGTCAGGTTAGTAATCACTTGACACAAAAGGAAAAGGAATAACTCCATCACCAGAAAAGAATATCAATATTGGATGATTCTGTGGAAGCTTTTTGTTTACACCCAACTGCAGTATTTTTCAATTATTGCTAAGACAGTATTTGTACAAGGAAATAAATTTGGTTATAGAATAATCAGAGTAAGGCACTTCATTAAGGTTAGGGCAATAGAGTTTTTCAGCATGCATTATCTGCAAATTGTAAGGTACAGAATTATCCAATATGGATGTAATATCTAGGGATAGTGGGCCTAAAAGGAAAGTGAGAGAAAAGTGTTACATTGGCCAGTCCTACTCCCTGTACAAAGTAGTTTACAGTTATCTGTATTGTAACTATTTGGGGATTTAGATTATTAAAATGGGTTTAAATGTAGATTTTAAGAATTTGCAACATTAATAGAAAAACAATCCCAGCAACACACTGTCTATAAACCTACTGTAATCCTAGGGGATGAAAATTGATAGGGTCACCACACCATATTCCTAATTGTATCTGTGAACACTCTTATCCTGCACGCGTGTGCGAGAAACAGCTTTCAAATGTCTCACTGTCACAGCACGTTTGACTAACAATTTTATCCCAGTACAAGGTGATGCATTTCTATTGCAGAGGGGAAATGTGTATAACATTGTGTCACTCCTGTCTGCACGCTCCATCAGTCCTGTCAAAGCTCATTGCCGCAGTTCATCTCGAAACCAAACTGTGAAACAGGCCTGGTAATGGTATTGGCTTGACTTATCAGGCTTTGATTATGTCTGATAGTCACTCGATGCTGAGCAAACAATGATGTGAAGGGCCTGAGCCTTGTGTTTCACTCTCATTTCATTACACATAAATATCAATGAGACAAAAATAGTAAGGACAACATGGATCTGCGGCACAGGAAAATGAAATATGAGTATACCTGCAAGGGGAGTCTAGATTAAATCAAATACCAGAACAGGTGGCTGCCCCATAGGGATAATGAAAGCGAATGTGTCTGCGCTGCATGTGAAGTGTAGATCATTTGAAATCACACGGAAAAATGTTATAGCTATAAGATACATTTTATAGTGAATGCAAAGTAGTTTCTAAATAAGGAATGTCTCTTTTCTAGGCTGTTTTAATCAACATCAGCCAGATTGTACTCTTATCTGCAAGTAACCCACAGCAACAGAGTATTCTAATTTCACAGATTTAGTCACAGTGAAGAAGTCACTGTGAGAGATTAGAGATTTAAACATCTCTACACCTGCAGCTTTCTCTCCCTGCAGAGCCAGCAGGCCAAAATGAAACAGTAAATACACAGGCACATGAGGCTCTAAGCAGTAGTAGGAAAGCGGGATTATTCACTTCAAAATAAGTAGAATAACTTATTTTCTCAGTACGTGGCTACTTATCTTTGAACGTGATGGCAGAGCAGAGGCATACATTAAATTACTTCTGATACTGTTGTAGGTCATAAAGCCATTTAACTACTTTAATGTCCAATATACATTTTATTTATCTTTTCTAATGACTCACCATTACCAGTTATTCTGAATAGCTCTGATGTGTCTATTTTAACAAAAAGCTACAAGTCAACTTGCTGATATCATATCTTAATGTAATTTTACAATGCTAGCTCAATTGCTAACTAATACTGACTAAACACAACACTAACACTTTCAACATGGAAATGGCAACAAGAAAGAGTGCAATTTTCAAACAAGGGCCACAATTTTACTTGGGCAATTAACAGTATCTTAACCAGCTGCAAAAAAAGTCTGCAAATTGTCAATTCTGCTGGCTATGCTGACTGTCACGTATGTCCCTACATAAACCATTACATATAAGAATTAGATTGTGGCTATACAATTTTTTTAATTTATATTTTTAAAGAAGGGAGTAACAAGGCATATATTTTGAATTATAGTAAGGTATAATAGTATACTCCTCGTAAGAGTACTAGGCACTGGACTAGAACATAAACAAAAGCACAGTCATCTACAGTGACCTTGAACATACATACACTGTAATTGAAGTTACAAATGGAACAGTATCAGCTGATGGTGCCATAAATAATTCTTTAAAGTATAACTTATATTCCTAATTGAATACCACGGTGTAACATGTGATGTTCTGTAAGTTTCTGGGTTAAACATGTTTTCTACATGTTTAACCCAGAAACTTAAGACAGCTTTCTCTGATGTATACTTTTTGCCACTTTTCTGGCAAAATGATTAAACTAAACATGATAGCAATCTTAGTCGTGTTACTTTTTTTAGTAGCTGAGAATATGCTAAAAGCATTTAGAAATACAGAAATTTGTATTCATATGCTTTTTTCTTTTTCCTAAAAGGAAAGACCCCCAGACTCCCTGCTCTTTAAATCAATGTTACACCCCTGGGATGAGTACTACAAATTTGAAAATCAAATCACCAATGTCATCCATTAACAATATATGTGAACAAGATTCAATCACATCTGCATATATATTTAACCCTCCAGATTCTCCTAAGCCTTCTGCCCCCCTGTCCTCGCACCACCACATGTTGGCCACAAAAAAACCCAAACAAAAAAAACCCCTCAATAAATCCACTAGAATGCAGGAAAATTTTCTGAAATTAACAATTTTCTGGGGGAAGATCACCAGATACCCTGGTTGGATCTGGTCTCCTGATTTACGCTATGATGTCCCGAGGTTGGCAAGTATGCAAATAAACTATACTTCCATGGACCATGATTATTGACTTGGCTTTTCATCTACATCTGCTTTAAAAGTGTGAATTTGGCTGCTGAACTTTAAACAAAATTCCTGGGGGTTGAGGAGTGATGACCGCAACCCCTGCGGTGGGTAATGTCACGTAAGGCCTACTCTACTAAAATGCATCGACTTCACTGATACCAAATCTCACTCCAAACTAAATTAAGTGAAGAGTCCCTAGCAACAGTGTTGGGTCTTCCTATAAAATATGATCTTGCTGATCACATTAGGTCAGTTTCAGCAATTAGCGTGGTAGTTTGTGAATGTAACAAATTACTGACAGCTGGCGGATATTGAATAGGAGTCTGAATCTTTGAATATTAAACTTTGAAACACATCATATTTTTTTAAGCCCAACATCTTAAATGCTCTGATCACCCCCCACAGTATGTACAGTAGCTGCTATAAAATCAACACCGCTTTTTAATACCATGATTATATGCCTACCTGCACCTGCCACTTAGTTGCTGCAATCGCTGTGATCTATATAAACATGTATTAATACCATGAAATCCCATGTTTCCCCAAGTTAGTTAAACTCAGCCAACCATTCTTCTATGTTCCATTCTAAAATAAAATGTGCATGTTTCCCTGCCTCCTGCTACCCAGTGTTTTCCTCTGTCGAGAGAAACACCTTGACAGATCTGAGACCTTAAACGATCTTATTTTATATGGTATGTGAAATACTCAGCCCAAGAAACAACTTAACAACTTCACCTCCACCTCATATTTCAGATGTGATGAATCTTTAATGATCCCAGAGGGAAAACTAGCTCAACTGCATCAGCAAATACTAACAGGATACTGCAAGGAAAAGTAGAACACAATATAGAG
Source organism: Micropterus dolomieu (assembly GCF_021292245.1). Taxonomy (NCBI): domain Eukaryota; kingdom Metazoa; phylum Chordata; class Actinopteri; order Centrarchiformes; family Centrarchidae; genus Micropterus; species Micropterus dolomieu. The sequence continues at coordinate 15,683,448 of NC_060172.1, read as the reverse complement.
TGCATAGAGAGATTATACAGAGAGATGGATGCTGCAGGGAAGGCTTTTTGATTTCACTTCCTAAAGAGTTTACATTTTGGAGAACAGCACTAGTCTTGTGTATCCTATACAAAACTATGCCATATGTGTGCTAAAGAAAAGATGCAATGCAAAGTAGTTTGTGTACTGTATATTGCTTGCATTCCAAATTGGATAAAACTGTTCGTGAAGATGTGTAATGTGACAAGTTAAAATAGAACATTAATAATCTGAACATACGATAACTAAATATAGTAAATTCATGGTCTGGGGATGTAGTGGTACTTTCCTCAGAGTAAAAGTTCTCACTGAGGAAACATCTCTTTTCACTCTTGTGATTATTCCTCCCCATTTTCAAGGGCGTAACATGTACAGTCCTGGCCTGACTGCTGGTTAAAGTGTAATTCTGAAAGTTGCACCTTTTGATGAGAAAACTGGTGAAGGTGATAACTTTTGAGGATGTGAGAGTTTGGTAGATTTCTGCTCAGGATGCAGTACAGTCTTACCTTTCTTGCTGCCTGTAGGGTGCCAAGCTCAGCCCAGACAACAGATCCAGAGTTTTCCACTACTTCCAGACTCCTCCTGCCTGTTGGTGGTAGGGATATACTTCGAATTCCCCATGACCTGATAAAAATATAACTAAAAAAAAAAAAAAAAATATATATAAAATGGTAAGGTATTCAGAATCTGGCGGTACAGTAGAAGTGGTTCACGTTATGGATTTGAAAGATTTTGCACAACATTGATGCTGTATCAAATTTTCCTGTTTGTCCTTTTGTGTTTATCCCAGACTCTGTGCATCTATTTAAGAAGCCTAAAAATGCTTGGTGTAAGCAGACGTAAATTCTGCTGAATTTGCTAAGAGAGAACTGGTTCCAGTAGGCTAACTGCTAGTGGTGTATCGACCAAGATTTTTGGTCTTTGTTATGGTCGACGAGCTGTACATGACCTTGCTTTTCAGGTATTGGGTATTTTTCAGTGTAAATGTTATGCTTCAAAATCAAACACTTGCTTATGCCTTTTCTGGACCTGAGAAACATGTCTTTCTACAGACTTTATTTTATTTATTGGGAAGGATTTGTAATAATTGTAGAAATACACACACCTGTAGTGTTTAATGTTCTCACAGGAAATCCACAGCAACAAGTTCAATCTATGATTTAATGTCTCATCAGCTATAGTACAAGTAAACATATTTAACATTAATCTGTAACCCAAAATTCCAACACATCTTTCAAATCAAAGGTCAGTATAAAAGCAAGTAACTTTACTGGAGGAGTATGGGAAGCCCAGAGTGTACAGCTCCAATGGTCATTGAACTTAAGTTGCCCATAAAGCCTGTGCTTACATACAATTCAGATAGAAATGTATATAGACGCTGCAAAAAAGAAAAAAGCATGATGTCTCTGGAACTGCTTTCACCGTGTCCACAATCACCAAATAAAGGAAATTTGCATTGCAGTGCACATAAAAAGCATGCTTAGCCAGCGACTGTATCCTTGCAGAATTGAATCCGCCGCTCATCACTGAGGCTCTGTCGAGCCCAACCAGCTGTTCTCTGAATTTCAATCCATAGTTTGAGGCCATTCACAATTTTCTGTTAGCCCAGCAGCATCAAGCTTATCGGCATGTTCAAAATGCATGAAGCCTTCATGTACCGTTCCCTTGTAGTAGTACCTGAGCACTAATGAAATTTGTTCTTGTAAGTCTTGTCTCATCAGCTTGGACAGTAAATGCCCGCTTTGCTTTACCTCTTCAACAATGTCCTTCCTAACCATCTCAGCTAGAACCTCAAATCTCATTTTGAGTTATGTGACGTGTATTTGGCATTTCTACGTTCCATTTTCTGTTTTACTAAAGGGCCTTGCAATCTCTGCCATAATGGCCAAAAAGTTTCAATGCTGTGTCAGTTTTAATACTACTACTAATAACTTCATTTGTATCCCTCTTACAGGTAACATAATGCTTTAAAGCAAACAATACAAATTTTGAAACATACTGGTTTTTGTTTAACCAAAATGTAAAAAAGATGTTATTTTCCGCTGCCCGCCAACCAGGAAACAAGTGTTACTTTGAGTTTGTTACTTTTGCATTGCCAAAATGCTGGATGGTTGTTGTGCTTTCAGATGCACTAAATGAGGAGGAGACAAGCCTGGGCTGTGTTAGGTGAGGGATTCCCCACAAGGTAAATGCAAGTACATTACTGCAGTTGAGCAGCTGCAGGGACCTGGTGTTTGTTTTTTAACGGTAGAAATGCAGAAGCGGATGCTGTAACATGGATCGGAAGTGCCCAACACTTGCAGTTTGTGTTAATCTTTCATTTTCTTTAGTTTAGAGGTGATCCATAAAAATTGAACTGCTTTTGCGGCATCTCTACTGGGGGAGTTGCGATGTGAGCTGCTATGTTGGTCTGTTGTTTTGCCCTCCAGGTCACCGTGCATGTCACATGACTGAAAACTATGAAATCACATTGCTACATGGTGGGTTAACATTTTGGGTTTCTTAATTATCCACCTTGGGGACCTGTAGGTGCAGCAAATTTAGGCAATGGTTGAACAGGGAGGCTCCAGCTGTCATCCGATTCTACATAACTAAAAATACTGGTTGGCATAAATAAGTTTTTATTTTAAAGTTATACTTTTTACAATACATCATAAAGTGCAGATGTTTAAGAAAGGCAAACAATTAAAACTGCACAGTACACAATGCCATCAGTTTAGTTTAGTTAATAAAAGTAGTGAAATCAAGTAAATTTTATTTACACAGCCCAATATCATAAATCACAATTTGCCTCAGGGGGCTTGACAATCTGTACAGCATACATCAGCCTCGATCCTTAGACCCTTGATTTGAATGATGTCTGTGTTTTCACCTGGTCTATGGGTGCTGGTCTGCCTCTGGAAGTTTTGTTCAACATGGGATGGTCCCTGGCTTCATTCAGGCTGACCTTCAGGGCCCTCAGCCTGACCTGCACTGTCCCTGTTCTAAGCCCAATGTTTCTTAATGAAGTTGTCTTGCTTTTCTCCGTTTCATTGTTAGTTAACTCTACCTTGAAAACATGCATATTACAACACTTTTGTTCTCGATTACTCATCTACAGTGTTGTTCTCCGATTTCAGTGTGGGTGTGTGTGTGTTGATGTTTCAACTAGACTATATATTTTCAAGTAACATACAAGTGGCACGACAAAGCAGTAGCTACATTTCAAGTGCCATATGGGGACCTTGCAAGTCAATGAGTTTCCCCAACACGTTCCTGCAAATGTTTCACAACAAGAGCCTTGTTCAGAAATTACAGGTTTCTTACCACTGAAATGCTAGAGAGGGCTTTTAATTTGTAATCATACAGGAAGTGTTTGTGCAGCATAATGCGGCAACTATAACATGGCAAAGTATACTGAATTATGACAAATTATTCTAACAAACGGAGGGATTTTGAAGGAGAGCATCTATTATACAAGTTCAAATAAAGTCCCGTTAACTTCTGCAGTTGAGGTCAATATGAGAAAGTACGGTAAATAGCTAGCATTAGCTAGCTAAAGAGCCAACATTAACGTTAGCTCTGCCACATACAGTGAAAAGCAGACTACTTGCAGCTACTATTAATTCGGTCCACACAAACTAAGCCCTTAAACAAAAGGACAAAGTAAAGAATCTTCATTTGTAACACCACAATGATTGTCAACATTAGTCAAGTTAGAAGGAGCTTCTGCTAGGCTAACTTAGCCAATGTTTGTTAATGCATATGAAACAGGCTAAGCACAACAACACTTTCCAATGCGAACGTAACCAAATTCATTTTAACAGTAATTTGCAAAACCTTATGATACATAGTACATGCAATTCAAGAAATAGAGTTCTGACCTCTCTTGCATCTCTTTGCTTTCCTGCAGAACTGTCTTCTTTTAACAGCACTTTTCAAAAACTTGTGTTCTATTGGAAATTGAAAGGCACAATAATTGATCAATAAGAGCCAATGAAAATTGGGGTGGACAATCTGATCACAAGGGGGGGCGGGTGCCCCCTGTGCCACCACAGAAGATCCACGTCTGGTAACTAGTAAGATCACTGCAAGCAAAAAGACTCAAATCAAAGCTTCAACATGTCTCTTCAGAAACCTATGGTTTTTATGCAATGTTTTTCCTCTATGATCAGGTAACCTTGTCCCCAATCAAGTACTAAATGCACATATGTAACTATTCTACATTAGGGATTTATGTTCATTGCATGTGGTTTAGCTAAAACTGGGGTTGTTTAGTGTGTTAGGATAGGCTGTCTTCAGCCTGAAGAAAAAAAAAAATAGGCTGAAAAAAGTGTTTGTAGAATATTTTTCCACATGTTTTGGTGTTGAAATGATAAGTTTTGGAATCCGTGCCGTAGATAGCTTCAGCCGGCAGCTGCAAATAGGCTGTATTGCTTTGGGATACTTGTGCCCATCAAATGTGCTTTATTTCCCCCCCCCCAACAGGCTCAGACTGTTATACATATTGGCTACAACATCATGGAGAGGATCCCCACGAGCAAGTCTGGGTGAAAATCTTGTGAAAGGCGAGTTGTTGCAGGAAACACTGGTGGATAAGAGCGAGGGGAGTTTGTTGTGAACGTAGGAACTGCTAGCAAGATTTTATTTCTTAACATTACTCCAACAAACACTCTCCAACTCGCTAATCGCGTTTCCAGTCATGAAGCAATCTACTGCACGGATTCCAAGACTTTTTATACCTATTGCCATTTCGACACCAGAATGTGAAAATCGCACCCAGGTTAGCCCCTACCTCAAGTAATCCTTTAAGCAAATGGTTTTGTAACTGTAGAAGCTAAAATGTGTAATAATGTCTGGTTGACAGTTCCAATGCTGCTTAATTTCATCAGTTAGCACTGTTACCTGCTGAGTTAATTACATCTTCACCACATATTACCAGCAATGGAGGAGAAATAACTCTTTTTACAGATACAAAACAATCTTTATCTTGTTTGAATGGGTATAATGTTATGGATTGAGGCTTTAACTGAACCATTGTTTGATTATTTCTTACTGTTTATGATTTTGTTTCTTTAATTTTTGATAGTCTTATTTCTAATATTTTACTCTTGGAAAGCACTTTGTGACCTTGAGCTTTGAAAGGTGCTATATTAAATAAGCCAAACTAATTGCACATATATTAACATAATCTACATTGTACATCTATGGTTTGGGTTTTGACTTTGCCAAAAATAGAAAAATAACTACCTGTCAAGAATATAAAAAAAAAAAAAAAAACCTGATACTCTCTATACTCGCTAAATAAGTGCTGTTATGGAGGGGACTGCAGGCAGTTGCAGCTGTAAGGATTAAAGCTGGTTGGAATTTAAAAGGCATGAATGTCAGAGGTCGCTATACACACACACACACACACACTAAAATCTCTGTTTAAAAAAAAAAAAAAAAAAAACCCCTCAAGCCTCTTATTTGTCTTACTTACCCTCGATCTCAGTTTGTCCTCTTTGGCCTTTTGAAGTTGGAAATATTAAACACCATCATGAGATGTGGGACTTTACAGTGGGACAGTGATTTTAAAGTGGTTGGCTAAGTTTCATTCATTTAATGAGAAACCTTTACATGTGAGGCTTCAGCAATAAACAAATAAAATTAAAATTTTATTTATTTCATTAGTGTGAGAAATGACAACACATTATGCATACTCAGTCCTCGTGCATATGCCATCCTATTTATCATCTGCCTGTGTGGATCGTGGATTGGAGTATCTTGACAGTAAGCCCTGGTAATTAATCCCCGTTTATTCAGTGTCTTGGCTAAAGGAAGAAGTTATGCAACCATGCCTGTTACCCTGTTCACTCTGTTACTGAGCCCAAGCAGATTACATTTGAGCTGTTAATGAGGGGTGCAGAGAACTATGCAGAAACATGCATGCACAGTTGAATACATGTCACAAACAAGCGGCAACATCAAAAAATTACACATGCAGCTGTAAAAATAACTGGAATCACTTACATGAACGTTGGTGGTCACTCCCACCAGCCCTCTGTACTAACACGGGTCATAGTCTAAATTAGTGTGAAAGGTCAAATTATTTTATGGCTGACATTTCACAATGATCATCATTGATTGAACAGTCATTAAATGTCATCTGTAATGAAATCTGGTTTGTTGATGTAACAGGATGGCATCTTCAGTATAATGACTGTCAAGTGTTTTTTCTAACTTAAGTGTCCACACTTGAAGAGGACCAGACTTCAGATTCCACTCAGAAGACTTATTTTGACCAGGTGAACAGGTACCAGTGACAGAATCAGCATCATCCTCCCCCCCCCCCCCCCCCCCCCCCCCCCCCCCAACACAGGTAAGGTTAAGTATTTCAACAAAGTAGAAAGTATGTATATTTAGATTAGGTAAGAGTATTTAACAAGTGTTCAAACATTTTAATAAAAAGGTTTTAACTAAAGAATATTCTTTACATTTTATCAATTTTAATTAAGCTTTAACAAAGGATTTTGGGTTACCATTTTAAATATTAATCTACACAAATTAGATAGGAAACCCATACTTTTTATCCATATAAATTTAAGCATTTGGGTCTTATCAGTTTATCACTTTAAGCCACGCAGTGACATTTTTAAACTTTCCCTACAACATTAACACATTTAGCCCATTAAATACATTTCTACACCCAAACAGACAAAGATCCAAACGAGAGTCCATGTGAGCTTACCGATAGCCCGTCACAATCAAAAAGTCCCAGTTCCTCACAGTGGATGCGTTTGTACTTCTGCCGTCCTCTCAGTCCGTCGCACCCTAGTGAAATGACTGATGTGCGTGTTTGTACTACGCTGATTGAACTGGGCACGAGCTTCTGATTGCCCCAATTCAATTCACCTGGTCGAGCGTGCGCCAGGGCACGCACAGTCACGTGAGTATGGAAAGCCGTTTGAGCATTTATTCTATATCCTGGATATCAAACTTTATTTGCATCTACTAGTTCGGTCTTTGCCAGAACTAGTTTGCCATTTTGTCAAACTAGTAGACCAAAAGTCTCAACTAGTTGGCTTTTTGACAAACTAGTGGCCACCGAACTAGTAAAGCACAAAGACGTACTAGTTAACTAGTGACCAGCAAAAGCTTTAACATGTTTACTAGTGGAACATAAATTCGGCTTACTAGTTAACTAGTGGCTGACAAATTTATGCACTAGTTAACTAGTGGGAGCTAAAATGCTTACTAGTAAACTAGTAAAGGCGAAAAAGTCCACTAGTAACACTAGTTGAGGCATTTTAGCTCATACTAGTTAACTAGTGAGGCGAAAATTGTTGTGCTAGTTAACTAGTACGAGCTAAAATGTCCACTAGTTAACTAGTTGACGCACTTTTGTTCTTACTAGTTAACTAGTAAGGTAAAAAATGTTAACTAGTAGAACATTTTTTGCCTTATTAGTTAACTAGTGAGAGCTAAAATACCCACTAGTTAACTAGCTAAAGTCTTTTGGACCTTACTAGTTAACTAGTAAGGCGAAAAATGTTTTACTAGTTAACTAGTAAGAGCCAAAATGCCCACTAGTTAACTAGTAAAAGCCTATTTTGATCGAACTAGTTAACTAGTGGGTGTAAAAGTGTTTACTAGTAGAACTAGTGGACGCCAAAATGCCCACTAGTTAACCAGTGGAGCAAAATGCTAATAAGGGGGAGGGGAAAAGTGGACTTTGAGTCTTCCTATTGGCTCTCCAGTTCAAAATTATAAATTTCAACCAACCAGGACTCAGGATTTTGTGATAATCCTGCCCAATTCATTTGCATGTTGTGCACTAGTTAAGATGTTGACCTGAGGAACTGCAACTAGTACTACTAGTGGCTTCTCTTTGCCGCCTACATGTTAACTAGTCTATGCAAAAATGTCTACTAGTTAACTACTTTTGTTCGATTTAGACCGTACTAGTTAACTAGTCAGACTTAAAATGTTTTACTAGTTAACTAGTGAAGGCCAAAATGTCTACTAGTGCATAAAGAAATAATCAAACAATGGTTCAGCTAGTTAAGCTGATGCATCTTAGACCTTACAAGTTAACTAGTAAGGTGAAAAATATTGCACTAGTTAACTAGTAAAGGCCAAAATGTCCACTAGTAGTACTAGTTGACGCATTTTTTACCTTACTAGTTGACTAGTGAGGCTTAAAATGTTTTACTAGTTAACTAGTAAGAGCTAAAATGTTTACTAGTTAACTGGTTGATGCATTTATGACCTTAGTAGTTAACTAGTAAAGCCAAAAATGTTTTACTAGTTAACTAGTAAGAGCTAAAATGTCCACTAGTTAACTAGTGGAGGCACTAGTTAACTAGTGGGCATTCTGGCTTTCAGTAGTTAACTAGTACAACAATTTTTGCCTCACTAGTTAACTACTAAGAGCTAAAATGCCTCAACTAGTGTTACTAGTGGACTTTTTGGCCTTTACTAGTTTACTAGTAAGCATTTTAGCTCCCACTAGCTAACTAGTGCATAAATTTGTCAGCCACTAGTTAATTAGTAAGCCGGATTTATGTTCAACTAGTTAACACGTTAAAGCTTTTGCTGGTCACTAGTTAACATGTGCTTTACTAGTTTGGTCCAGATGGCCACTAGTTGAGGCTTTTGGTCTACTAGTTTGACAAAATGGCGAACTAGTTCTGGCAAAGACCGAACTAGTAGATGCAAATAAAGTTTGATATCCAGGATATGGAATAAATGCTCAAAGGGCTTTCCATACGTGCGGGCTGCTGTGCGGGCTGCTGTGCAGAGCGGTGCGCAGGTGAGACGGCATGCAGGAGGAGGAAATGAGACGGGCACACTGAAGACAGCCACACCTCCACCGGGTCAACGCGACAATGACTTTTTAAATACTGTTGAAAGAGGTCAGGACCATGGGCATTACAGAAATCTAATGTCTTAGAGTCTGGTGTTTAATTGATGTGTGTAAAGATGTGAAGTAACCAATGGCTTCAACTAATTTGAGAGAGTTCACTTTAAAGTAGGATTATTAAAAGGGCTCTACATTTTTTAATGTTATGTACTAGACCAATCATAAACTGTCAATTAATATAAGTGGTCTAGAGCAGGGGTATTCAATTACAATTCAGAAGAGGTCCAGTTAGAGAAAATAGAGAACATCAAAACGACTAAGTTGCGTTATCATTTAGTACCATAATGTATAGTTGTATCATCTACCGATACTACCATCAATGTTTTAAGTCAACAACGGACCGTCAAATCAAATAATATTTCAAGAATATTTACTGTCAGTTTTCACATCAAACTGGAGGGATAATAAATCATAACTACTCTAATAAATTCTAAATTTCAGTAAATTAAAATAAAGTGTTTAATTTTTAGAAAAAATTTAATAAAAAGTGTAGCTTGAAGTGATGAAGTGTAGTCCAATTTTATAATAAACACTCAACACATCCTAACAAATGAACAGCTGTAGTGTCTCCTCTTCTCTTTCATTCCCTCTTACAGAGCTACCACTTTCCTACTTTCTCTTGTTCAGTGAGAAATGTGAGCTCTAGTTTGTCCTGCCAGCTAGCATTGGAGATCTTTGAGATATTCTGGTTTTGAACTGCCCGTGGGAGGAACGTACATGTAAAAATCTGTACATCCTTGATTTAAAGCCATGTGAAATCTCTTTTGTGTGTTTCCAATCGTCTGGTGAATCTCGCAGACTCGACTTGCAAGCATTGGAATGCACAGATTTCATTGGCTGAGCGTCACATGAGACGATTGGAGCATATGCAATTGGTCTGTAAGTTTCCTGGGCCGCTAAACCAGTACAGTAAATGCTAGAAAAGCTGCGTGGTTAAAATAGAAACGTTCCGTCACGATATAGTAAGTCTCAATAATAAAGTGGCTGAAGATTGGCGATCGAGAAGACAGCGGCTGGGTCCGGATCCGGACCGCGGTCCGCCTATTAGTGACCTCTAGTCTATTGTACAGCACCTGACCTATATTAGTCCCTTTACTTGAAATCCCCTTTTAATTCTCTCAAGTCATTGTTCCATTTATCCATGTTTTGTCACATGACTAAAATGCCTCTAAGATCTCCTTACAGAGCCTACTGTATATCCACTGTGTGTTAATAACAGGTGACCCTTAGGCAACATCCAAACTAATATGTTATCATTTTAAAACGCATAACTTTTGCTAGATTTATGCCTAGCTTCCAGACTACTCCGCTGTTTTCGAACCCCTAAATGGAGACTTCTGAAAATGCTGCTGACCCCATTATTGTTTTAAAACCCTGGGATTGCATTTTATTCTGGACGGGAAGAGACTTTTGAAAACAATGAAGCAGACCATAGACTTGCCCCTGCTCTGCCTCTGATTGGCTATACTATTCCAGGCATCTGCTAAATGCTAACGCTTGCCTGGCTATGATGCTCACTATCCATACTATTCATACAAAGCTTCTGAACATCACTGGATGGCGACACACGCTGTGAGTACACTGCCTCTCTGAACTTACTGATTTTTTATCACATAAGCGGCCATCTCAAATCCCATTCGCTATTGAACTTGCTACTTCAGGCTGTGGCAGACATAAGCCTACACATGGCTTATCATTTGTTCGGGAATCTTGATATTGATTTGGGGACAATGACGTGGCTGGTAAACAGTAACTGTCAAATTTACTGTTTGTCAACTGTTGAAATCCTGCTAGCATAACGTTAGCTTTCTGGGCCAAAGCTGGTACAAACGGTCCTGTGAGCTGAGCGGACAAGAAATATCTTGTGTTGCCAACAAGTGTCCAAAGTTTGTCCTATTTACTGGAGTAATAAACAGTGTTTCCATTGCATAAGAACCTTATGGTATAGAAATAATTGTTTCAGGTATCAGTTAAACCCTCAGGTGTTACCAGGGATACAGATTTATGGTCTTAATTTTTTTTCTTTGGCAAGTGACCATGGTATAAGGCGGACAATGCCCTTCCAGGTGTCCCTAATCTGGAATTAATCAACAAAGGGAAGGCCAGAACAGGCCTTTGCTGTGGACAATTTGTAAGGCATTATCCTGTAGCTACATAAACAGTTTTCATTCATCGGTAGCTGGGAAGATGTATTGCTTGAATTGTTCAGTGTGAACAGACAGCTGGTAATGGCAAACTTAACCTTTAATTTATTATGCAGTATGCTGTACATACTGATTCAGTACATACTGATATGGCCTAAATGTATGTATGAAAACAAAAGCAACATCTGCAGTATGAAAAAAACACTGTGATGTCCATAAGAAAAAAAAACGCTCCACTAATAAATCTCCAGTATGCATCATACTAATGTAAAAGCACTGCTTTCATTACTGATGTTGCAGACCTACACTCTGTTGTTAGTTTGAATAATTCTATTTGTGAGCTAGTGAGGATTTATGGCAGCAAGACATTATGTAGGATTGACTGCAGTGGTTTATTGTTTCTTGGTCAACAATGGAGATCTATGTCACAGACGAATAAGCTATTTTAGGCTTTGGATACACAATACTTGTTAGAAGGATGTTTATTATATATAATAAAAATATAGACTATTGCCAGACTATGTACTGAATTTGTATTAGATAAAACAACAGGTGAAAAAGGAGTCAGTATATTCATATTCTGGATATCTCATTCTGTATAGTGATAAAGGCATGAGGGTGAAGTCCTAAAAAGTGAGCCATGTGCAGACTGCATTATTCATGCAGGACTCCCTGCACTCCCAGCTCTGCAATCGCTGAAGAGCTTGTACCTCAGCTGATGAAAGATCTAGCTATGATGACACATGGTGGTACATTGCAGGCGGTTGTGTAATAATCAGAGGGATTCACTGGCTGTCCTTTGCAGCTGCCACCCTGCCCAGTGGAGGGAAAGGTGCCAGCACAGGGGTCCATCAGCCAACTGCTGCTCTGTTTCAAGTGCACTTTCCTGGAAGGAAGGGAGTCACTGAACAAGAGCAGAACAGGCTGTGCTATTCCTATATAAAAACTGGCCTATTAAATTAAAATATGCTTCTGGTAGAATTATGTCATGCCTAATTCAATGTCCTTAACTGTTTCCCTAAAGAGAGGTTAGTACTAACATGACCTTTGTTATATATATATATATATATATATATATATATATATATAGTAGTGTTGAAAAGTGTTTGCCCCCTCAGAAATTTAACTCGGCTTTCCAAAGCTTCTTATTCGTTTTTGCATGTTTGTCACACTGACATGTTTCAGATCATCAAACAAATTCAAATATTAGAAAAGGGTAGGACAAATAAACACAAAGTGCAGTTTTTAAATGAAGGTTTATTATTATTAAATACAAACCTACATGGCCCTGTGTGAAAAAGTGATTGCCCCCCCTGTTAAAACATAAATAAACTGAGGTTTATCACATCTTTGGAAAGCTGAGTTAAATTTCTGAGGGGGCAAACACTTTTTCACAACACTGTATATAGGCAGTTAAAATTTTGACAGCTCTTCGAGATGAGTAACAAGTGCTGAAGTATAAATTTGACTGACGCAGAGGAGGGCGGTAGTATTAAATATGTTTTGCTTCCACAAGGGGGAAATAACTGATTTCCATCAATCCTTTCTGCACAATTTGCAGACGTCACTGTTCAAATGTCTCGACATGCCCGTTGTCAATTGTAACATGTAATTAAAATGACACCTTGACGGTTGATCAAATGACGATAAAATTGGATAATTATGTTCATCGTAGTCTACTTTAATTACAGCATGTTCAACCACTCTTTGCTTGAGATTAAGGTCAAATAGAAAGTTTGAAAGTGGCCATCTAGTTGGTGTGGTTGTGAACTCCATTCAATCATTATTGCAAATCTAAGTATCCATGCGAGGACTTCTGCTTAGTGCATATCTTGTGTTTTACCTGACCGGATCAAACTAAATGAACTAAATTATTATTATTAAAACAGTGTGCACCGTTTTGGCTGTAGAGGAGGGTAAACCTAGATATCGGTTACTACTTGTTTATTCACAGCATAATTAATAACATAAATCTGCCTGACGTGAATTCATAGTAATGTCAAGTAATATTGATTGATTAAAAGCAGTTGTTGCCTTTAGGAAGTCAGCAGTTACTTTACATTACCATTTATTATTACATTGTAGTGCTTATATAATGATGTAGCACTAAAATTATAGCTTTTATACTCAGTATTTGGATTTCTACATGAGTAACATCTTTAATCAGCATCAATCTCTCCTTTTCATCATACCCAAACACTGCAGTGCTAGCCTCAACCTCAGTCTATGGCTTGGACTCCAGAATTGCAGTGGTGTAAATGTTCCTTTGCACCACTTTCTGACAAGTTGTGGAAAGGAACTTTACTCAAGCACTGTACGTAAATGCTGATAAAGAATAAACTATTGGTTTGGAGCATTTATGGCAAAAAAGTAGTATCTTGGGGCTTCTTGTCTATACATAACTATACATAACAATAGAAAATATCTACATGTGCTTTTCACATGTCTCGTTTGTGGGTCCTAAAATAAATAAAATCACATGTCACATTTCAAATGTATATAAATTATTAACAGTATCACCAAAGAGACATTTCCCCTCAAAGGTTCTCAGCGTTTTCATGTAAATAACTGTTAAGTCCTAATAGGTACATTTTTTAAATATTTCAAACACAAAAAAAGAAAAACAAACAAAAGGAAACCAAAGATTGGAGAAAATGCCCCCCCCCCCCCCCCCCCCCCCCCCCC
>NC_060172.1:15558833-15669697 GCF_021292245.1 Micropterus dolomieu | reverse complement strand
AAAAAAAAAAAAAAAAAAAAACCAAAGATTGGAAAAAATCCCCCCCCCCCCCCCCCTCTTTCCTACCCCATTAATCATCTCACGACCCCTTAGAGACCATTTGGTAGAGGCCCAACTGTATCTAAAATAGTTAAAACTAGCTTCACCTTGTCTGTGCATAATCACACCAATCTGTAACAATATAGAATGCCACCCAATTATAAATATACCCAATATATAAATAATACATAATAATGATGAACCTATGCACACTGATAAATGCAACCATTTTATTGTAAAATTCCACAGCTATGTGCAATTCCCTTATGAAAAGGATTTTTTCCAGTACATATATAGTATGTTATGCAGACCCTAATAGAAGTGATCAGCGCCCCCCCCCCCCCCCCCCCCCCCCCCTTTTTTTTTGACAATACTCAAAGATACATAGATGGCAAACGACTAACATATTGAATGTATGGGGATAATATGAAATGTATTTTGTTCCTTGATACCTTTTACTGAGCTCTCCAATTCCAGTGCACATTATTTTGTTTTCTGCAGTTTGACAACATACATGACAATAGAAAATATCTACAGGTGCTGTTGACATATATGTAGGTCCCAAAATAAATAAAATCACTTTGTCAAATATAAGTACAGTGTAATAAAAGTCCATGTCAATGCTGGCAAAGGACTGAGACCAGATGAAGCAATCCTTGAATTTTTCCAAATTCTTCAAAACATCTGTTTGTCTGAAAACATATTCAACATGCACATTACTGAATATAAACACACTTCAGTATCTCCCATTCACCTTTGTATCTCTCCATTTACAGTAGAGTGCACAAAAATATAATTAATAAATAATAAACAAGCTTTTACTATTATGGAAAAAAATACCATGAAGTGTGTTTGTTTTCTGCACCACTGTTCAAACACAAGACATGCTTGGTTATCAGTACGATGGGTTTGTAAATAAATTCATATACAAGCTAAATCAGAAATTTCTTCCAGTTCACCCTGATACAATAATTATTTTTTATTGTTCTGTTCTACATTTTAACATTTGTTCTCATGCTTTTGGTTCTGTACCATATCAAAAAACAAACAAACAAAAACACCAAATATGTCTGAGGGGTCATCACTGTGGCCAACATTCGTTATAAAGCATTTCCTTCCAAGAAAACATTCACTTTTAGCATATGTTTTGTCTTCCACAATGTAGTAGTGGGTACATAAATTATATAATAGTTTGATATTCTCTATTGCATGTGTGTCTGTTTGGCACTTTATAAGATGTGATCATTCTTTCACACTTTTTTAAACTACTGAACACTGATGATGACCAGTCTACATTGCTATTGTTCACACTTACGTCCCTAAAGATGTGAGAGATGTGAGTATGTGCACACTGAAGACAGGTTTAGACTACTAAGTGGCAGCTTCTGATCACAAAAGAACCACCATTAAATACAAAAGGGAAAGAACTTCAGGAAATATGAGATAATCTGGTAAATGCATATGTTAGTATCATCACTTATGCTTTATTAATGATGGCAAATATCAAGACCAATGAAAACTTGTGGCGGTGGAAAAAGTGTAAATAATTAATAGTCACTTAGACAAGCAAATATTCTTCTTCTGGTGGCTTGGGAACAGTTATTTTTTTTGTTTTTTTTCCCCTAAGAAAAGTTTACTACTCAGAAGCTGCACAACAGGTAATGTTGCAACTTACTAATTCAACAGATATAACAAGTTTGACAGGCCTTTGTGAGAGTAGTGTACATCAATCACAACATAGAAAACACAAGATAAATAAGCTCAAGCTCCATTGACACATCAAACAAAAATGTCTCTTTGTTATAAATGACAGCATTCTGTGTTTCTTTTCAGGGGCTATATGAACATAAAATACATTTTCTTTCAATAAAATAAATAAATAAATACCATCAATGAATAAATAAATAAATACCCCATTACCCCCAAGTATTCTACACGGTTCAGTCCAGCATAATACAATAAGTCTAGTATACTGTATGATGATATACTGTAACTATGCTGAAATTACAAAATATATACCCTTTTACAAAATCCCAAGGGCTTGACAAGTGTTTTCTTCCGTTTATAATTTATGTACATAAACAATGTGATTTACACCTATTCCTTGTGAGTTTACACTTCATACTGAAGCACTGTCTCCATTTGTTGCATACTGGTGTCTATCAAAATTGATCTGTTAGGGGCTGTAATTCAAGACTGTTATACGTTATCTTACACAACATTTACAGTTCAGATATTTTCGCTGTGTTCTCTGCTCTCCTCACGCAATACTGCATTCAAAGGAAATTTGAATGGGAAAAAAGTAAAAAAAAAATAAATAAAATAAGGAATATTCTGCCCAATATGTGATCATTTACATTCCCAATGTGGTTCTTTTCAAAGAGACAAGAATTGAGCTGCTTGATTATAGGCTTCCACATCTGTTCTTGACACAAGCTGATCATTTTTTTTACTAAAATGAAGGTCTTAATTTATTATCAATTCATATTTTTGTTTGTTTTGTTGCTCATTTTAGAAAGATGACATAATGAACCCTATTTAACTGCAGGGATTTCAAAATACCCTACAGCTGTCTCAATAGACATTTGCATTAAAGTGTAGATTAGTCTGAATTCCTCTATTTGAAGGCAACACTCAGCCTGGTTATGCAGTTGCAGTTATCACTCTGCTAATGTAAAGAGCAAAAAAATATTTGTTTTTATAAGAAAACCTTTTTTTTAGCCCAGTTTGTCTCGTAAAAGCTTGCATAACCAAAATACAACAGCAGTGTGTCATTATGGAAATGCTCGCTTTTAACAGCAAATGGAGAAGAGGATGAGAGGTCAGTGTTGTCTATACTGTAAGCTAATGGCTGCGAGGAAAATGATTAAACCAGTCGCTTTGCCTGAAACTCTGGGCTGATCGTCCCACCTGTATGCAAAGACGATTCCTCAACTTAAAAACATAAACTGGGCGCATTTTTATCATTAAAATTTCAGTTTTCCTAGAAAAAAGTATAATTAAGTCCTGAATGATAATCAACAATGCTCATTTTTTGTTTCCATAGCCAACAATAGAAGACCATAAAACCTGTGGATTTCTGGCCTGAAAGGTGCATGCAATAAATGTAAACCACTATGTAATAGTAAAATATATACAGTTTCTGTACAGTTGAGCATTGTCCATAAACAGCATCTTCTCTTTCTGACCACACATGAAAAATACAATGTCTAATTGTACCAACATTTAAGCTAAATCAATTGAAAATAAATTAGCATCGTCAAAATGAATTGTAATGTCACTGTCTAATACAGCTCTATTAAAGTGCATCAGATTTTGTGTTTTAGCATGTTGAAAAAAAGTGAAAAAAAAACCCAAGTGAAAATAAATGATAAAACACAGTTAATGTCTTTTAGAGTTTTCTGATAGGCATTTGCTGTGATCTGAATTGCTATTTATTTAAGCTGTTTACTATGCAAGGAACACATTTGTCTAAAAATAAAGCAATGGGTAAAAATCCCATTGAGAAGAAATTAACAGGAAATTCCAGATAAAAGGTCTAAAATAAAATCATGAACACAAAAACTAAACTAAGATTCTTGTTAATTGCTCACACAATCGATGCTTTCACAACACATCTACAAACCTCTTCATACCAGTTAAATGTAATGCTACAACATTTGCAATGTCTGTAAAAGTTATCAAATGAGAGATTAAAACCAAGGAATTAGAGGAAATGCTTTGAATCATATCGTTGGGTGTTTCAGTGGGTCCCCTCCTTCAAAATGTCCCTTGCTGCCGCAGAGCATATGTAGAATGTAATGAACTGTATGATTAGGCTGGCTCCACACCCCGGCCTAGAGATATAGATAGGAAACCCAGTAGACCAGGTTGAAAAGACCAAAAGCAGTGGGGAAGAAGATGCGTGCATACGAGTCTATCTTGGCGATGCGGATGTGCAACCTGCCGTGCCGCCAGGCTCCGGAGCGGCAGTCTTCGAAACAGCAGAAGAAACTGGTGCAGTCCTTCCCGTCCAGACACTCATAACCGTACTCCTCGTCTCGCTCCTGCATATGCGTAGCGTTGTTCATCTGAATGGCTGTGGCAGAGCGTGGACGGATGTCTACCGTGGGTGTCTGCTTTTAACAGGAGAAAATGAGACAATTAGCCATCAGAGCGCCAAATTGTAATTTGCACCTTCAACTTGCAAATGGACCCTTTTTTAAAGTCATAAAAATACATATAGACCTATAATTACCACCTGTGGTTGTAATTAGAGAGGCGCATAGTGACAAAGGGTAAGTCCCCATGGAACCCATGATGCAAATTACGCCTTTGGGCTGGGGTATAGCTGGCGGCTAAAGGCAATCATAACATTTTTAGTACAACAGTCCATATTGCTTTATTTAACAGCAATATTAAACTAGTGCTGGGCAATGTGATTATGCTATTGCTGCTGCACAACATTCAAAAACACTGTAGTAAACAGATGACTGTGCGTCATTTGTACAAAAATTACAGTTTTTTAAAATGTTTTAATGCCCAGTGACTCAACAAATGTCATAATTTGGACTTATATGGATGTTGTAAGCAATTTTTCTGAAATACATTTATAGGATATGTTGTAACTGGCTTATAATGCATCATAAAGACAAGCTTAGGGAGGAGCATGTGTTGGCAGATGTGCAGCACCCAGCTCAAATTTCCTCCAGCCCACTCTTTCTGTCACTAAATGGGTTAAAATAAACCTTCTTTTCAAACTGTGCTCACCACTGGAGGGCACATGCCTTTCATTTGTGAAGTTTCCTAAAATAGGACAGTGACATCAATGAGTCTGTGGCCCTGTCATTCTAAAGGCAGACAGTTAGTATTCAAACAGACCATTTTCATCAGCTTTTATCTTGAAATACCATGCCACCTTTGCACAAATTGGAATTCTGGCTGTTTGGCAGATTAAATGCTCACCCTCCCCCCATTGGCAGAAATGGAATGCTCCTTGACCTTGCTGATAAACTAGGGTGTCAAGCTCATTATTTAAAAAATACGCAGCAAGCCGAGCATACTCCAAAGTTCAACTTCTAAGAATTTCACATCACCACTTTCCCTCAAAAAAGTGCCAGTAGCTGTCATTTAAGTTGTTCTTTATGTTTTGTATTTATAACAAAGGAACAATAATCTATAAATGGCTGCATAAACACTCTTAAAATGTTTTTCAGCATATATTTATGCTCTGTGTTGTGAGAATATGAAATACTTGTTAATATTAATCAGTTCTCTTTTAATTGCAACAATCTCAAAACACTAAATACTTATTTTTTCTTTTGCCACATTCATATTTTTTGCCCCCAATTTTATGTATCTACACTAGACATGCTTTCTGCAAATAAAATTAGGTCATTGCAGTTTTAGTTTGAACATATCATTATCTGCTGTAAGCATGCATCCTCAAACAAGCTTAAAATTCTTAAACTTGATTGAACTGTTCATTCCCCAGAACTTCTCATCTTGCCCAGCACTAGTGCACAAACCTGTTATCCCTTTGAAAACCATACATAACCACACACAAAACAACATACGGGTTAGTTTCAGCATTTTTGTCCTTATTAACGGACAGTATGTTGCATTAATGAGGGGATTAGCAGAACAGGTTATGACTCAGTTCTCAAAGGGGATTGGTTGCACTGTAGGAAGCGTAGTGAAAGCTCAGGCAGAAGGAGCATTAAAAGCATCCTGCCGCGTGGCCTGGTCAAGCTAGGCTGTGCTGAGTCGGTGTTAGCAAAAAAATAACATAAAACAACAAAGAAACAACACAGTGGCATTGGCAACTTTAACTGGCTGAAGGTAGACAACCTCTCAGAGAAGACAAAAGGCGGAAACATTCAGGATCATTACTGGAGGATCCCTTGGGTATCTGCCTGAAGTTGAATATGTGGTGGTAGTGTTTAAATACTGCAGGTGGATTTTTCAGCAGTACATTTAGACTCATGTCTAGGCTAAATCTAACTTATCAGACCTTAAAAATATTTCTCCTAGTAATATATTGATGTGGACCTCTATGTGGAAAAGCAGATTATCTTGTTAGGTTAAATTTAGATCTTTGCTAGCGCCCACCCACCCTGGATGCTTTTTGGGTGTTTGAGGATTAGCATATGTTAATCTTCTGAATGGACCTCCAACTCTAATTAGACTTAACACAGTGCAGGGGTTGTCTGTTTCAGTCTGTTAAGGCTCTGCTGACTCTGTAGGAAGCGTCAGGTTGAGAAGCCCAACAAACACATAGGTATATATTTACTGGCAGGAGAAAGGAAAGACGAGGAAGCTATTGCAGCGGCTGCTAGTTCACTGTGGTTACAACAACAACAAAGAGTGAAACAGGACAGAGGGAGCCAGAATGAGTCCACAGTGGGCCTGGACTATTATATTCCTCTGGACACGGGATGTGTGGGATGCTTATTTGAATTTTAAAAACTGCATAAGTATGTCTGGCTGGCTGCCTCCGCACTGTGCACTGCAGAGCGCCCCATTTTAATGTTATATCTGAAACCTATATAGTAACTGATGAGGAGTACAGTAAGAATGCAGGTAGATAAAGAGGGGACAGAGAGAGGCCTATCTGTTGTAAAACAGAAAAAGCAGTGAGTTGCTGGGGGCTCAAAGAGCCAAAATGCAGCAGACACATGCAGTCAGACACAGGCAATATACCTTTGAGGAAAAGAGCCGGAGGAGCTTTTGTCCAGACAGGAAACAAAGAATATGTGGAATTGAAAGAGAGTAACAAAAAACAAAGAATACATGTAAACAGAGAATGAAAAAAACAAACGTAAATAAAAAGATAAATAAAGAGAAACACAAGATAATGTGTGAAATTCAGAAGCACTGTACTGTCTAACACAAAATGGAAAGAGAAGAAATATACTGTAGAGAGACATACATGTTACAAACAGACACAGGGGGAGATGCATGGTGGGATATATGTATCTCACATGCTTCTTACGTCAGGATTACCTTAGGAAAAATGTTACAGATGCAAAACTAGAGAGATTAAACACTATCCATAAGGCAGAGGTAAAAATCTCCCTGCGAGTGCGACATAATTGCATTTTCACATGGAAACATTGTTCTTACACAGCACTTCATCAAGTATCTTCACTTCTAGCACATGCAATTTAAGAAATGCTGTGGTAATGTACAGTATTCTGACATACACAATCTGATACGGAATTGTCCCTCTGTATTTTAAGACTTAGATTGCGTGGAACCAAAACAGCTTATAAGTAGTAACAGAAACTCTTGAAGTTCCATATTTGTATTTCCCTCGATTTCCTTCTCCACATTTTTAACAATTCAAAAACATCAAAAGAATTTCAATCAAAAGCCTCCTTTTCTTGCATACTTCCTTCCCACAGAGAATCTAAAAAAGTCTCTCTGACATGGCACACTGGAATCACACCTTCCACATCATTAGTCATTCATTTTTCCACGAGACAGTTAGACCATGTGAAAAACCTTAGTTACAGTGGCTGAAACTAGAATGGCCCACTTTCCTCCGAGCTCCAGTTCAATACTCCTGTTCATCCAGGCACAGTATACTTGGAGGTTTGAGATTTAATATCTTTCAAGTCCAATTCCCAAAAAATACCATGCCTGCAAAGATGGATTTCAATTCACCTATAACCCTTTAAAAAAGCATGGCAACTTTAGTTATCCAAAAAAACTAAAAGCATAAAAACGTAGACTTTTTCCACTAAGTAGACTTCAAGTGGTAGATTTAATCTAATCTTCATTCAAAATCTTAATTTCTAGAACCATAAGCCAACACTATCTGATAAGGGAGAAATGCTAGTCTTGCTGTCGAGGGGAAATGTACTCGGCTACGAGAGATCATGGCCCTTCAACCGAGCTGCCCTGACCTCTTGAGGGATTTAAAGCTCACGAGGGCAACTCTCCTGTCACGTGACATGGGTCCAAATTACAACTGTAACAGATGTGTGGCAGATTAGGAAAAGGTTCGAGCTGCATGCCTCGCTCATTGAGTCATTTGACTTGGAGAACTGGGAGATGCTCCCTTACGGATGTTAAGCAGTGTATAGATTTTCTCTAAGGCTTAGTATTGTAATACAGTGGAGGAGGGACAGAGAGTTTGTAGGGAGTTCTTGACCTTTCACCTAAATAAAGGATACTATAAACACTGTAAAGATATCACACAAAGAGTACATAAATCAAAATAATGTTTGTAGCTACCTCGTTAAATTGAGCAACTTTTCTGTCAAAAGCATAAACTTCAAGAAATATATATTAAAAAAAAGTTAATTTCAGTTAGTTTTAGAAAGACGCTCACCGGGTTTTTCTTCTTCTTGTCCTTTTTGGCACTCGGCTTCCTGTTGCTGACAAAGTAGTGCAGCGTGCCATACTCTATAAGCGCTGCAAAGACGAAGATGAAGCAGACAGACACAAAGAGGTCCATGGCAGTCACATAGGAAACTTTTGGAAGGGATTTCCTGGCAATTGTACTCAGCGTGGTCATGGTCAGCACAGTGGTGATACCTGGTAGTGACGTCGGAGAGAGCAGAGAAAATTAGATCTGGTTCAAATGAAATCAAACAAGAAAGTTCAGTTATACTGTACTCTTTTGCACTGCTGGATAGATCTCAATGGTGTCATTTCACATTCTGCATTACTATTTCAACTAAAACAATTCCCTAGAATTTGCATTATGTATTGTAACAGTAATTTCCCTACATCAAAATGTTACACTGCCTGTCTTAAATTGTGTCTTGTCTGTTGTTAATATTAGTGTGCCATACTGTTCATTATAATATCAACAAAAGACAACACAAAGCTGAACAAGAGTTTGCTGCTCACAGCTTTGAACAAGAATAAATTAATATATTAATAGACATGAAATCATGTCACATAAGTCCATATATATATATATATATATACATACACATACATACATATATGCACATATACATATATAGCCCTTGTCAGTTACACATCCATGAGGAAGGAGTGAGCAGCTGTTTTCTGTTTTACTGTCCCCTTGCTCCACATACTTTACGGTTTAGCTGCCACTGACCACCACACTGACACACTGAATTTCTTTATCCACCATCTGGTAACCCTCTCCCCTTTTACTCATGGAGGCGGGGTGACGGGCATATGACGAGAAAATGCGTTTGTAAGTACACCGAGCAGATTACCAACAGCAGGGTCACAACTCCTAAACACCAACAAACAAGCAGCTAACAAGACCACTTCGTCCTTTAAATAGACCATACATGTAAAGAGACGTGCCTTGTGAAGAGGAGATGATTAATGTCTAAATTTAATGTGGACTGAAAGACATCAGTCTGCGTCAAGATTACCATTGCAGCATTGTGAGTGAATTGATATATTTCTGGATGGCATTGAAGGATTAAGAATTATGTCATCTGTGCTAATCCGCTTCCTAACCACCTGGCTTCCTGTACCTCCCGCGTCATCTTTCAAAGGAAATTAAGACATTTGACTCTTGGTACAATTTTAGCAGGGAATTAATAGTGTTATTATTTCGACTGCAAATCATGTCTGGGGCTGCAGAAGCAGGAGAAAACAAACACAACCTATTTTTAGTGAGATTAATGATGGACAAAGTAATGATGATAGTGAGGTAGAATGAGGGTTTCTGCCCACAGGATTGTTTTACGTTCAGATGTGCTCACTAATGATCACATCACATGGACTTGAGGTCAGGATTTAGAGCCTTAAGGGGCCAAAACTAAAGCTGACTAAGGTATATGTACATAACTGCATCACAAGTGAACTTTTGAGTTTGTCCACTGGACGCCAAGGGCAAGTTCAAAAGCTGACAAAAAGTGAGGATTTCCTTGAAATCCTTACTTTTTGCCCTCTTTTTTTCATTCCTTGCCCCTTTATTGCATGCATTCAAGAGGCCACCTCCATTATTATTGTGCTGAGGCTGCATCTCTACATCTCCCCTGCTGTACTGCATAATTAATGTCTCATTATGGCATGCATGAAAACATATGTGCCAGGATAGGCTCTTCTAATCAAGATGGACTAGATTCCTAAGCAGCTGCCCTGTCTCAGAGGGGGAAAAGTGGAGGAGGAAGAATGGTGAAGGATTAGACAAAAAGAAAGGAGAGA
The DNA here is from genome assembly GCF_021292245.1 of Micropterus dolomieu. Lineage (NCBI taxonomy): Eukaryota > Metazoa > Chordata > Actinopteri > Centrarchiformes > Centrarchidae > Micropterus > Micropterus dolomieu. Next base: position 15,659,530 of record NC_060172.1, on the reverse strand, counting down.
ACCGCAGTAAAGAGGAGGCTTAAGTGGGCTGGTGGTGTGTGACCACCACAGGGTTTTTGATGTGTTTCATTGCAGGGAGTAATTAAGGCCAGGAATGCTAATGAACCTCAATAGTATAACTGCAGCATTTGCGTGTTTGGGCTAGGTGGACAGGTTATAAAAATGAACTAAAGCAAAGGCTTGATGAGCAGTTACAGATAAGCGGGTTATGGAGAATTGTATAAAAAGTAATTGGTTCTGCTACCTGACATTTTCCTTTATTCATTTAAAACAAATAATCATAATCTTGTGGCAAAAATAACTTTTCTTTTTACCTAATGATGTCCTGGCAGGTACTGCATCCTTGTTGATCCAGAACGATACCCAGGAGAGGACAACAATCAGGGTGCATGGGATGTAGGTCTGAATGGTGAAGTAGCCCATTCTCCTGCTCAGGTCAAAGAAGACGGTCAGCACCACGTAGTCTCCTGGAGAGAGTTAAATAACAAGAGAAAAGAAAGGGAGAGTGAGGGCATTGTGGAATGTATGATAAAACATAAGTTATATCGTGTTTATATGCAGGATATAATTCACTTTATTACATAAGTGTAAATAAAGTTATTTGTCTTGAGTATTGATGTTCACAGTCTCTACTAAAAAACAAGGTCAACATGACATGTAGTTCACTAAGAAAGTCAAACATGTACTATAGGAGGTAGCCAGTATACCCAGATGACTAAATCATTTCACATTATCTCACTCCGATCCAAAAAGGTTGTCAACACACCAAACATAGATTAAACTAACTGTTAAGTCATGGACAGATCAGTACATAATGTAGTGTAACCAAAATCTTCACTGTATGTTTGCCCAAGGCAACGCAAGATCTAAAATGAAACGGAGCGATTCAGAGAGCTGGAGCCAGACTTGCTCGGATACACACAAACCCTGGTCTCCTGCCAGTCGTTAGCTGGAACATGAACACTTCCAGCTGATGATGAGCCGTCCCTGTGCTGGCTGTCTGTCTGACCCCAGCAGATGTTAAGAGGTTGAGGTTAGCTGAGCCCAGATCGACCTGACCCCGGCAAAATGGATCATCTGGCCTGTCTGTTTAAAATATGTGAGATGGCATGCATGCACACGGATGCACAAACGTGTGCACGTACCCTTGCAAGGAGGGTGAACTGAACCAGGACCAAACAGAGAGACAGGTGTGCAAAAAAGTACAAACTCATCAAACACACACACACACACACGTTCCAGTAGCATCCCCTGCCAGCTTGACAATTCAGCAATGCTTGCCAATAGTTACTGTCCTCTTTCCTATGTACCTGTCTTTCTGTATCTCCGGGTTTAATGGCAGTTCACTGCTGGCCTCCAGCTCAGTCAGCTGTCTGCTAATTGATTAACATCAGACTGTTAACAGTGTCGGAAACCTCCCCTGGCCTCTCGCTGTAACTTGTAACCTGTAGGGCACAAACCTATCCTCTCTCAGCCATGTATCTACAGCATGTGTATGTGTGTATGTGTGTGTGTGTGTGTTTAAGCACCCACAACACATGGAATACGCTCTGCAGCTGGGGACTGAACAGCTGGCTAATAATTTTCCTCACGAGAAAGGGCGCACAACACATACTGCAGTTTATTGAAAAACAGCCAACATCTGTGTATTTGTGTGTTAATGAGCGACAGGGAGAGGAAGAGATGAGGCTGTCAGTGTTTATTATGTCTGTGAACGTGTGCGCTCTGTTTGACTGAGCCCTCGTAGTGTCTGGAAGCAGACCAAGTCTTTGTGATTTATCCCAGCATGCACCTATGTTCACCCAGCCAATGATAGCATCATTAAATAAACCAAGTGCAATAACCCCAGCAGCACAACCATAACTGTTCATATCGCCATGTGTTTTCTGCTGATGCAGGCAAGCGCACGGTATATTACAGTGCTCTGCCTCGGTTTGTACGAGTACAGGAAACACAGGAAGACTGATCTCAGGGGCCCCACAGCCTGTTATTTTGTATTTATTAACATTCCATTAGCAGGGGCCCAAAATCGAGACCCCTGACAGCTGAGAAACTGCCGGTTAATACACTTACTACAGCCTGGTCAGCAGCACAAAGCCTCCTTCACATTACCTCAGACTCTTAATGATAATGGGATTCCCACCACAGGGGTGAGGTCGGCTGGTGCAAGAACCTAACGCCACACGCCTCTCTTCGTGTGTTCGCCAGTTTCATTAAGGGCTACAGTGCCTGCCAGGAAGCCCCTTTGAGGAAGTGTTATCGACCGATGCCCTCCATTCTGGCAGGCTGATGTATCTGTATCAACCCGCCTGCTATTATGACTCTGTAGTAATGCATCAGCTTGTTAATGACTTCCTGATTCCACTCAAAACAAAATGGTTTCCAGTTCACTCGCTGGTTTAAGTGTTTGGCCGGGATTTTACAACATTACCGTATGGGGAGCAAATCGTTTAGTGCTCCAGATAAACAGCCCAACACAATTAGTGGACTGTGCGAACACTTTACATTTCACAGTTGTGTTTTACATATTGATACTTGAATCCCTGCTTGACTTTTAAAGTGTTTTTATTTTTCTCTGTCATCTTTTAAATGAATATGTTTTTGTATGTAAGAAAAGTATACAATCCTGGTGAAAACTTGTGCAGTCCATCTGTGGGGGTGGATCGGAGGGTAGCGGCGTGTGCAAATCTGTATTGCTACCACAAGGTGTTGCCAATGTCAGACACTTGGGAATCCTATGCATAGGGACTTTATATATTAATAGAACCCCAATTGTAAAAAGCAGTTTATCGAGCTGTCCCTCTGCGTCTTCACTTCAGATCACGTAGCTTACAACCGCTTCAACTGTATCCATACTGTATCCATTACTGTCGTGCGTCACCTCAGCGAGCCTAAAACCTCCAAACATACAAGCAACTAATTGTTGTTTTGTCTTGTTTTTGTTGTGAGTTTAATTAGAATAAGTTCACATGTGTACGCCTGTGTGTGGAATTAAAGGTCCCTTTCTGCCCTGTCTCAAGGACCAATTCATAAAGATATTGCGCTAATGATATTAGAGCGCAAACACGCCCATAAATTATTATTATAATTATTATAAAGTTTTGCAGCTAAGTGCAATTTGCCATAGTTTTGCGTCTGTTATTCATCTGCAATTTTCTGTCTGAGAGTAGACATTTGAGTCAGAAATTGTTATAAATGGAGCTGCGAGAACAAAACTTTCAACTCATATCAAACTGCTAGATTTAAAAGAGAATGTCTAATTATCTATTAACTCCCCCCTGCTCTTACATTCATTTCTATCTGCAGGATGTCTCTCGTTTTTCTATGACTCACTCCGTATTGGCTGTTTCATCAGAGTGATTGTTTTTTGAGGTGCTCTAATTGTGCGCTCCCCCTTACGTGTCTGGGCTCACTGAGAGCTGTTTTCTCTATTCTGCACTGGACTGTTCCAGTGTGTAACCATCGTCTCCACTTCTCACAGGAGTAGGTTTTATGTTAGTTTCCAGTTTAATTCCCTTGTGGTGAATATCAGGTATTGTTCTGTCTGTGCCATTTGTGTGCATGATGGACTGTGATGCGCTAGTGCTTTGCCTGGCTACAATTACCACTGCCACGATCACTGGAAAGTCTGGGTGTGACACCCCTTATAAATGCCCTTCAGTTATCACCAACTCTCCGAAGACACTCTTAACTGCATGTGGCTATTAGCGCTGGTGCTTGTGAATTGGAATTCTTTCGCAATGAGATTCATTTCATAGAAAGGGTGCATATTACCACGTTTAAATATGTGCAAATAGCACTGGGCCGCTATTTGCTCGGCAGTGCAGATAGGGGTGCATTTCACCCTTTGAGAATTACATGGTTTCTTTTTGTCATATTTGTGCAGGTTTAGACGCCACAAAAGGTGAGCAATACTTTTGTGAATTCACCCCTCAGAGTTCAGATGTCTTTCGAGGCCTCCCATTTGGCCGCTGCTGTTTTCTTTGCTTCTTTGTTATCAAAATTCCTCAAAGTTGAGATTTGTCCAATCCCATCATCTTATTATCAATTCAATCCCTTCCTTTCTGTTCATAATTCATTAGGGAAAAATGCTGATGACAGCTGTATGAAAAATCAACCATGCAGACAACAGCTCCAAACTATTGTTCGTATTAAGATATGGTTTAAGTATTTCTATTAGGATCACACATTTCTCTGGCAAAAGCAAATTACTACAAGCTGATGTAATCTACGGAAAGCAATAAAAACTTGGTGGGGATGATCATTCACAAAACAAAACAGTGTTGCTTTGTTGTTAAAAGCCGCAGAGACAGACACTCACACAGTGGTGGTGGTGGGGGCCTTCTACTGTTGTGGAAATACAGATAAAGATGGATGTTTCATTATTATTAGAATACAGAAATTGTTATAATAATCTGTATTTGCTGGGAGAGTATTGAATATGCGAGAAGAAATGTCGATCCCAATGTGGCTGTACATTATTGCAGAATAGCCACAGCGGAGTTCATAGGAATGAAAAATGGTAATTCAGGATTGCTGACCAGAAGTTTAAAAAAACAAAAAAAACTGTCAAATGAGAATATCGTTCTGCTGGCAGCTAGGCTGTAAATTGGTGTGGATATGGAAGGGCAGGAGAGACCTGAGGCACATGCTGGCCATCCAATGAAGGGAGACGAGCCAGACACACTGTAGAGCTGCTGACATGCTGTCATATTGAGCTCCTCTCCTGTCAAGGGTCATCTATATCAGAGGTGACAGTGGATACTATTGTGCATGTGTGTATAGACAGGAGTTTTGCTAATGACCAGGGTTATGCTATGTCTGTTTGGCAGGGTCAACAATACTTACAGAGAATGTTAACTCACCACTTTCTGTGGCATTACTTGGGGCTATATGCAAGTGATTAACTAGCTACAATGGCTTATCATTTTGCCTCCACAGGCTACTGCAGCTATTCCTACCCGTCAGTGGGTGGGATGATGATGTCATGGCAAAAAAGGCACAGCATTGTCATGGCTAGTAACTGCGGCAGTATGATTAAACACCAGACATGTCTGCAGTTTGATTTCCTTGTTGTTAACATTGTGTTACAGAGACAGATGATTGTCCCTCTCTCAGACACACTAATGGTTCTCAAATTATTGAGAGCAAGGCTATTTATGGGATTCACAGCATGTAGTGAGTAGCTGCCAAAACTGTTTTCCTTACCATTATTGGAAGAGTTTAAAAGAAAGTGGAAAAATTAGAAAGTTAAGTTTTAAAGTATCCTTTTAGCAGATGATATCACATACTGTAATTTGGGTCCGATTAACCCAGTTAGGGGCCCGGGCCCCTTTTGAGCCCCCCCACCAAAGCCCTTTTGAGCTCAAGTTGGGTGCAAAATGCAATTACCACACAGACCATAAGACAGTTGGCCTCCTCAGCCCAGTTGGTAACCCTGTCTCTGCTGCCTAACTAAACAATACCACACTTTCTGGTATTTTCTATATAAAAAGGTTCTGTTTTATTTCAGGCCACAAACAAACATGTTTACTTCTTGTCTTCACCTAAATTGTTTTATTTCTCGACAGAAACACAAACTCCATCAGGGAGTTCATTTCCATCACGTCATATAATTAAAAACAACACATTCATAAGCTACTTCTCTCACTTCTCTCTCACTTCTCTCTCAGTCTCTCTCCGTTTTATCTGTGTTCCAGCTTACATTGTCTAAAAATGGCTTCATTATTTCTTATTCACACACTGAGGAAAGATGCGATTCACACTCATTACATAAGCTCCCAAGTTCTAAAATTTAACTCAAACTCTCCTTCCTCCCCGTGTTTAATATTTTACCTGGCCAACTATTTTGGCCAGGTGACATAACACTTGATGGCTGGACTTATTTGTCACATTTAGTGCTTCTTTAAAAAAGATAGCTGCAATCCAAAATAAATACAGCTAATTTGGGAAGTAGAGGAGAGGAGAGAATGTGACAGTGTGCCAGGGATGGAAAGCTACAGATAAGCATACACGGCAAAAAAGCTTTCCAGGGGCCACTTGGTAGTGGATCTGTTCAGCTTAGAAAAACCAAATATCACAGATGGCTTGACGGGTGACAAGCAGTCCGGAGGAGATAGACGGACAATATTTGCAATTGTCAGTAAAATCTTGCACCATATGAATATATATTTCAGTGATATAATATGTGTGATTTAAGCCATTTTACATTTTATCTTTTACCTTCATTGTTCTGTTCTACTCATCTGGTGCAGAATACTGTCTCTATCAAGAAAAAAAAGCAAAAGCAGCACAAACAGCCGTTTCTTTGCAATAAATATAAGAAGCACTCAGTAGTTAGCTGCAGTAATAATAACAAAATCAAGGATTGTCATGGATGTAACAGAGCTGGCTAAAGGATCTAGTGCAAATACACCACAGTTTATCATCAAATAATGCTTTTAAAAAAATCTAGAAGTACCTCCCACATGCCCCCTTTAGGAGTCACAACAACAACATATAAACTGTAATTTTCCGATGTGATATTTCAGAACATTTAAACTGTTAAACGATATGGTCTTATGCAGCTGTGCATGACAATCTAAACGGAGACATTTGACGTTGCTATTTAAGGCTGATTAAGTTGAGTCAAATAAATGCAAGTTTTGCACTACATATTCCAAGAGGTATCAGTTAACATTTCCTAAATCTCATATTATAATATTAATGTAATGTCTAAAAGTGCTAAGTGTACATAAGAACATGTTCAGGGTGATTTTCCAGTCATAATGGCACAATGTACTGGTCTTTACAATAGCAACAATGTAATTTGAATTTAAATCTAAATTTGTTGGATAAGCTTAGACAAATACTGCATAAGCCAAGACAATGAGTCCCTACTTCAATGCCAATGGTTTTGTGCTATTACAGATTAGAGTTTTGGATCCCTGGGTTTCAAGCTTTGAAATCTAATTAATCATATTCAAAATACTGACTGAGCTGCCCAAAACCACAGCACTGATTTATGCCTGTGCATACTCAGACTAAGTAGCAAGTAACTTAATAATCACAGCTTTGCCAAAACAGCACTCCCAAAAACACAGAACACGTACACTTAAAGAAAGTGATATTTTCAATGCGGTGCTGGTAATAAGCTAACATGCTCGTTGTGCTTGAATTCATACATGATCCCAACAGCATGGATATAAACCATGGATCCCCTCATACAGATTCATCGACAGGGAACACATTTCAAGTCTAAGCTTAGATGACTTGAAATATAATTTCAATAATAGCCTTTGCTAGACTTACTGTTAATATGTCTCTGAGATATTATAGTTTCTGACATGTATTAGCATAATATACAGAGATTAGACATACCGTGCTCTTTTCAAGTCTTGGTTTGGTAACAGCACATGCCACATATGACATACATATTGGATGTGCAGAGTTCTAATACCACAATAACAGAAAAAAAAGCATTTAACTGTCATAATCAAGTGCTTCCTAGCATTTTAAGAATGTGCCATTGTGTCTACAGTGTAATTTTGATTCCTGGCAAAACTGCTCATTCTGTTTCCATTTCATTCAAGATTTATCCTTTTATGCCATGCTGTTCAACAACTACTCTCTTCATATTTATTATGGCTAATTACTTTGAAACCCTCAGTTGCAGAACATTACACAAAGGCCAATAAGCTAAGTGAGAAGAGTATTTAGGACCCTAGCACGGAACTTTACACTGTAACAGTTTATTGAGTGGTGAGGGCTTGGCTTAGGAACAATAGCTCCACAGAGTGGGATCAACTTTGAATTGCTTTTAGCCTCTAAACCAGCTCTGTCCACCCCAACAGGGTAGCAAAAAGAGGCTGTACATTTACTGTTTTGTGTGTGTGTGCATGCATATGCGGGCATGTACAATGCATGTACCGACTCCATTTAGGCTATGGCTGCTCCAATGTAAGATTTCTAAAATCACTGCACATCTCTAAAAAAAAAAGGAGCCCTCTTGTTCCACTCCAATAGTGTTTCAAAATGACGGCTGCAACAGCAAAAGTCAAGAAGAACACTAACCTCCAAAAACGGCATCTCTGACAGCTTTAACCTGTTTTGGTACTTATTGTTTTTATCATCTTTTTTTTTTCCTTGCATCTCCCCGCCCTGTGACCTTCATCTTCATCTACTGCATCTCAACTGAAAAACAGGAACCAACAATAACCTCACTTATTTACGACCACTCGCTTTCCCCATCTTTCTCGCTCTTGCAAATTAGATGACTTTAATTTTGTAGTCAATGTATTCCAGTGTCCTAGTTTAGGGTCCTGAAACTCATGTTGCAGCTACAGTTTTTGCCATTCTATTGAAAAGTTTTGTGTCATTAAAGTAGATGGAAAAAATATACTTTGTAAGGACATTTATATTAAAGTTAGAAGACGTTACAACTTTAGTAGGTTGCAGGGGTGGAGCAAGGTGCTACCTTTGACACTGATTTTTATTTTCTCAACCTGCCTATAATCCATATTCCTGTGCTTCATGGTGTGTCCTCCAAAAATGAACAAAACATCTATACAGATCACTGAGAGGGCTGACAATCTAACATACCACAAAGACAAAAAAGAATATATTTCTCTAAATCTGTGCTCCTCTGCTGTGCACCACAGGTGCTCGTTTATATGCAGGTGGTGGTCGACAGGGAGGAAAACAAGAGCTTTATTTTCCCAAAGCAATCTCTTCTCCTATGGCCTATCACCATTCCCTGTTTTCAGGTTTTAATTACTGGCTTATTAGACTGTCAACTGAGAAAGGCAGAGAGAAAGAGCGGGAGGGAGAGAGAGAGAGCAAGGAGGGGGAGGGGAGTGTAAAAAGTAGGACACAGGAATACACCGGGTGAAAAATAAAGGGAAGAGGGAAGAAGAGGAAGAAGGGGTGAGTTGGTTGCTAGGCTGTATAGAAAACTCAAAAATGTGTAAATGTACATACTGTTAGTGTATAGGGTGGGTTAGGATGTGTGTTTGGAAGATGGGAGAGAGGACGGGGAGGAGTGTAAATTGGTATTTAACTTCACAAAAGGAGGATTCTGGCTGAGTCAGAGCATTTTTCCTCCCACTCCTGCCCATCACGACTATCACCCAGAAGCAAGAGGGAGAACGCACAGAGAGAAAAGGGGAATGAAGGGAGGGAGAGATTAGAGAGAGCAGCTATTACAGTAACAGAGTCACACCACGGCAAGGCATTGTTTCAGCGCTTCTTAACCTTTTTCCTTCAGCAAAGACAGAGTGATTGTCATCTGATAAAAAGCTGCAAGGCATTATTACCCTGATTAAATCACTGTTTTCATATCCAGCATAAAGTCATGGATAGCCTATTGTGCACCTGTCGTCTATTTTTATTTGTCTACTCATGTCTGATTTAATACTTTACTAAAATGTAACTACTTTTAACAACCATATGAAGACTGGCAGTGGTACCTCTATTCTCGGAAACCTATGATACAAAGTAATATTGAAACATTTTCCTATATTTCCAATCCTATTTCCTTTCCTATATTCCACAATCTCATATTGTACCTTTTGTTTATTTTTTTTATTTTTATTTTTTACATTTTTGTGAATTATTCTGACGTGTTACTCATCAAGACAATTCATGCATTGGGAACTGAAATAATTTCAGACAATATGCTTGAGCTCTCACAGGTGCTTTATTTGATCAGGGATGCAATGTCTCAGTAACAATAAAAAAAACTATTGGCATTTTGGTGTTATTGCTTTCTGTCTCCCTCCATCTTTTCTTGATTAAACCATGCAGGTGGTGACAAGCATCCTAGTCTCGGTGGCATCATTTTTTTGAAAGAATTTGATAACATTTTTCCTTTAATTTGCTTTGGATTTCACAATTGAACCTAGTATGTAATGTGCCAGTTACCACACCACCGCTGGGGGATTTCACAAACTCAAATGTTATCTAAGGACCCAATGACAATGATTTTCTTATACAAAGACCCCTCTTTCAGATATACAGACCCAAAGGTGATATCAGAAAGAAGACTGGAGATAAGAATGACCCACTCTTGGCAACTGAATGACCAAGACATAAAGTAATTATGACTCCATCTTCCGGGCTCTTTCTAATTTGATTCTTCACCTTCCATTATTTTGTTGCAACAGAACTGTATCTATTCTAGTTGTGTGTAAAAGTGTGTTTGTGTAGTCGTCGATTAAATCATGGTCTAGGTCTAAATACAGAACAACGTTGCACTCTGCCATGCTATAAGGAGAATCCTTTGACATGTCAGAGAGTGACTGTGCTTACATGATTGTGTTTATATACACATTCACGCATGCACACAGCGCACAACGGTGTTCATGTGTTTGTTCCGCTAACGTTTTCCTCTTGCCGGGCCAAAATGCCTCCACATTTGCCCCATCAACGAATCATCTGTAAACTGTGGAGCTCCATAATCGGAAGAGGGCCACTGATGTGTCCCTGGGCTTTCTCCACTCAAACTGAATCACACAGGCTGGCACACACAGACAACAGGGCTGCATGCCATGGCTTTTGGAAGGTCACTCTAAGAATAGCTTTCAATATATATATAAAAAAAGACTTATCCAGTGGAGAGCACACGCTGAAATGTGCATGCAAGCAAACAGACACATGCATTCATTAATGGACACAGGCGCAAACCAAAGCACTCGGGATGCTGCCAAACACACAACACATATATGTACCACTAGCTGATGCACAGAGCATACGTTTGTGCTCGGCTAAAAGGACAGCAAATTAACCACCTCATGTCCTGCTTAAAACGTCCCATGATTCACTGCTGAGAAAAGTGAGACTCGCTGCAAAACAAGAAAGAAAGACAGCAAATGGCATCGATTCCCTTTAAGCTCCACAGGAAAAGCTTCTGGCCCATCTAAGTGTTGGGATTTTTTGGGCTAATTTATTCCATGTGCTGGAAAGATGGTTAACGTGGATGCACCACACTGGCTACATTATTCTCCCCTCACAAGACATCCAGATCTTCTTTAACCTCCTCTCTATCTATCAAACACTTGCATCTATAATACATTAACCACACCACTGTTGTTGGATGCAAACTGACCATTTGTTTTAGGTACTGTAAAAATAACAGATATATTTTTGTCAAGCTCTGACAGTTTACTAAAATTCAGTTTCACCAATAAAATGCCCCGACTACCATGTCTTTCCATTTGATTCCCTTCACCTTTCTCTATCATTTGTCCATTTTCTATTTTCTCTTTGTCCTTGTCTGCACAATGTAGTTCAACCCTGAACTTCAGCCTAGCAGAAGGGTGAGAACACACTCCCAGCATCAAGCTTAACCTGGTGAACAAGGGGTTAACAGCAATGTTAGCTGTGTACCTAGTGCCTTGGCTACATTAAAACCTCTTTATCTCTTTTAGCTTCTCTCTATTCTGTCCACCGGTGTCCTTTCAAGGGTCCTTGCTTGTCATTATTTATTCTGGGCCTGGAATTGTGTGCATGCATGCAAGTGTGCGTGTGTGTGGTTTGTGTGTCTGTGTTTGTGAATGCAGGTATAGGCTTCCAGGCAGTACAAGCGGCCCTGATGTGAAGTGACATGTTGAGAGACCAAGCCTTTGGACACTGGCTGAGGGAGGGAAGAGAAACCAAATAGAAACAGACATAGCCTTTATAAAAAGCTACAACGCAACTGCATCAGAGCAGCAGATGGCACGTCACCGTCCCGGCCACCTTTACTTACAATATCACTCAATCGTTCTTTAATCATGTATCTCTTTTTATCATCCTTTCTTTTATTTAAAAAAAAAACTTGAACAAAAAAAAAAGAAGACGAGCACAGATACATAAATGCAGGAGAGTAGTTCTGTGACAAGTAGAGCCTGGGAGAGACTGGCTTGTCTCATATAATGAAGGGGAATCTCTTCCTCTTAATATTTGCTACAGTCATTGTCTGGATCAGGCCAATTCACCTGCCTGCCTGTCTGCTTAGCTTACCATTATACATCCCTCTGTTGCCTCACCTGACCCATTTCAGCCCAGTTTAATTGATGGTGATCCAGCATAAAGTGCTTGAACTGAAATGTTGTAAAAAGGCTTGCTTTTTAAGAATAACTGTAACTAATTTTAACCTTTTGAGGTAGGACAAAGACACACAACCCTTTAGCTGGCAGGGATTCAGCATCTTGCCGATGGACAACGCAGTATGGTATGCACCAGACGGTGCTGAAATGAGAGCTTGAGCCCAGGGTCGTCTGGCTGAAGGACAGTCCCCCACACTCACTGGTCTATAGTCTACAGACACTCCTTCAGTCAAGACTAGAAAATGCAGCAGCTGTGTGAAGGCTTCACTCTAGGTCAATGAACAAAACAACAGCAACAACAACAAAAATATTATATAATGTTTATGCTTCTTATTAAAAGAAATAATATCTGTACTAGTTGTATGGAGCTTATCACAAAACATGATTAAAATGAGGAAACAAAACTATATAATACCAGATATCAATCATAACAATTAATGGTGACATTTGTATACATTTGAATGAAACCATGAATTAAATTTAAAAGGCAAAAATAAAAACAAGATCTTTAGTGAATTTACAGCAGAAAAAGTAAATGCAATAGTGTCAATAAGCATTTAGTTTGAAAGCAACCTTAGCTGAATTCAAAGGAGTGGATTTATCATCCAAATGATCGAAAACATCAAAACATTTAAATAACTTGTACAACTGTTTATTATTATAATGTTTGTCTACACTTAAAATGCACAACAGTAGCTGGTAATGATACAGCATACTAAGGAATGTGTCTACATTTCCAGCACACCTTTCATGAGCACCACCTACCGCAAGGCAAGTGCTCGAAATTACTGGGTAATTATAAGGCCCTAACTGTCTGCTTTTTGAGACAGATGTTGTGTTCATGAATCTTGAAGCAGGTCAGATACCCAAACTGACTGCAAAATGAGACAAGAGGTCTCTCAGCCACAGTCAAGGTTCTCTGCTCTGACAAGAGAGCAGATGGCTGTTTGTGGAAATAACAAACCAGATCAGAGAGAGAGAGAGAGTCAGAGGACGCTGCAAATTCTCCACTACAGCTCATCCTCCTACACAGATTGCCTTTTCATGTTGTCACTTGAAAAATGTTTTGATTAAAACAGAAATAAAATTTACAAGCAATGCACATGTGCTGTACACACGAAAACACTCTCTCTGCCTCCCTCTGTGTGCGCCTATGGGTGCGTGTTAGCATCATGCTGCAGTGACACTCTGTTGAACTGTGGTGAATTACAGAATGACTGGGGGAACTCAGTTACTTCCATGGCTACTTTGTGTACGAGTGCTGTTCCTTTGGATTTCTGATAGAGCTTGATTTTGTAGGCCATCACTGTAAAGTGAGCATTTACAAGATTCTCTGTGTCTGATATGATTATGTGAAATATTTTGAAATAATCAGCTACATTGCAGAGGCCAATGCATTATTTTTATTGTATGTAACTAGATCATCAAATTCTACCGTGATCAAACATTTTTCAAATGTGTTTTCTGTAAAAGTTGTTCTTTAAAAGTTCATGGTGTTTTGTTAACAGTTGTGTTTGTCGTCATTATAGAGCGCTGAGATTACCTAACAGTGATAGCAGCTATTACACCCTCAGCAAACACTCTAAACACAATATTACCTCCAACTTAATTGTTCATCATAAAAGAGTATTGTTCATTAGTTGCACCACTGCCAACTGGCAGTATGTCTGCTGTTAAAGAAAGCGTTAAACATTCATGTGCAGTAAAGCTACACCTGTGTCACCAAAAAAAACATACAAATCTTTCAAACATTAAAAACTGTACATATTATATATTTTACTTTACTGCTTGCCTGTTTAACTAGCTGCAGTATGTGCTTCTCACAAGGCAGCCTTTATTGCCAAACGGAAGCAGTTTACTAAAGGACTAGACATACTGAACTGCAAATGATAGCAAGAATAATGACCCTATGTCACACGTCTGATACAGTGACTTTACTCTCTGTAGCTCTCCAGCTGACAGTTTATTCTAAACAGATGGAGTACAGCCAAAAAACATCCATTCCCCTGATCAATACTCACATAACAGATAGAATAGGATAAATTGAATAGCTCATAAAGAGAAGATTGAGTTGAAGCTAAAAAAGAAAAACATGGCCACCTTTATATTGGTGTAGTTAGAGAAACCCATAACAGCTTTTCTTTTTTTAGGCAAATTCATTTTTAAATGGCTGTTTCATTCTAATTGATTGAACAGTAGGATTTATGAGTCGGTCTTTTACTTTTACATATATAATACACTCTTATTTTAAAACTTTAGCCAGTTCCTCTGATGAGAATGAACTCTAAATTTTCTTGCAGAGCATTACATCCCTTACATACCGACATCTCATGAATATAAACATAAATAAACATAAGCATATGCATGCAAACACAGTTTGTTTCTCTAAAACGTCCACAACACTGTCCAGGGAAAGCAGCTGTTTTTTTATCAAGCAAACATTCACATTCCTGCACCATTCTGAATGGAACCCAGCCAGCGCACCATACTGCAGGACTGATGCACATTTCTCGTCTCTGTTATGTAATAGGCACCACATTCTTTAAATTTATCCACCCTTGTTAGAGAATGCCACAGAGGACAGATGAAGTATAATAGTTTTTAGTATAATTCATTTTCAGTTAATTGAATTTCAGTTAATTGCATTTGTTCAAATATATATATTTTTAAATCACTCTGCTGGGATTTTGGATCATTGCTTTCTAAAGGATCACAATTTGAACCATAAGGCCCAATATATAATTAAAAAACAACAAAGAGTCTTTTAAAAAAATTGTGTTCATTCGTGTGTGGTGAAAGATTGTAAGGACAAGCCATAGAAAAACTATTATGTGCATGTCTGATGGCCTAAAAATGCTGATGAATGAAAAAGTTAAAGCGCATGCACTAAGTGAATGAATGGGACACCATCTTGGAACATAGTTATCCGATTTGTACAATACATCCATCGCTCCTTAAAATGTGCCATCCCATTCTGCCAGAAAATGGTTTTCTATTGAAAATCTGTCTGTCCAACCCACAGGGGAAGTGATATATACAGTAGGTAGCCCTTATGGATTTTCCTTGAGGAAGCAGAAACTCAAAGTGGATAAAAACATTACAGGCCATGTCCCTGTTTTTCTAAAAGTTCATGTTGTAACCCCTAGCAAAACATACACACCAGATCAGTCTACAGATCAGACTTGGAGGAGGAATGGCAATTTTGAGAGATTCAGAGAGAGAAATTGACTTTATCTTATAAAGTGCCAACCGTCTAGTTTTAAAGAGGTGGTATTATGCTTTTTGCCTTTTTCCCTCTCCTTTATTGAGTTATATATCTTCTTTGTGCATGTAATAGGTTTGAAAAGTGAAAAAGCGAAAAAGTGAAAAGTCCACCCCAAAGGGAGTACCCATCTCCCATAGAAAACACTGCTCTGAACTGCCTGAAAACAGCTCGTTTGTAGTCGAGCTGTTTCCCTTCCATCCCTGTGACATCACAGGGATGAAAGAAAAATTCGCGTCATATAACTCTCGCCAAGCGGCTAGTCTGACATACCCTCAAAAACACCGGTGGAAAAATACTGAGCTGCAGCACACACCTCTCCTCTCCCTTCCAAACACTAGCTAGCCTCCAAGCAGTCAATGGACATAACGTTGTTACTGTGGATGAAAGATACTTTTGTTACAGATTAATAACTCACCACTCTAAAACTCTTGCTCCAGTCCATGTTGCTAAGCTGGTAAGAGGATATACTGCTGAACCGAAGCTGTGTTTACCGGCTTGCCCTTCTCTGCTTCTGATTGGCTAGTAGTCCTTAACTAGGAACTGTGCATGTGCAACTCCCAACAAAGATCATGTATGTATATATGAGGCAAGATGTATCACTCCATAGCTAATGTGCAGTATGACATAAATATGGTGTTTATTAAACCATGTAAACCTGTTCTGGTACAACCCCTAAATAAGATTTTGAACCTGAAAATGAGCATAATTCCACCTCTTTAATAATATTGCCTCTCAAATTTTCATAAATGAAATTCCATAATATTCCACTCATTAGGGTGATGCTGCCTGCACACACCCTCCTCCATCAGATTAAATATATCATGCCCAACATGGGTGTTGTGTTGTGCAGCTCTCATGGAATCCCCATTCTGTTGTTGTCCTCACATGTTCAGGAATTCACTTCTGACACACACACACACACACACACACACACACACACACACACACACACGACTGTCCAATGACACAAGCCGGGTGTCACTGGCAAAGAACATGTGTTTTCAGTCAGACTTTTAAAGAAGAGGGCTTGTTAGGAAAAAGAATGTATTGTTTTCTTACCTGAGACAGTCCTGACAACCTCAGAGGTGTTCCTCAGGCCCACAAAGGAGAACTGGTAGAGCCTCCAGGAGCGAATGTCACCAACCTCCACTGAGCTTCTTTTCCACTTGTACACAATCTCCTCTCTGGGGTAGCCATCTGAACAGGAAAGAACATAGTTACATTGGACTAAGTTAAAACAAGGAAAGCAGAGGAGAGAAGCTTTGTTCAAAAAATGTTTTCTAAGTCTACCATTCATCCATTTTAGGAAATATCTTCAGATTTGACTCCTCAGATAAGCTCTCTGCTATATAAAACAACGTGCTGGAACACCGTTCAATTTAAAATACAACCACAGAGCACAGTTTGTTTTATTTCAAAGTAATCCATACCCACTAAGTCAGCTAGCTTGCAAATAAACTGTTTCATGAAAGAACAATTATATAACACACTCCTGCACAACATGTTGACAATATATGCAGTCCATCTGTGGGGAGAAAACATCCTTTCAGAAACACTGAGCTGATTTGAAAGTCCAAATTACAGAACTGATCAATGGCTGGCTGGGAGTTGGATTTCAGTACTTTCAATTACCTTAAGCAATGCTCTCTGGTTGTGAAAATCACAATAACAATGTTACTAGTCTGGTGCTGATTCACTAAGATGAGCAGATGCATTATCCTAATCAAATCATATTTGTTAGTGTTGAAATTATGTCTGGTATCCAAATTTGGGAAACGAAAGGAAGGAAGAGTCTTTTAAACTAATAGAAAGTTGAATTAGGAGTTAGGCTCCTTATGCTGTGATGGGATCAGACTTAATGTTTCCGAGTACAGGGCTGAATGTGATGATCTTTAGCCAGTTCTCTTTCCATTTCAGTGCTGTCTTCAGTCTAGCGATGAGCTGTGTGCAGCTGATGAGGGAGTGGCTTGAATAATGCACATAAAACTTCCTTAGTGCAAACTTTAAATGGCTTTATGACTAAAGTGCTCTCAGACATCCAGTAATGCTGGACCTCAGAGGAGTAGGAGATGGAAGGATCTGCCCATTTGCCTCATTACAGCCAACCAAGCAGGCAGTCTGCTCCTTCACTGGCAATGCATCCAGGACAAATTATTGATTCAGTGTCCTTTTGGGAAGCCAGAACAACAATGCTCCCGCAGCTCAATGCCACGAATTCACTTTGGAGCCATTTTTGTGTTGTTGTCGAAACTGTTGCTGTAATTAAAATATTAAAAATGAATATGCAATTTTGAGCTAGCTGAGATAATGTACTTCATCTGGAAATCGTTCTTCAACTGAATACAGCGTGATCGGCTGCTGTCTGCAAAAGAGGTTGCACTGAAAATCTACAATGATGTGTTGCTTTGTGGCACGTGTTGAGGATTATGCCGCGTGATATATTGCTGCTCCGCCTGCTGCATCTGAGATTGAGCTCATGTACTGTACATCAAGTGATTTTCAAAGTTCTAAAAAACATCCATGGCTTTCATCAAATTTAAATGAATGCTTCTGTTCTATTTTTAGGCCTGCTACCCCACTGGTTTCTCTTTCTTGTTGCTCTAGAGCTATTTAGGAAGTATTCTCTCTGGAGACCATCCCACGGTGCATCTCTCTGTAGATTCATAACAGCCTCATTAGCATAACTTACCCCTCATCCGCTCCTCACACGGAGGCGCTGACTCATTTGGACTTGTGTCACTTTCTGAAATGTCCTTTAGAACAGTATTGACAGTGTGCAGGGAAATCAATCAGTACTTTGCTTCTGGTCGAGCTGGCAACGAGACATCTATTGTTAAAACCCTTTACTGAATGCCAGTGCATACTGTGAATGAATGAATGGTTTAACAAATGTTTTTGTTCCCATCTCTCATATTGGAACACATAAACACATATTGTTTTGTTTTTCTAATCTCTTTAAATGCTTTAAATGCAAGATAGCAGGAGATTTCAGGAGATTGGAGTTTTCTTAAAGAAAACCCTGCAGCTTGAATTCTTCGATTTGGCCTGTTGCATAATTATTATCTAAATTATGTCTTTGTTAACTAATATGCCACTTGTTCATGGCCACAGCGTGTGTGTGTGTGTGTGTGTGTGTGTTTGAAATGAAGCGGAGGAAGAGAGGGCGGGGTAAGACAGTAGGGTATCAGCATATGGCCAAACTTACAGCTTGAAAACTCCAGGGGACATGAGTGCTCATCCATTGGGAAGTTGTTCAGTTTAAGCTGGCACTCTGCATCGATGGTCAACCTGCAGAGACACAATATTTGGATCCACTGACTCAGTTACTATAGTAAAAAAACAATACGTATGTATATAGTAAAACGTATATGTGTAAATAATGATTTTAAATTACATAACCGTCTATCAAAAACAATAGTATGCATGTATGTGTTGGAAAAGTCAGAATTAAACCTGCAACCTTATCGGTAATAACACAAGAAATTATTAATTAATATTTCACTAAAGCAAATTGATGTTTTTGTCACAGCAACACATCCATCCCTTCTTTTCACACTTGAGGGAGTTTGAAGGCAAAGTCATTAAACTTCCCCTTAATGAGAGAATGACCTTAAATGACTTTACCCATCCATGCACTCGGTATTGTCATGTATCATTGTCCTCCCAATCACAGCGGTCATCCTAATTAACCAGTGGTTAAATTCTGAGTTCCTTAACAAATTAATAAGTGCAGATGTAGTGTTCTGCATAGCAGAACATCCGTCACAGCTTGATTGAGTCCAGAAGAGTTCACTTTTTGTCTTATTATCACTAATGATATATTGTTGTGTCAGTGTAAACGCCTGCTGTATTTATGATGGCATGCAAAACATAATAATAAAGCACAACTATCATTTCCCTTTAACATATATCTTGTTAGTTCTGTGGGCTTTACGCCCATAAACAATATGCAGTCATGTTATTATTGAGCAACCAACAATTTTACAATTAGGGTGCCACTGTCCTGTTTCAAGCTCTTTAGACAATAATGGGCCTTCAGACAATTTAGCAATATTTACAATTAGTAAGATATTTGTGTTATTTAAAAATAACCCTACCTCTAAAGACATATACTCCCAGCAAGAGTGCCAAAAAACATCAGTTTAGGGCAATGTAGTTCCAGTGTTCCCTTTTCACCAACAACTTCCAGCCTCATTCAGTAAGACAGAGTTCCTACACGCTAATTAAAGTCAAATTTAAAATGCTGAAATCTCAAATTGCCCAGGGCCTGTTCAGGATAATCAGTACCATGAATCATTTATGTAGAGCGGCCGTAAATTGTTGGGTATTTCACAATGCTTTCAAAGGACATGCATTGCTTGCTGCTAGTGATGGATTCCAAGCACCTTTAGTGGCAATACATTTATAATACAAATATAAAATAAAATGCTATACAGTTGTCATAGGTTCTTAGTCCAATTTTAATGCTAAAGTTGTAGAGAGGAGACTAGTAGCCATGTATTTTCACTGCTATCTATTGTTTTCTGCTTTATTCAGTGGAGAGTAATATAATTTATTGTTTATCTAAATCTATCTGATCTCGGGCATCGCTGATGTTACCTGAGGGTATAGAGTATTCGACCATCATTCCAGATTCGAAGCATGCGATTGGGTGTGGTGATCCAGTGAGCATCGGCCTTCTTTGAGTTGCGGAAAAAAGTGTCTGGGATCCAGATCTTCCCCACCATGTTGCTGTTGAGACGCAGAACCTTCATCGTGCTGTTGAATTTTAACCTTCTGTCGTACCAGGTCTGAGCAAAAAAGATGTCGATGGTGTATTCCTGAGGACAGATAAAACACAGTTTTACCGAAATTGTGTTTTGTTTAACTTCAGTTTAAAAGCTGAACATGTAACCCGCTAGATACAAGTCTCTGTTTGTCAGGAAAAGCTTGCAAACAGTATTGTTTGCCACCAGGGCTGTCACCAATGTGTAGCTTTTAACTGTGAGATGCAATGAGATCAAATCGAAATGTGGGCTGCAAAAGCACTCCTCTGTTTGTTCTGTCTGAAGGGAACTTTTCTATGCCGGGGGAAACATAAGGCTGCAACACATTTGCAGGCACATTTTCCTCAGACGATACAGTGTGTATTCAGGCCAAGAAGTCCTTTTGTCCACACTAAAGAATTCTGTTGAAAAAGACCATGTTGACGCCCTCAACCTGAAAATTAAATGTTCAACGGGGCAATTAATAATTTCCCTTGTTTGGCTCAAGTATTATCTAACCTCTTAACCTGCTGCTTTGGCAGCACTTTGTCCTGAGCCTGACAAAACACTCTGTCTACTATTCAGTAAGAGACTGTCTGTTCGAACATACATATGAGAGGTGAAAACATAGGCGATAGAGGCACGTGCAGAGTTGAAGTGAGATGCGGTCTAATGTGAGAGGGGAAAGTGAGTGAGAGGGAGCTATCAGTCTTTCTTATTTATTTTGTTATTTGGAATGGTTGAGCCCAGAGGTTCAAAGTGAAGTACAGCAGGAGAGAAAAAAAAAATCAGGGGATTTGTGTGCAAGAGGTATTAACTTCCTGACAAAGCTTAGCCCAACAATAAAGCCTAAATCCATGCCAAAGAGTCCTAAATGAGATTTAAAAAACAACATTTTCACCAGGCAGCGTTCCCATCCTTTCAGCATCCTTTTTCCCCCCCACAAAGGACAGACAGACAGTTGAAATCCAATGATGAGAGCAAGATTGAATGCCTTAGGATCTTCATCTGGGCCCTGCTGAGTGGGATAAACTTCATTTTTTTTCTTCCTTTAACCTATATATAGTCTGGAATCTTTCACAGAATCGCACTTCTTTCAATTCAAACTGCTGCACACCTCTAAGAACAGCTATGAACCGCTCAGCTCTAGTGGCTCCAAAGCATCAATTTATAATTCTTTTTCTTTTTCACACCTTGATCTCTCCCTCTTCTTCTCTCTGTTAGTCTGCCCCATCCCTTCCTCCTCTCTCACATGAGTTGTAACTTTGCCATTTCACAGGAATTCCTAACGCATAATTCAGAATTATGTTCATGCTTAGATTCTCTTTAGAGAATCTACCAACCTCACCGCATTTGTCATGTCATAGTCTTAAAGCACTGGCCCAGCCACGCTGATTACATATGAATATGAAGTAATCCGTCAACACTTCAGCGGAATGCCCCCATTACACACACGCATGCATGCAGACTCCCTAATGTGAGCTCAAACACACATTTTCTAACTGATCCTATCAATGATTCTCTTCCAGCTTCACTGTGACTGCGGTTATTGAGAGTGGGTGTTTTAGCTAAGACTAAGTGAAATGGAACGCCACCACCATGTAGAGCAGACTGTTCTGCAGAATTACAAAAGAAGTGGGTTCTCAGCGGGAGCATGCAACAGAAAACATTGACACATAAAACATTGCTGATGTTAGGTTTTTCTAATGCTTCTTTCTCTCCTACAAACATTTTCCCTCTCCACTATCCGATGACCTGTTCTGCCCTATTTTGGTCATCACTGCAGCACGACAGCTATGCATTGTATTACTATTCCTCAGTTTTAATAACATCAAATTGATGTGTTATGTAGGGTCTCCATGGGGTAGGGTCTTGCTGGCTTAATTTGACAGTTGATACATTTAGCATTTCCAACATTTTCAACTTTAAAATTTTCCAAATTTTAATAAATAGGCATAGACAGATATGATTTTTGGACACTGTACAAATAAACAGTTCTCCCACTCATATTGGCTGAAACTGATGTGCATTCTTGTAAGAGAAATATAACAAATGCTACACAAAGTTATCTTTGCAGACATAACACACTTTTAATAAAATTGCAATAAAATTGGTCAAAGGTGTAATATTTACAAAGTACAAGCCTGCAACTTGCACTAACTTTAAATACTGTGATTTCGACTTTACTTGGTATAATGAAAAAGACCAAATCAACAATCATCCAGACACAGATAGAAACTATTATTGGACCAAGACTGATATTTCCAACAAGGACAGTCATTCTTGCTCTTATGTTGATTATTAGAATGGTATTCAAAGAAAATAAAGCTTTTATTTTTTTAAAGAAATGTTTAATGAAAATAAAGCACTGCAGTTGCAACACAACTAAATGTAGTACAACCACTACACAATTTGAATGCGGCACTTTCTCTCTCTGTCACAACAACAGACAGAAATGATCAAAGGCCTTGTCTTCAAGCCATATCCAAGGAAAATCACACATTGGTATATTTATTAGAACAACCCACAAAGAGACTGAACAGGTGACACCTCAGATTGTTGCTGATGCAATTCTTTGCAATTACAATGGAAAAACATCTAAGGTCAGCTCATGCAGCCATTTGCAAATACGCGACTGTGTGTAGCAACACAAGTGGTTAACTGTTAATCAGTATTTCTAATTCTAATTAAGAGCTGTTTAATGCAAACATATGCATTACATGGACTGCATATATCCACTGTGGTGCAAAGGCCAGTGCAGTGGTTAAGTAGCTGATTGACACGTGCATTGTGTTGCTACACTATAAGGGCAGTGGGGCAGCATAGAGATTAGGTGGACCAACCAATCCTCCATGACAGCAAGCATCTGCCCTGCTGAAGTGTGCTTGACTAAGACACTGAATCCAGCTCAAGAGAGAGAGCTACTCTCAGGATCATTATACTCTCACCTGCCTAAGGATGGAGAGAGGGTGAACACAAATTTGGGAATAAATAATCTCACATAGGTATACAGTGCAGTTTCAGGCTATATTATTAATAACAGCAATGACACATTAACATCATATTCCGGTATTTCTCACCATATTGATGGCATTTACTGGACCAATGCTGTTGACAAACATGTCTGTGTGGATCACTGTCGGCTTGACTGCAAAGAAGCACAGGAAGAAAAAAACATTTAAAGGAAAATTTATCATATCATGCACAACAAGTTTCAGGAAGTTGTTTGTCAGTTTTGTCTATAACACCATCATCAATGAAGGAAAAGAGGTAAATAATCTCGTTGTTGTGAATAGCTTTCAGTGGTAAATCATGTTTTGTATAATACACAGCAGACAGGCAGGTGAGTAGGATGTGCAAAGGAAAGTTTTCTATTCTTGCACACTGTCTGCATTAAGTTTAGTGGAAGTCTAATCATGGAGCTTTATCAGGCATCACATTTACAATATGAAACAACATCTTTATACATCTTTATACTCACGCCACAGGCTGAAACAACCAATCGAAAAAAGCAACCAAACACCATCAATAATTGATCAAAATTACATCCCTAAAATAAGAAACAATATCGCTTAAGATCCATTTAATACAATAGAAAAGTGCAAATGCAAAACAAGATGGGCAAAGCAAAATAACAGATCAAATGAGGGAGAAGGGGAATAATATAGTACTATACAAAATATCAAGCAAGTATCTCAAGTAAAACATTGTTTCATAACATATCTTGCCGATATTCCAATGCACTCCTAATAAAGGCAAATGTAAACAAAACAAACTTGAGATTTTGATCTTCAGAAATATAGTGATTGTCTCATGCCAGGGATCTTTTTACAATGAATTACTTATGTTGTTATTGAGTCAGATGTTTGCAATTTGCTGTTTGATGTTGCATTGGTTGTTGCAGCCTGTGGCTATAAAGATGCTGGAGATTTTATATTAGAATCAGAAATCAGAATCCAAATCAGAAATACTTTATTGATCCCCGAGGGGAAATTCACACATTGCACAAAAGGTAAAAGAAATATAAATAAAGATAGTGGTATATAAAGAAATATAAATATCAGAGTAAAAATATAAAATGAATGAAAATTTTAAAAAAAAGAAAATATTGTGAACTTCTGGCCCAATGAAGGTCCATGACTGATAGATTGCATTTCCAATACATTTAACATGTAATGTATATGTTAAAATGCTTAAAAATGAATATTTAAGTTAATACCCAACATGTCTTTACAAATCTACAGTGAATAATTGCAGTGATAACTGCTCATGATTCCTCGCTATTATTCTTATTGCTGTATTTAGTTTTACTAACACATTACTGCTACTTCTAATGAGATTCAGTTCAACTTTTACGACACTGTATTACATTATCAGTATTTCACCAGGTCTATGATACATCTGATAGTGCTGATGAAATAGAAACCCTGGCTCAGATTTTTCCTTTGTCTGTGAGGAGACTACACCAGAGCCTACAGGGCCAACTTCATCTTCAAACAGGCTTCCTGCCAATGTCAGAGAACCACACTTTGTCTGTATTTACGGCCAACTCCTGACCCATTTACTCGAATACCTTGGTGCCCTCTGCAACATCCCAGCCATCCCTTTTTCTGTCCTTCCATGCTTTAGGCCTGTGAGGTCCTCTTGATAGCTAATCAGTTACTCTCTTTTCTCACAGACCTGCTGGGGCCCGGCACTCCCACAGAGACAGACTTTTAGGTTAAACATGCCTCATTAATGTTTTGTCTTGACCAGATTTACAATTTGTGGCCCATAAGAGACCAAAAAAATTTAATATGATACATAACAATCCCACAGCAGTTACATTAGAAACTATTAAACATTTGTTTTTTAAGTAAGGATAATTTCTTGTAAGAAAACTAGTGCACACACAATTTGCTGCATGTGCACCTTCACGTGTGGAAATGAATTTTCTCTGCTTGTGCACCTGTATGTTCACACATCTGGCCACCACCATGCATTACACCACTTGGTGTCTACTGCCTAAACGGGTTTACTGAGATGGACAGACAGACATCAGACACATTATGGGTCAGGAAACTGAACAGCTTGGTGTCAAACGGACACCCATGCTCTGTCAGATCCTCTAAGTCAGCCTGGATCAGCATCTACACTCTAATGTGTATGTTTATGGATGACTGGATGTTACGTCGGAGAGGAGAGTCAGGTTAAGACTCAGGGCTTGATGTGGGAGCTGTAGTGAGTGTGAAAGATGAGGAAGGGAATGAGTGCAAGTTGCTTCCATTTTTCATGTCACTTATAGGCATACGTGAGTGTGCATTGCACCCCTACCACTCCACACACACTTTACCATTCATGAACACACACACACACACACACACACACACACAATGCTCTTACTTGTTTACACTTGATCTCCCATAATGTTCTCAATTATTAAATGTTGCTTTTGGTCCAGATATATCATTGAGTGGCTATGAATAGTAGTGCACATTATTGCATTGCGATGTATGAAATATGTAACACTGGACTGGATTATTAGTAACATCACAAGTAAAGTTACAGGCATGGCATAAATAGAATTTTAATAAATAACAACTAATTTGTCTTATTTTATACAGCCAACTGGATGCCTTTCATAAATGCACAAACAGATGCCAAGAAGACATTATTCCGGGATGCCAATGAACATAAAGTGGCTGTGCTAAAATTTCTAACTTGCTGTCTCATACAATATAATACATGCCAATACACCCACCACAGGCATCCTGGTAAAAAGCTGATCAAATTAGCTCACAGACCCGCTCTTAAACTCACTGCGCAATCACTATTTGTCCTTGCCGTTGCTCTCCATATTTGTAAATACTATGAAAAAATGACCTTGATCAATCCCATGAATGTATTATGAATTAAGAATTAAGGATTTTAAAATTTTCTGTCTCTCTTAATGTCTCGATCCCATTTGCTTCAGCTTTCATACGTACAGTAGACACCAGGGGCATTAAAATTAAATGAGCACCACAATGGACTTCAAAGGGAAGCTGTGGCACAATCAGCGATGAATCTAAATCCACAGCATTTCAGCGCTCTGAGGAGTGAAACTTCGCTATGCCCTGGTATGGTTGGTTGGTTGGTTGGTGGATCAGATGACAGTATAGCCAGCTAATTATAAACCCTCTGTAGCTGTGTAGCTTGGCAGCTGAAAGACCAACGCTGAGAGAGCGAGATCATAGTGTGTTTGAAGATGATGGTTAAGACGGTGGCAGTCAGCCGCCCAGATACGCAGCAGCTCTCTGGGCTGAAGCTGCACCTCAAAGCAGATCTGAGCTGCTCTTCAATTTACTGCACAGGCCCACTTCTAAAGTCTTAAGAATAATGATGATGCCCTTCATGAAATGTGCCGCATTATATGCAACATTGTTCAGCATATGGAGAAACCACAAATGTAGCTGAGTGTAATGGATTTACAATATACTGTATATCATGTTACTCAGCTGCTTTCATCTTGTGGCATAACTTTTGTCAGTCCATTAGTAAGGCTTTAAAGCTGTCAGTTGCCAGCAGTGGTACCGCCATCTTGATCATTTATTGTCACCTCAAACAAATGGCCTACTCTACTACAATTGTTAAGTGGAGTGAGCAGTGGCCAAAACTGCAGCACATTCCAATTCGGACAAAAACACACACTAAAAAAACAACAACCCAAAAATGGTTGATTTAAACAAGTTTAAATGTTGGTGGCTTTGAATGCATGAACACCTAA
Organism: Micropterus dolomieu; assembly: GCF_021292245.1. Lineage (NCBI taxonomy): Eukaryota > Metazoa > Chordata > Actinopteri > Centrarchiformes > Centrarchidae > Micropterus > Micropterus dolomieu. Next base: position 15,632,710 of record NC_060172.1, on the reverse strand, counting down.
TTGAAAACTTGTAATTTATCCCCAGAAATCATGCAATACTGCAAACGTTAACTGGTTAACTGCACAAGATATGATCAATTAAAGCTGTCTCATCAGTTGGTGATCACTTGTTTAGGCAGAGATAGAAAAAAAGCGTTCAATATTTTCTTCTTTGGAAGGAGCACCTTGTTGCTGCTGTTTAGGGTGCAGGATGCAGTTTTGCTTCTTTCTGTGGGTCTACCCTACTACAAGACACAAAACCTAATTTAGGCAAACAAGCCAAATACAAAGTGTCTCAACTCTAACTTTGTAACATAGACTGATTAGACTGGGGATTTCTTTCAAACTATTCTTGTCGTTTGCAGCTTTAATACAACACTACCCAGTGTCCCTGGGAAGCAATTGACTGCTAGCATACAGCGAGAGTGGTAGATCTTTATTATTCTACAAGTGTATGTGACACATAGTGACTTTAACCAGTTTTCCCTGCAATACTGACCTATGAATCAAGTATTCCAGGGCACCGAATATCTCCCTATTCTGCTCTTGCAGATGGACGTGACAGACTTTAGGATGTATGTGCACTTGTGTAGACAATGGAGCCCTGCCCAGCTGTCAAAATGAAGGGATTAAGTTACTTATCTCCTTCTCACATGGACAAGACAAGGCATACAGGACCATTATGGTGTGCCATCCCCGACCATGACACATGTATGTGTATAAACCCAGGTCCAGATACTTTATAGTAGGCTGGCTGCCTGTCAAATCACACTGCAAAACACACAGATAGTATGGGTACAGCCTGTTCATAGAATGTACGTATATATAGCCTGGATGTTGGGGATATGCACAGGCCATTAAGCTGGCCTACCATTTTCATTTCATTCCCCTAAAAAGCTATTAGTTCTTATCATTTTACAATTTGCAGCAGATATATTCGAACATATATCAAGTGGCATGACTAACATTATTACTAGCTGCAAGTCACAAGTAGCAAGTCTTAGCCATGAAGTCTCAAGTTGATATATATATTTCAAAACAGCCACGTTTTACTTTGGCCTTTTGACAAGTAACTAACACCATTATTGTTAACTAGCTGCGGGGAATGTGTCATTCAAACCAGCAAAAGTGATGCCTGGGGCCGGCTGAAAATGAGAAGCCTGCCAAACACACCTTTCCCTTGTGTTTGTGACTGGTTGCTGCTGGATTACTGCAAAATATATCTGTCTTCAGGAAGAAGGGTACTTTTTATAACATCGTTTTTAATCTTTACACTTTGGAAGGATATCAAGTGATTCCAAGGCATCAGGCTAGAGTCCAAGTGAAGTCACGAGTCACTGGTGTTAATGTCAAATTGCAAGTCTTTTTTAAGTAAAGTCAATAGATTCATTACTCATATGCTGTTGTTGTGTGAGAAACAAATTATTCCAGTAATGATGATCTTCACTGAGGGAAATGTCTTTTAAGAACCGCCCTAATAATGACGATGGAGCGTTGTCATCATTCTAAACAAGGCTGTTTTTGTAGCTCCTTGAAAACTTGATCTTAGTAGTATTAAGTGTCACTAGATGTGTTCTTTATAGTATGCAAGTATGCCCTTCAGTTTGCACCAGCGACTTAAGTTCCAATTCCTCTAATTTCAGCTTGACTCTGGCTCCAAAAAGGAGAAAAAAAGTCTTAGAGAGGGATTTTGAGAATGATTTTTAAAGATTAAATAGGGGTCTACTTTGGGGATAGTTGGTTCATTGATGAGCATTTCAGGCTTCTCGTACCGTTGCACAATCGTGGATTATCTGTCTTTAAAAAGTGAGAAGATGGCAGGCCTCAGGCTTTAAAGAATAGACATGACATGACATCACAGACACTATGTCCCTATTTTTCTACAGTTAATGGGTAAAGTGTGTGGATTTCAGCATCTATATCAGTTAATGAGTGCACATATGTGTATGATTGCACAAAACTGGCCATAAACGTGGGCGTATTTCTTTGTGATTCTATAACTAAATGGATCATCTGTGAAAAATCGGCACCCACCTCCAATATCAGGTCTGAGTTTGTTGTCATATCCATCTAGTAGGCTGTTTAGGATGTGTGTGACGTCACTCTCATACACTTTGGGAGTCAGCACCCACGTCTTGTTAGACACTTCATCATCGTCATCAGTCTGGAAGGAGCTGCAGGGAGGAGAGAGAGAGAAAAATAGCATGCAATCAATAAGTTCTTTTAAAAAGAGAGAAAGCAGTATCTTTCTTTGTGTGCTCTGCTTTCTTTATAGAGGAATATTAGGAGATGCGAGATACAGCGAGAGAAAGTGGTTCAAAGGTCTTAATCCACATTATGTACCAGTCTATAATATACGGTTTTCTTTCACAGTGAAATTCTGGCAGCAATGTCATCTTGTGCATATATTATAATTCAAATTTTAAAAAGTGTCTCCTCAAACATGCCTCTTTGATTTTTATTCACATTGATACTTCTGTCAATTATTTTAAACTTAATCCGCATCTGGGACCAATTAGGGTGGTGTTTTGGTGAAGAACCGACCAGTATTTCAAGACCAATCCCATCATATATTCAGATCACATAAAACTTTGTGCTATCTGATGGCTGATGTGAAAATGAGATTAAAGGGCTGAACTTATTTGCTTGAGATCTTGGCATTTCCTGCATGGAGATGGCATCTTGATTTTTCCCCCGCTTAATCCCGTGGTTCTCAGTTTTACAAAAGCAAAAAACAATCATAGCCTGGAAATGACACACGGCTCATACATATATGCTAATTTAAGAGGATATAAAATAGATTTATAGAGAGCTTTTGGCCGAGGGAAATCTCTGAGGGGATATGCCATTAGATGATTTAAATGAGGCAATTCAAAATCTGAGTTTCACACTATTTTGTTTATTTTCATTGGAACCTAAATCAGTGCATATTAGTCTGCACCACCACCACCACTGTAATCTATGCAACACATCGCTTTCATCATTTATTTTGTCTTCCTGGCAGCCTTGTACACACTTTTCCCTCATCAAGAGGTGTTGCTAATGTTTAAAGTAATGTGGTAAGTTTAATCAGCAAGTAAAGTGGACATTGAACATTAATTTCCTACCTGCACAGATTCATCATAAAGACTCATGAATTCCTTCTTGTCTTAAGAATCACTCCTTCAAAGTGAGATGTTTTGTCTTTAGACAGTTTTCACTCAATAGGAGTTGGAATTTGACAAAATGGACAGGTCAGCAAGTGAGTCAAAGTAACTTCTTTTAAACCTCTTATATTTGACAGTGTCTTTCATATCTTAAGAATATGCACAGCAATACAAGGCTATAGAAATTGAATGCCAAGATCAGACCTCACATTCCTTGTGGTGTTTCATCACAAAAGTGCAAAAGTGTCAAACCTCTTGAAGTATGTTGCTGTGGTCTTAATCAAAATCCAGATTTCTGTTCATTTCATAGCTTCGTCCCAGTACCTACTACAGTTCATTGTGTTCTTAGTGACTAAGGGCCCGATTTACTAACATCCCGAGCACTACATTGCTTGTGCATTCTAAAATATTGCATGTGCAATTTTAGTACCTGTTATGGGTGATTAATAAGAATTATTGCGTAGATGACAACAGGAGCAAACACAATGGAGATGGCTGTATTTAAAAGAGGGTTTGCGTGTTTTAACGGTTTCCGCCATGGAAAGTGGAAATGTGTGTGTGTGTGTGTGTGTGTGTGTGTGTGTGTGTGTGTGTGTGTGTGTGTGAGTGGGGGGAGGTGCAGCCACTGCGTAAAAACCTTTTGTTTGTTTCGTTCAGTGCTACCCGAGTATGTGTAAATCGTATGTATCGTATGTGCTTCATCCAGCCAGAGGGAACAATTCCATCCGCAACGTGCCCGGTCGCGCCGCAATCTCCTGTCCCTGGCCCTGTACGCCCCAACGCCCCATTCCCTCTCTGATATCTACAATGGGTTGTGTTGCTATTACGACCGACGCGCTGTGAACAGGCTGGATGAATTTTACGCGTGATCCATACGCCACTCGCTCTCCGCAGTGCCACACCACTTTGTAAATTCTTCCATCTCCCAGAGAAAAGAAGTCAGGTCAAAACGAAATTTGCTTTATTGGCATGAATGTTAATTCAATTCAATTCACATAGTCCGGGAATAAATAAAATAAAATAATTGTATTTCTATATAGTGGACACGGAATAATATTATCTAATATTGTTAATTTCGCTACATCTTCCTTGATTACGGCTGTGTTTCCAACAATAACAGCAGCCATCTCTGCGCAGCACTCGGCGGTTTGCACCTTCCTTTTAAACATATTAAATACAGATGCTGTTGCACTCACATAAAATTGCGTTTAGGCTTGTTAGATCACATTGCGTGTAGTAAATAAAGGTATTTACATGTTACCCTCCCACAATAAAACTGACAGGCCCAAATTGTATATTCATTAAGGCAAAAGTACTAAATGAACAACAAGTGCTATTTTGCACTTTAGAAATGCGTCATTCTCTGTGCATACCGTTAGTAGATCAGCTTGCGGGTTAATTTGCTGGTAATAGCAAGTTTGCACACGTTTTTACTCATGCAAACCTTTGCAAATCAGGCCCTAAGTGTTGATTGACCAATGAGACTGGAGACTGAGACATGGACTCAAGGAATTGGGTTTTATTGTAGCAAAAAGTTACATTTAGGTGATCTACTTTGCTTTGCCTTATTTTCTGTTATATACAGTATATCAATTTTACAGTGTGGGATGTTCATATTAAACTTTGTCAAATTTGTAAATAATGAAGTAAACGTATGTAAAAGTAATACTTAAACCCTCAGGCTTTAGACTACTAATACTAGGTTTCCAATGTTTTTGTTTACTTTCGTCCCAAGCTACTCGGCTAGTTAGTTTCTTGATGGCCAGATGGCTTTACTTGTTGTTAAAGTAACTGCTAACAACTGCAAACTATAGCTGCTGTTGGCTGGTTAAGAGTCAGAGCCTGAAAACCTCCTTGCTAGTGGTGTAAACACGAACACTCTCCTGGTGCTTCGAGCTCCCAGTGCAGGCCTTGTCACCTAAGCTAATAGGACCACTAGCTGCACAGCTAACTGCCAAACTAAATAATAGCAGCTATAGTTTACAGCAGTTAGTGTTTATTGTCCATCAGGAAATTTAGAAATCAGAAAATGCAAAACCTCCACTGCTATGCCATTGAGCACGTCTGCAAGGGGATGAGGCAGAGCAGGCCACAAGTACTAGGTGCAGCCCCTCGGCAGGCTTTCAGAAGTTAGCCAATCAGAAGAAAGTGGGCTTTTTGGGATGTGGGCCTCAAAGAGACAGGAGCTAAAACAGTTTGTTTCAGACAGGGACACTATAAGATATACAAGGATGTTTTGGAACTGTGACAAACAAACCAAATTGAGTTTCAAAGTCTTCCCACTGCTTCCAACAGTATGGGGTACAGTATGGGGATAACAACATCCAACCATCGTCAACCGCTTATCCCGTGTACAGGGTTGTTTGGGGGCTGGAGCCAATCCCAGCTGGCATCAGACAAGAGGTGGGGTACACCCTGGACAGGTCGCCAGTCCATCGCAGGGCAGGAACAGCCACTTACACTCACATTTACACCCATAGACTGTGTATAAGAAGTGGATGTAGTCATCGTGACGTCACCTGTTGGTTTATGGATTGCCATTTGAAGCAATGAGTTTGAGTTTGGCCGATAGGGAGCCGCCATGTTTTTGCAACCAACGGCACTGGACATGATCATATTTGGAAGAGACTGTAGAGCTAAGAGCCGTGTGTGGAGCTAGCTGGCAGTTCGATAGAATTCAGGTTTAAGGGACTTCTGTGTTCACCAGATCATCAGTTCGCTGACCGGAAGCTTCCCACTTGTTTACAACTAAGGGCAATTTAGAGTCGCCCAATTGACCTAGCCTGCATGTGTTTGGACGGAGAAAGGAAGCAGGATCATCTGGAGAGAACCCACACAGACACGGCAAGAACATGCAAACTCCACACAGAAAGGCCTGGGATGACCAAAGTTCGAACCCCAGATCTTTTTGCTGTGAGGCGACAGTGCTAACCACAGGACCACCGTATAAACGTGACAAAAGAAAAAAATCTCATGTACTGTTAATGTCAAGCCCAGAGTTTGAATAAATCATTTCCACAATGACTTTAAATAAAAGCTAAGTTAAAATTGTTTGTCAAATGGTAAAGTGGGTTTTTAGGACCTCCAAGCTTCTGACAGAGCTGGAGAAGACAAGCCAATTTTCCCGAGTTTACTTCTTCACCTTAGATGTCTCAAACTGAAAGGATAATGATGTCTGAAGTGCCCCTGACCACAAAGAAAAACACAGCATAGCTGTAAATGTTTTTCCTACTCTACCACAGACAAGTATGATCTTAGTAAATTATAGGTCTGGAATGAAGGTTTATTCTTTGTTGCAACAGATCTTGACAGAAGATGGAGGTACGTGATCTTCAATGATTTTCACACATTTTGGGGTCGAAATGACTAGTAAGTACAAAAATTTTGGAATCCGTGCAGTAAATGGCTTCAGCTGGCAGCCATGAACTGGTCGAGTGGCTGCTGCATATTCCTTTGGGGCAATTGCGCCCATCCAAATTATGTCCACAAAAACACTTTCTTTTTGCTACAGACAGGCTCAGACTGGTGTAACACCCGGTAACACCCCTTATTTTTAACCAGAAAGAAAAGTCTTCCTTAAGGACAATTCTCCCTCTGAAATGAGAGGAAAGTTCTTCTTGACTCTCACAAGATTTCAGGGTAAGAATTGTCCTTGAACTAGACTTCTCTTTCTGGTTAAAAACAAGGGGTGTTATTTGTATTGATCCTTTCCATGCTGTTGTCAGACACCTGGTATGACACTCTGAGCCTGTCGGTAGCAAAACGGTCAAAAAACGTCATTTTGATTGATGCAATTTCCCCAAAGGAATACGTTGCAGCCACTGCAGCCAGTTCGCAGCTGCCAGCTGAAGCCATCTACTGCACGAATTCCAATTTTTTTTGTACCTTCTAGTCAAAGCACTTTCTTTTTTTATGTCTTGTCTTAATACTGTTTTATATCATCTGTAACTTAACTTTGATGTATAGAGCCCAATTTTGAACAAGGCAATTCAATTTGCTGGTATCTGTATGGTATGGTATCTTAGTACTGCAGCAGCTCAGTAAATTTCAAGCTCACCTTTTTGTTGATATCAAAGCCACAACTCCCACTCCCCCTCTGTTTAGTGTTAGAAACAGGACAGTCTGTCATTTATTGCTCTTAATTTGAAGTTTTTTTTCTTGTCTTTAAGCTGTTCAGACTTCTATAGAATACAGGAAATTTAAATGTCTTCCTCCCACTACGCACACTCTTGAAACTAATTTACAAGAAAGACCAAGTTCAAGAACTTGGGTAATAGCCAATGGAATGTACAATCAACCACATGTTTCATATCTTCTGCTATTCGTGCAATAACCAATGTGTGTACATGCATTAAAGAAAAGCCTACTTCAGTAATTACATGTAAGTTGTGCCTGAGATGACAGAAAACTTGCATTTGCGGCTCTTTGTTAAATAGCAGATTTGTTTGGGTGCAAACTGCATCAGAAGCAAGGCTGTGTCCAAAGGAGAAAAGTGATAGATGAATGGATAGATACAAATAGAGATGGATTCCAAGGAAGAAATGTTAGGAAAATGTTTACGTGAGAGCTCTGGATAACTTGTGCACCTCCAGCATGAGCGCTCTGGATAACTTCCTCCAACAGTCACTGAATCAGATCAGGGGGGTGGCCAACAGCATAAAAGAGCAACCTTGAAAACAGCTGTGAGGTTACGGCAAGGCTTTAGAGAAATGAGAGGAAAACAGACTTCTGAATGAAATAATAAAGAAGTAGATGGTGAGGAAAAAAGGACACTGTTTCCATGGTAAAGCACGATGATAGAAGCACTGATAGCGTTCTCGTGTTCTTTGGCTAGGTGCAAAGAATAATGTTTTGACCAGTACTCCTTAGACTGCATTAAGTGCCATCCATATCCACCATAACACAAGTGCCTAAAACATTAAATTTTAATTCTTTTACTCAGGTGGATACTTATAGATATGCCTTAATGGATGTTGTAAAAAATATATCCAGGGAGTTCTGTGTCTGGCATGGACGGAAAATGGACAGACAAACAGATAGATAAACAGACCACAGAAGGGTGTGAGAACTTCAAAATAGCTCATTTTTCAGGTTGCTGCAATTTTATCATCTGTATTCATCTCACAGAGTATCTCTGTGTATATGGAAATGTTCCAAAGAAGAGCACATCAAAGGCAGAGCCATGTGTTCTCCACTGCAGGCAGATCTGAGATTTTGCCTACTAATTCGGTACCTGAAGATCCACAGAGAGTTCTGCGCCTGTGTGTGTGTGCGCGCGTCCACGCTAGTATGTGTGTTTGTGTTTGTATTTCATGCATATGTATGTCCGTGGCTGTGGATGCAATGATGGAGAGTGCTGGAGTTAAGTGTTGTGTTCACAGCTACCCTCATTGAGGACAATCTGTTTCATGCATTCTACCCCTTCACATTTAGCGCCATCATCAAGAAGCACCCTCATCTTCTCTATATGCACCAGTCAAACTCTGTCTCTGCTATTGGACAGGTCTCAAGTCAAATCTCCTCTCAGGTTTCATGCAAAGCAGCAGAGAACCATCCCATCCCCTGCAGAGTTTTACATGTTCAAAGGAAAGTCTAAGGAGGGTAAAGATAGCAGGATCACCTATGGAAATGGCTATGTGCCTACCATTAGTATCACAGCAAGTTTCCTTAAGCTACCATATTTGCATGTTTAAATTGCAGCTAATAAAGAACCAAATGGAATGTTTATTATTAACTGACATGAAACTGGTCCTTCCCCAATAGCAACAGCACAACAAACCACTCTTGCTCATCAGGTTGTTGCTAAAACCTTCCTTTCACAAGCTCTACTATGAGTACAATGGCGACTTTTTACTAATTAAAAAACTGTGAGCATTTAAAGATGTAAATTGTGTTTCATCAGCAGTTATAGTTCTCAAATACAGGTCCGTATGCAATAAACCATCACGCAAAAGCAGATCATATGTATTACCACAGAACGAAACAAAACATTGGTGGACTAGTCTTAGGATCCTAAATGCACCTGCTGTGTACTTGTGTCCTTTAAATAGGAATGCACAAACCTTTTTGGATTAAGGGTAGCCAATTAGGTCTCTCTTTAGAGAATCTCTCTGGATAAAGATAGAACTGGGGCTGAGACAGCAGGGATGGCCACAGTGAAAAAACTTTAGATAGGACACTGTCTTAGGCATTTTATGTGCCAATAGCCATGAACCTACTTCAGTTTGATTGCGATTCTTACTGGGCTGAGTAAATGGGAGTACTAACCACTGTTATTGCTGCCCCCCACACTATTTTCCATCTGAAAATGCAGGAGGCAGCTACAAGCATTGACTGTCATCTTCTACTGTCCTGTCAAACTGTCTTAAATCAACATAGGAAAAAGAACACTGAGATTTGTGTGCTATCAACTGCATTTCACAATTCCTGAGAAATAAATACATATGGTAGTTATTATGGGATACATGACAGATCGACAGTTTGTCATAATTATATTGCATCCCAACCCTTTCCAAATGATGACGAGACACAGATAGTGTATGATAGCTTGATTGAGTCCAATGCACTGTAGTTTCCTGTTTAAAGGGATGGAACAGCACTTACAATAAACACTGCCCATTTGATAAGACTTAATGCAGTATGGGGATAACTGGAATGCAACAAGTGGTAGGATGGACAGGACTGAATTCATAAAATTGGCATAACATTTATCTTGTGTAATTTGTCCCACATCATCCTCACTTATGGCAGCTCAAAAGAATACGTCTATAAAAGTCTATTTTCATTTTTATCAGTTGTGATAACTGTTATGTACCATCCTCATTTAATGTACTATGCCCATACCATATTCTTGCTAGTGAGCTAACTTTAGCCTGAAAATTACATCTGCAGAATGAGTAGTCTCATGTTTAAGCAACTGATGACAGATTTAATTTATATACTACAATTATGCCAACTGCAGATGACTGTTTGGGTGTATATGTTGTTGGCAAGGTATCTGTTACTTGTTATGGGATATTTTTCTTAAGCCACAGCTAAATGTAGCACTCTATTGCTTGTGTTATCCTATAGAAGTCCTGCATCACTGACTTTGACACATTGAATCAACTACAGATGTTTAACATTGAAATTTTTGGTGATGAGGGAATATAGTTCAAATAAAAACAATAACATCAGAGAATTATTAAAGCTGTGTTGTTGCAAAACCCTGAAAGATTTAGAGAAAATGTGCCGTACTGAGAATTTTTCATTACTTTCTATGGAGAAAATACATTGTTAATGGCCAGATAACCTAAGAGTTACATAACAAATGCATAATTATACATTTGAGGAAAATATATTTCTTATTCAATATAACCAAATGTTAAAAATGTCACTAAAAACTACTATGGGTTAATGGAAGCTTAAACTTAATGACAATCCTGAAATATAATTTACTGTAGCTAATGCCCCATGTACATATATCCAGTGTCCTCGTTCATAAAACCAATATAGTCTCTTGTGGATCAATGGGGATTTTAAAATAATATCAAAATATGTTCTAGGTAAGTTTTAAAAAATCATTATAATGTGTCCCAAATTGTTGTTATGCAATAAATTTCATCTGCAACCCAATTGCCCTAGGTGAGTTTGCAGAACAGCAAACAATAACCCTAATAGATGACCTGAGGAGAGCTTCCTTACTCTGACATCACTTCCTTCTGTCATGCCTATGATCTCATGGTTTACAACCTCTCCCAGTGTATCCTGGGCCTACATCTGAAGCCTACTTACTGACTACTGATGGAATAATAGGCCTATACCAAAACAACATGATTTACGTCTACTTACAGGTTGTGGCGCCAAACCTCAATACTGTGATACCTTTGGTGTAAAACAGTGACTTTACGTCGGGGTTAATGTTTGACATCACTACACATAGTAACTGTCAATGAGTCACAAAGTAGCAGAGATTACTGAAAGCATGTCCAAGGCCTTGAGAGATGTCTTATGTAAGTCTGAATCACAAATTACTTTCAATGCAACTTACAGAGCAATACCTGTCTTTTAACCATTATGCAGTACACAGGTTTGAGTCACACATATTATTACCTCTACACGTGTTTACATAAAGAGCTCACACTCAAGAAGTATCCATAACCTGCTCATATCTCTCAATCCTGGCTGCAGTTCAATGGGACATGGTGCTGTGTCTACTCAAGCATATTGTGAACACTACTAGTGCACACAATTAGAAACACACAGGCCTGACAATGTAAGCTGGGCAGGGAGCCCTGAGGTTGCCATAAGCATGACAGTGATTGTATGTCGGCTGATTTATCTTCCTCCATTTTTCACCCTCCAGCAGCACAAGACGAAAGCCATGCGAGGAGCCTAGCCATCCTTCCTCTTGACTATTCTTATCTTAGTACTCGAGAATAATGTCTTGACAGGGACAACCAAACAGCTTCTCTCAAATCTGCACCTCAGTTCAAGCTGAATGCCTGCGTGCGTGCTTGTGTTTGCGCAAGACAAAGATTAGTTCATATGTTATCCTTGTCCTTATTGTGCCTTTACACTTGTATTCCCTTTGTGATTGTCTGCCATTTTGAATTGCTTCTTTTTTTATTTCAAATACGTGGGATGAAACGTAGCCGATTCATATTCAAGTAGCCTTTATTTCAAAATACTGTTTGCATATGGCTATTCTAGTTCAGCCACATCCGACACACGCGTTCCATAATGAGGCTTTGGCTCTTGGAATTGACTTGATCCTTAAAGACAGCTTAGCAAAGACTATATGCAGCCTTAGCTGCAAGCAAATTAGCCTGCCACTATGCTATTCCTAACGCCGGACAGATTGTGAGGGATCCTGGACAAATGGTGATCTGCAAAATAACCGGTGTTAAATCATCTGATGTCCATAGCAACAAATATTTAAGGCAGTCTGTAGCAGTTCTTTTGTTTTCTGTAAAAAATAAAATAAAAATGGACACAAAATCTCCCAGTAATGCGATGCATGTGTCGCTGTGTCTCACAAAAAAAAATGAATGTCACACTTCCACGTCAAACCACAGTTATACCCGTGATATATACACTACATGCCAAGGCTTTTTACTAAAACTAGATTCCACTCAGCGACCTAATCGTCCAGGATTCCCATTAACAGCAGGTTTATGTTGGCTTTAGGTTTAGCAAGAGGATACGTTGTTAAAATAAGGAACACGCTACCCAACAGAGCCGACACAGAATCATGTTTTTTTAGAGGAAATATCCCACAACGATGTCTTACCTTGTAGGGAGATTAACGACAATAAACACCCAGAGAAACAGCTTCAAGGGGAGGGAAGGCTTCGCCATTGCTGTCGAGCATTTGGAGGCTACATTTGGTGAAGCCATCATCACCATCTTCGTTTCCTCTTTATTGCAGATGGACGTGTCCGTCTATTTACTGTGTTTCCTCTCTACATACATTACGCACGTTAGTAGGAGCGGGTCTGCAAATCTAGACCCGAGGCGGACGTGCGGTGGAGTGAAAGCAGCCAAAACAAAATCGATGCGAGCCGAATGCTTGGATTTCGTATCGCTTGTTTTTTTTGTGTGTGTTTGTTTTGTTTTTTTGCTGTTGCCGAATCGACTGCCTAGCAGGGCCTTAAAAATGCCTCAGACGGCGAAGCCCCCCCTCTAAGCTACAGTAATATCGAGCAGCTGAGAAAAGCAGCGGAGCCTCAGTTTGAATGCAGATCAACGCTGGGGTCAGAGAGGAACTGATGCACGTTGCTGCAGTAGGGAGCAACACATGCGTGGTTTCACCAAGCGGAAGCAGAGCTGCATAGACTGTGTGTGTGTGTGTGTGTGGGGGGGGGGGGGGGGGGGGGGGTGCTTAGCCTGGTGCTACAGGGAAAAATGGTGGTTTTATTTTTTACTGCTAGCACACTATTGCTTTATATCACGTGATTATTGTTAATAAAAGAAATGTTTTAATATTGTAAAATTATTCTATGTTAAGATGGTGATGGTCTAAGTACTGGGTGCTGGTGTAAGCCCTTTGTCAATTACTGCCAAATTATGTGATGCAGCAGTTAACACAATGCAATGCATGGGATCACAAAATTAGACCTAAGGTCACATCCCGAGGTCCCAAACCAGCCAGCGAGGAGCAAATACACTATTCATACAGTATCAGTGACCACACTGAGGGTCTATAGAAGAAAGTTGTAATCATGAATGACACTTTTCCTACAGTGCATTCAAGGCAACTCTTGTATAAATAATTACACAAATAATTTCAGGTGGAGATTGTGTGTGTGTGTGTGTGTGTGTGTGTGTGTGTGTGTATATGTTCCTTGATACCACACAGATCTATTTGGAATTCTAAATGAGCCGCAGGCATGAGCCTAGTCCAGTCAGGCTTTCAGAACCTTGGAGAGCTCTTTTATTTTCATCTGCATTACAAACCACCAATCAGCACCAAGGACAGCTTCCGTCAGTGTCTTCTTAAATGAGAGGGATACTGGCTCTTACAGCCCAGTCAATTTAACACTAAATATCCTCATCCCCCAAAATGGAGCCTAGAAATCTGATATGTTTATTTTATACATTTATTGAGTGTTTTACTGAAGGAGATTAAGTAGGAATGCAACCTGTACCAGTTATTTTATGATATATGTGGGTTTCCAAGTCTTTCACCATATTTTGAAACCAATCCAGGGAGAGTAATCTGTTGTCTGAATTGTCCTTTCTAAGGTGCTCTAGTACCCATTTCAATACCCTTAGATAAGTATGCTAATGCTCCTGCTTTGGTTCTTTCAAATGACTCCTTGAGGGGATATTTCAGAAAAAATATATCTTAAATGTAAAGGGGTTAGCCTGTCCCAAACTGTCTCATAAATTACTGCGATACTGCTGTTACATCTCTCCAACACTTTATGCTGTTACACTTCCCTAATACACTTATACATTATTCCCCCGCACACACACACACACACACACACACACACACATATTGCTTGGATGGCAAGTTTCCAATCTCTTTTAATGCTACTCCAGGAGAGAGCAGGAAAATAAACATAAATAAATAAATAATCCGCACAAAAAACGAAGTGATTAGAATTGGTGCTTGTTAGAGCTGCGTCCTCAGTAGCATTGTTCTGCCTTCTGTTTTGACTGACCTTAGGACACTTTCACATCTGCCAAGTTTTTATATGCTAAATATATCTTTCATCCAAGTTGCATGTCTCATATGTTGTTATATTCATTGAAAGATGGGAAGAGCTTTTTGCTGATACAGTGGGTAGTTCAAATTTTGTCCCTGTCCAGAAAAATGTTGTGGTCCAGTAACACAAAAAAACTAATGTAGAAACAAAAATACATCTAATTGATCCAATTTAAAATGACATGAAGCTGAAGGGGGCAAAGAAGTGAGTACCGAGGAGAGTGGCAGGTGCAGTGGAAACAAGCAGGTGCTTGCATAATTGTCGTCTTGTCATGGTGCATTAGCCCAAATTCCCCTCCGAACATTTATTCCACAGGCATACAGAAAGTGAACATGCTGCACTATCACTTTTAAAGTCCCATGAGGCTACAGCCGTGGTAAGCTGTTGCATTGTTGTTGTTTTTTTATGTTTGCGGCCTCATGAACTCATTCACTCAGAATGATAACCAGCCACTGTCTGGTATCTGTTTTTAAACATTAGTTATTAAAATTTGACTGTGGCAATCAAAGTAGATTGCAGCTGTTGCTACCTAAGTGTGACATGAATGGAAGATGAGGTGTGTCTGATTTGAAAATACCATCATGTGTTTATTTGTGGCAAGTGAGGCTCAGCATAAATTGACAGATGCTTCATCAACCATGCAGCACTCCTCAAAGTAGAGTAAGCCAGCAAGCACTCCTGACTAAAGTATAGATAAAGAGAGGAAGCGTAGACTGTATATAAAAAAGTCACTTGTAATATTTAATATATACTTCTATATCCAATTTGCAAAGCACTTTCGTTGGCCATACTGTACCTCAATCTTATTTCATTGACCTCCAGTCTACATGTCGAAGTGTACTTCGGCAAGATACTGCACACCAAATTGCTCCTGAAGGCTGTGTGAATGTGTGTGAATGATTAGTTCCTTCCCGATGAGCAGTTGGCACCTCACATGGCAGCCACTGCCATCATTGTATGAATGTGGGTGTATGTGACATGTATTATAAAGTGCTTTGAGTGGTTGAGTGTATGTGTACAGCCCATTTACTGTTGTCCTCACATTCTATTTTTCAATTGTATATCATTGTATACATAGTCTACATACCAACAGCTTTGAAAATGAATGAATATTTTGGCCTTACTCATCATATACTGTAAATTACACCGGTCTAAACAGAGGCAAACACACACACACACACACATACACTGTCCATATCATTCTGTCCCCAGGGCCAGATATCTCTCTCTGCCCTGCAGCCATGTCACAGCAGCTGTCACAGACTCTGACCATCCAGAGATACTAGTCAGGAGTTGGAGGTACTGATGTAGTTGAAATGGAAGAGGTAATTTAGATAAATGTGAAAATACTAAATGGCCACTATACTGTAACCGTTGTTGTGAAATTAACCCATGGTGGAAATGTGGATGCATTTTGTCAGTGGGAGACATTCACGGTTGGTTGATAATTAGATACATGAAGGATGGGAATAGAGGGACAAGCCTCTACTTATTTGCTATTTGAGATGTTTACTTTTAATCTATATGGCTTATACTGAACATTTATTCTGATTATACATATTTGTCTCTGTTTATCTTTTTCATACTCTCTTTCTCTCTATCTCACACACACACACACACACGCACACGCACACGCACACACACACAGAGCAAGCTAGAGAGAGATATGTCAGGTTAGATCCACTTGGTTCGATAGTCACAGCACAAATTTGAGCCAAATTGGCGCATCCCCATATCACGGATGCACCTGAGCTCTCATGCACTGACCTACCTCCAGAAACCTATTCATCTGTGTGTGTTTATAACATTGAGAAAATACATGCAGGTTGTTACCTTTATTGACATCAATTTAGAATTCTTATAGGGTCCTTGACGTTCATGTGAAATTAGTGTTACACAGCTATATTATACAAACCTGATCCAGATATCTGTAGTAAGCAAAACAGAGCATCCGCCTGTAGTGTCATGTTGAAGTGCGTGAAATATATTGAGTATATTACAATACAGCACAACATAAATAACAGCAGTCTGTTACAAAGCACCCAGGGTTTTCATTTTTGTAATCAAAAAGATTGGGCACATAGTGGGCAGTGACAGTACTGGCATGTGAAGGCTTAGATTAGTGACATTTGTGCTTTAAAAAAATTCAATAATGATTTCGTCTTTCATGGCACCCATTCTCTCTACAGACAGAGTGACATGTGTGAGTCTGGCTGTGATGATGTGTTGTGTCATCTTTAGATAAGAGCTGGGGGAGGTATAGTCTTCTGTAATGGCATCATTGAACACACAGATGCCCAGTTCCACTAGCATTCCAGTTTTACAACCCACACATATGCTGTCACAGCCCCACTCGGTTAGCATCAAGCTGTGGGAGCAGAATGATCTACTGTAAGCACTATTGGATACAAGAAGCAGTCTGGCATTCAGACCAAAGTGAAGCAACATCAGAAGCAAAAATCCAAAAAGCAGTAGAACAACACAACAAATTTTGAAACTTGTTCCTGAGATTTCACAATGCTGCTGCTGCAGCGATGAGTAAAACTAAACAATCAAGATAACTGAAACTAGAAAAGACACGTTCAGTATAAGGCCAGGTGGTCTCTTTATTAAAGTTTCCTACATGAAAAATGAGGAAGCACTCTTTGTGGTCTGACATTACTAAAAGTTTTAAAAGTCACCATAGAGGACAGTACCACTAGAATGGGCTTGATATGAGATGCCAGAAACCTTCTCTCTGTGGACAGGCAGCTGCAGAGGTATGTGAACTGTTTCAACTTTGTGGGCATTCAGATCCGTCAACCTCAAGGGGGCACAAACCACCAAATCAATCACCTCTTGTACACCTAAACAGGCTTTTACCCTCACACTGTTTGCATTTAACCTACCAAACTATGTGGATTGTGTTTGCATCGTGGGTGGATCTCACTTTAAATACTGGCCTTAGAGGAAAATGACTCTGTGAGTAAGCCGATGTGATAAATGATTGACATTTTAGTCCAAGGGTAATGTGCAGTTAGGCAACATGCTGCACTTAATATGTCTTGTTCATATATATATGTAATAATATATGAAATAATAAAATGCCAAATTCTTGAAGATCAAAGGACCAGACATACATCTTTGTTTGGAACATGTTTGGAATGGTCTTACATCATGGCTTTTTAATTTAATTTAATCTTATCTAATTTAAATTAGTCCAGTAATTGAAGATATTTACAGCTAAACAATGCCTTCAACACAGTGGGACTAGAAAAATGTGTGTTCATCAACAAAATATAAATAATATCCTCCATTCATGTTTTCAAACTTGTTTTACTGAGTTGAAAGAAAGTTCAAAAAGACAACTTATCTGGCTCTGTCTAAACTGTTCTGGTCCAGTAAATCATCCATTGTATATGGACTGAATAAACCATAAGGATTATTTAGAAATTCAGTTTGCTCTAAGCTTTTAACAGTCAAGCTCAGTCAACTTCTTTCCATGAGGCTCTCACATGCTCCTGAACTGTGGCTATGATTCGACTGCCAGCATCTAACCTCACCACTGTGATTAGGGGGAAATATAGCTGACTGATTTCATAGCCTCTTTATATGGTATTTGGTCTGCTTGATGTTAAGCAGGTATAATCTCCACTCCCAAAGGTAGATCACAGGGAGTTTCTGCTTTCAGCTCTGGTATTATTTCTGAGGCTTTTATGTTTTCTTTAGGGTCACGGCTTTGTCAAACACAAAACATAATTGAGCCCAAAGTCACTGATGCAGATACTACAGATTACATATGAGGGAAACAAATGCCAAAATGGAAGAGTGGGGCAAGTTGCAGGCCAAATAAGTTAAACTAAAGGGATAGTGAAATATGTGTCTACTTTTTTGTGAGGAAAACAACTGAATTGCGAGAAAGCTACAACACAAATGCTTCCATGCAAATACACACACACACACTGGATGCAGATGCCAAAATATTTATCTGCTTTGGGATGTACTTACAGGATGATGCATTTTTCAATCAAAAGTAAATCTCCCTATCATTACACAGTTGCCATCAATATTAGCTGTTCCCCTGGCAGAATTCCAAATGCCCTAAAAATTCCAGTAATACTTTTAGAGCTGTAGAGATTAACTTTGTAGTACAAAGCATATGCATTTCTGCATGTGGCCTTCATTGCATCCTGATGTTGCACTGCAAGTGTTGTTGGTATTTTCACCTTCAAGGTGGCCTCTCTGTTTCCATTCACCTTTCTTGTAGTTCAATTTGTGTCAGAGCCCAAACTGTCATCTGAAAAACACTGCCAATGCTCTGCCATCCCCCATTCATCACAGACTCGAGTTTCCAAAATATCTTAGTTTGAGAAGCCATATTATCTTGTCGGTCCATTTTTTTGTCAGGAGATGTAAAATGGACGCTTTACTGCACAGAGATCACAGATAATACAAAAAGCTCTAATGTAGCCCGATGCGTGAGTCAGAAAGAGGATAGGGTGCTAGGCCCCGTTGTCACTAAATGGACTGTCCCGAGGGAACACTTCACCATCACAACAACCATCAGCTATGGAATCTTGTCTCTGTGTTTTAATGGCATCCAAAGCACCACACCAGAGGAGGAGCCATTTAGTCCATTTACTGCACCCGTATACATTTAACACCCCTGCAGATGGAGAGCATGTCTTAATGATTTAGGTGTATCATTTGTCTCATTTTGATAATATTAAAACAGGATTATATGATGGCCAAAGGTACAGCCTTTGGCCATCATTATTTTTTTAATATTATCAAAATGATCACATCTCAACACTTGGTTTTTCTATAGCAGCATGGTAATGTCATGGAATATGACAACTTGATTGGGCTAAACTGTGGGAAAAATGTGAACAGATGATATGGATGATATGATGACTTTAAGATTTCAACCACCAGAAATTGAATCTTTGAAACTACAAAATGACTGTCTAACATTCACTATGAAAAACTGCTCATCATACAGTATAACCTGTAAATAAAGATGAAAGTGCAACTGTTGCTTTCCCTGGAAACATTATTTTCATGGGTTAGAGCAACACATCACGTTCACTTTACGCTGACATTCAGAAGGGCTAAAGAAAAAAAATACTCATACTCAGCACAACAGTTTTATTTTCATGAATAAGGGGCCTACCTGTACTGCACTTATCACTTACAGTAATAAGTGCAGTACATCTTCACACAACCCAGTGGTTTTTAATGCTTTTGATTTAAATTCATTTCGAAGGAGAAGGCTGTATCCAAAGCTCATCACGCTTTTCTGTGTTTCTATCAGGATGCTTACATAACATCTTGTTCAACCCAAGGCCATAGCACTCTATCCCATTGTGTGCATGCCTATTGGTTAGTCACAATAACAGATGATAATCTACTCAGCCTTGTTGTGCTCATGATGGAGAGGGTCTCCCATTTTGTCTCTGACTAAGAGGATACAAACAACCAGGGTTAAAATATCGATAGAATTCAGGGCCTTCAACTCCCTGGAAACGCCTCAACAGTGTTGAAAACGTAATTCTTAAGTTTTCATGAAAAATTACAAAAGATGGTAAAAAAAATATTATGAAAGATTACACACCAAAACCATACGCAACTGTTTGGACTCTATGATCAGACCTACAAAATAAGAAAAAAAGAAAAATCTCCATCAAAACATGAAGCAATGTCTTGGGAGATAAGACACATTTTGGATAAATATTCAGATAATAAAGTGAAATTAAATCAAATTAAATTAAAAAATGGAAAAAATCCAAACAAATATTTCTCCAACTACTCCTGCAACATAATGCACTTCTCCACTGTCCATTCTTATGTTCCGTGTGTTCCAAAGTGGTTGCTAGAAATTAGCAGTATTCAAAACCAAAACCCATATGTTTCTTTTCAAAATGGCCTGCCTAACAAAAATCCAAGATGATTTCATTAGTTAGGGTGTCTGTAGAAACTTTCACCATTTACATCGCCTCAATACTGTTGTACCACAACATGGATTTCCAGGCAAAACATTACAATTAGCCTACATGAAAAAAGTTGAATGTAAAACTGCATTCATTTGGCTCACAAGCAGAAACATTAGCATTTATCTGAAATCATGCTTTTTGACACCGGAAGAAATATATAGGAGTTTCTGCTGCCGCACCACCAGACTGCAGAGCAGCTTTTTCCCCCAAGCTATCACACTTTTAAACTCAAATTCATCCTCAGCACTGCTCCACTAAATATAGTTTATTTCTGTTTACCATAATTATTATTTATTTTAAATTACTGTATATTGTCTGCTACGTAGCAGAAGGGAGTTACAAACTTACTTTCAGTTTACAACCTGTTGTAATTGACAAATAAATCTACCTTGTACCTTGTACCTTATACCTGATGAGTATAACATTCACTCTCTTTTAGCTCTGTTTTCGACTTCACCAATTCCTGAAGAGAATATATGGCTCATTAGCTGCTAAATGCTCCACTATGTTCATCAGCTACAAACTAAACGTCTGCCTTTAGGTTGTAGGCATGTAGCTTACAATGAGTTTATCCTTTTTTGCTGGAAACACCTTTCTGATGTGGCTGGACAGAAAGCCGATGAGAGCCATGAGAGTGAACCAAAACAGTAAAGTTTAGGCCAGTAAATGCTAGATGTGGAATCAGCTCCAGTATTTATACAACCTACTAGTGCCTCTGTACCCACCTGTATTTGTGTACCCTGAGATTTTGCTGGAAACCTGGTAAGTGCAGGCTGTCTGCCTGCCTCCATGTCTTTTATCCCACTCCACTGAGCAGTGGGGAGTCTGTGGAAACTTATCCCTTTCTGCTCCTCTGATCAGCAGCCCTTAAAGGCCCTGGCGGGAGCCCCAGTACCGGCATGGTTTGCTGTATGAACTCGGACAGCAAAGCTATAACCGTGTGTTGTATGTCTCTGCAAGTTTAGATCCTTGGGCTCCTCATGCAGAAATACCACCAGTAGAGTTACCAGAGGTAAGTGCACAGCTGGGTTTATGTTTGGAGACACACCAAGGACAGGACTGTGGCTTATGAGATATGAAGAACAGGAAATCTGCCAACAGCCACACATGAAAAATAGCAGGGGAGAATAAGAGAGATACACAGTTGGAGACAACCTGGTGTGTAAACTAGGGAGAGGTGAAGACATGCAGGAAGTGCAAATAAACAAAAGCCGTTGTTGACAGATCACTACTGACAATCAGAGATCACATTAGGAACTGCTACAGATTATATTCTGTGACTCCTCAGAGTTTACAAGAGTGCTTTGTTTACAAAGCAGCTAAATGTATTCTGAATCAGTGGGAGTGTCTTCATGCCTGTTGCCTAACCCAAGGCCATTTGCTTTACCTGGAGAACAGAAACATGCTTTGTGTCTAATTTAGAGAAAAAATAAAGTGCCATGGGCTGAAAGCGATGCATTTGGTGAAAATGTAGTGTGCAGGAGTCCTCTTTGGGAGTGTGCTTGAGTTCATGGTAATACCCCTGGTTACGTTGTATTTTTAGAGGCTTTAGGTGACAACATGCTGCATCCACAAAGCCTCTAAACTACTGTAGGGAATTTTGTAATATCTCACTCGTTATTCTTAAGTTTGTTTGAGACTAATTCTTAAATCATCCAAGCAGAACAACTGTTGTCCATAACAGTAGTACACTGCACAAATATATAGACAACCCAGCCCATTAAACTGTAACACTCCCCTGTAAAACTCCACTTAAAGCATTTCCTTAATTCATATTTCTTCCTTTTTCTTAAACTACATAAATAAAATAAATAAAAATGTGTATAAAGCAATATGAAAGGTTTTGAATAAAAGCATCCACAGAATTGAATTATATAAATCTGCAGATGTACAACTTTCCCAGTTCTTACTATGAAGTAAATACTGCAGAACTGTGCAACTCTTTTCAGTTTTCATGTTAATTACACTATCAAATCAACTAATGTTAATTTCAAATGAGAACAGGCATAGTATCTCAATGTGAAAGAAAATGAAATACTCTCATCATCTCAGACAGTTCAATTAATATTTATGAACATGAACAAGTGAACCCCAAAGCTAAAATCCAGACAACCACGACTCTGTGATCAGCATCCCATTTCTTCTGCTGCTCTCCGATGATGGGGGTCCGACTTTGCAGTCCGACTCTGTAGAATAACTGTTAAGTATTTTTCACCCAAATGGGTTTTATTTCATAAAAGTGCTCTGAACCAAAAGATGGGCTTACATCCCCAGAAAATAGCCTTGAGCGCTGTCACAGTATTCACAAAGTAGGCCCATCCATGGTAAATGGAACAGCTCGGGGAGGTGTCGCTTGATGACATCGAAGATTAGTCTTAACTTCCAGAGAATTTTCTTGTTTGCAGAAGTGGACTGAATGAGCCAAGTTCGATGAGTCATAGTGTACACTTTGACTTAAACAACATTTCATTTGATTCAGGAATGCTTTTGAAAAGCTGCAAATCAAAAATCTAACCCTCCAACAAATTTTTAATTTAGGTTGTTATCAATGACTGTAGCGGCTCAGTTATGTAAAAGTGTGCATCTTGGGAAACTATTCTAAGGAGAAAGATGCTGGTAGAAATCCCGCAATAATGGTTTTCAGTGTTAGTAGAAGACTATGAATGGGCAAGATATTGTGAAAGAGGACAGAGAGATGTAACTTATTGTTCAGTATTAAACAGTTTTAGTATTAAAATGGTTAAAGGAAAATACGAGTAAAAATTGTAACTGTAATATTATAACAAACTTCTAGCCAAAGAAAGACTGTGGGTGAGGGGTCTGTGTGTGCGGTTGGAGAATAATTGATATTTAAATTATAATGTCTAGGTGAAGTACAGAAACCCATCAAGCCACGCAGACACGGTACAGAAGTCCACTCCTGTTGATGCTCTACATTGAAAGTTGATGAGATTCAGTGTCCATTTATATTTTAAAGATTTTCAATTATGCAATGCACCCCTTTGATAGGCGGAATGTAAAGGTCAATTTGGGCTTCACACATTGAAGGTTTGAGTAATTCATTTGCTGTGGCAAAGTCATTTTTCTTACTTGCAGCAGAACGAATGAGGACTAATGTGGTCTGCCAGCAGTGTGTTGTAAATTCTTGTGTTCTAGTGTGTCATATATTATATGAGTTTTTAAATTATGCATGTGGCCATATTAACAAACTTTGTGTTGTGTTGGAATTAGGTCCTATAGAAGATACAGTCTCATACTTGAGCAGACGCCTTCTGCTGAGATACAGTTGAAAACTCTAGAAAAAGCTAGTAAATAGACCTTAAATATTTTAGCATTTGTCTTTTTCACATAATAATTAAAATGAATGCCTGCACAGCACGCAAAGGAGTGTGATGTTTTGCTATCTTATGAAGAGTACTGTTCTTTTCAGATGTCCTGAGACTGAAGGAGTTGTCAATGAAGATATTTTCCACAGTTGCTTTAAAAACTTGACCCTAGTATATTTAGTCAATGACATTTTCTATTTATTAAACATTTCGCTGTTTTCATTTTCAATGGTCCTTCAAAAACACATATAATGCTTACTTTGAAAAAGGTACTTATCCTTCACAGATGCCACTGGCGCTACTCAGCAGAATAATGGCGTTATATTAAAGAGCTTCCATGTACAACTGTGCAATTGAGAAACTGTACTGCTGAAAAATCACAGGCACAATAAATAAATCCTGCTGCCTCATCATCATCATCATCATCAACATCATCATCATTATCACCACGACCACTGTTGTCATCGTTATTTGTGTTTCTGCTTCATTATATTTAATTTAATCTCATCAACACAATCTTGGTGACACGTCCTCATTGTGTTTATTGCTTCATCAACATTATAACCATCATTATTTGATTCAGACTTCATACCCGGCCCTTACCCATCACTCAACTCAGATGGATAGGGCAGGGATCAGGTGATGGAAGTAGGATGTAGTTTTTCTAATGTGAGAACAATTACCTGGACACATAATTTGATTTAGAGCAGAAAGGCAGGCACATCCTGTGAAGCATAATGGATTTAGATAAGTAACTTCTTAATGCCTTTTCTGGAGAGCATTCAAAACCTCAATTGGATTTCCCCCCCACTCCCAACCCCAACCCCCACATTACCTGCATCATTTCTCACCCTCTGCCTCTCTTTCCTGCCCTCAACCCCTGCTTCCTTTGCTGCATCTGCTCTTGAGGTGGCAGTTGGGTTGAATGTGAAACTCGCATGGACGGCTGCAAGACAGCGTGGAAGTGTCACAAGAGAGGAAGAAAGAAAGGGTATGTGAGATAACGGTGGTCTCGCTATGCCCTGCCAGTGGTATATCTGATGCTCTGTCAATCACATGCTAACTGACTGTTGACCGTCACTTGAAATTCAGTGAATAAAGTATTCTACCTTCAGAATAGAATAAAATAGATATTTTTTTCAGCTTGAATTTGTTTCAGTGTGTTTTCTGTGTTTAAATTCAAGTATATTTTTTCCCCTTCATCTATGTGAAAAATATTTTGTTTATATAACAGCTCAATAAAACAGGTTGTGGACTCAATGAAATTCAGTTCAATGACAGGCACACAGTCACAACAGGCACCAAGTCTAAAGGAGAAAAGTAGGGAGGCAAAAAGTCCAAAAAGGCCTGCAGGAATAACTTGGCCAGAGGACTGGACCACTACAGCTGGGGTGGCACAACAATTTGGCAGAGAACAATACCTCAAGGGCATACTTAAGGAGATATTACAGTTTTTTCTCCATTGATTTGGAAAATGCAGCAACACAGTGATCATCGGGATCAAATATTTGTGATTTGTGATTCTCTTCATGTAATTCTTGTTACTTTTCACACAACTTTCACATCAAGAGGTTTGCAGACCATTTGCACAAGTGGCAATGAGTGCAGAGTGAGTTCTGCTCACAATATTGCCATTCTTGTTCCTCGAAAAATGCTTCTGTGGTCGAACTAGAAGACCAACCTGGGAAATACAGTTATGCTGTAGGGGTGTGTGAATAAAAGTAGGGAGAAATCAATGAAGGAATAATATTTGTTTTATTTCCAGCTTTGTTACAGTGCCATATCAGACAATATGAGGTTCAATATGACAGTGGAGCTGCGTTTTCAAGCCCATCCAACAATATAAACTGTCAATCTTCTCATAAAAAAAATTTCTGTGTGGTGAAGGGAAGTTTACAAACACAAAATCATGTCCAGGCCACATTCACTGAAGTCATGGACTTCATCTGTAACACACTACTGGAGGCATGCCAAGGTTGGATTTGCCACGCAAACTATTTTACAGTATGTGTAATGTGCCTGACCAGGGAGTATATTATATTACAGTAGGTGCAATTTCTATGAAAATCTATGAGCTGATGAAAATGATAAGCAATATTAGTAGTAAACAGACTCATCAAAATAATACATTTGACAGTATTTTCAGTTTTATAAATCACTGCAGGTGTGAAGTGATGTGATGGTCCGTGTTAAAAAGGTTGTTTGTCTTTTTTCCTGTCTTGAAGAAGAATTTTTTTGTATCATTATTCTATGTAGACACCTTTAGAACCCTTTAGTTTTGAGAACATAAAACATTTTGGAGCATTTATTTGTTTTGCAAATGGTAACACAAAGTGTTTGCTTATATTTCCCCATTTTCAGAAGCGGCGTTTTGTTTGTAGCAGTGTGTTAAAACAATCAAGAAAAACTACCATGACAGGAAATATGGTTATGGGTTAAAAGAGTAATCATTTTAAATAAACACTTGTTTCAATTGTTTTTACTTTTAAAGTAATGTATTGCCTGTTCCCACAATTTGCCATAGGGAGCCTTTTTTGCATCTTGTCAAACATTTGCAGCAAATAATAAAGTAAGTTCTAAATTGACTTGAGAAAGTTAAAGAAACTCAAACAGATAAAGAAAAAAATATATATGGTTCATAAACTGAAATTGTTGACTTCAATGGATGTTCACTGGCACTTAATAAACTAATAAAAATGTGATTATGTTGGCATACACACATCTGTTGACATTTGGTAGCCCAGCATATTTATGAAACACAATTTGCTCCGTTTACCTAATTTAATTTCAGTCAGAGGGAGCATTTCCTCTCAGAACAAAACACTAACTTGTGAAAAATTAAAATGCAAGACTCTTATGAGTTTGGCTTTTAGACATAATTTGGAACAGAAAAGGCAGCAAAGGGCTGGAGGCAAAAATAAGGGGAGAGAGAGAGATTTGTCAGTGGTCAGGTTTGGAATACTACAGTTATTTATTTAGTGCTAAAAAATCAAAGTCGTATATGTTGCCAGTCTCAGAATGAATAATAGCTGGCCCCCAAAGTCACATCATGGCCTGGTTATGCTTGTGCCTGGGCAATGTGTTAATAATGTAGCAGAAAATGAGACTTCACATCGCCTCAAAATTGCCACCAGTAAGGAATGCTCTGGTTCTTGTTTGTTATGATTTTGAAAAAGCAAGAATAACATGTTATTCATTAAATAATTAGCTATTGGTGCTGTTTCTTGAGAAGATGTGTTGTGTTGTGTGTGTGTGTGTGTTTGTGTGTTGTTCTTTATCAGATTCTTACCCTACCTCACAACATAAGCAGAAATGAAGTATTAAAAAAAACTGTGTACCGGAGTCGCAACTGGCCAATCAGTGTCAAACATTTCACAATGTTACACAGCCCTACAACATGCCTGTCTCAAATGATGAAGGTCGGGAGAAGTTTAAATCCATTATTTGGAGAGAGCATCTTGTCATTGCTGCAGGTTGAAATCATCAATCAAGCTAGTTATATGTGACTAATTTTACAGTTAAAGTAACAATAAGTTACTTCTCCTTGGTTTGTACTTTGTATTTTGCTTTGGACAAAAGCCTCGGCCAAATGGTTAAATGTAAAAGTTGCAGGGAGCTTGCAAAACACATTTTTAATGACAGCAGAACAGATATCTTTGGTTATGAGTCGGCACTGTAAATATAAAATTGAATTTAACTCAAAGTGAGTTAATCCTGAGGACAAAAAGAGGGGAGAAAGAAAGAGAGAAATACCCATAATATGCGTAGATATATAAACAGACAGACAAAAATGCACATGTTATATCAAATGACTGCAGTTTTGTGTGCCTGTATTTAGAGGGAGCTAAAGAAGTTGCATGCATTTATATGTAAGTCTGAATTTGATTATGTATGTAGTTGGGCTTTTGCAACAGACAGCCAGTAACCAACCAAATATTGCAACACCTCCCCCTGCTGGATCTACTGCAGTGAGATGAGCAGATGAATAATGGAGGCTCTTTCTTTTATCTCTCCCTTTATCTCTCTCATTCGTTTATTCTTATTCTTACCCTCTGAAGCTATCTATCTATCTATCTATCTATCTATCTATCTATCTATCTATCTATCCAGTTCCCTGTTGTTGTTTGTATGGTGGGCGGGGTCTGAATGCCAGATGATACAATATGAAACAATGAGGGGTGGATGAAGAGGGAAAATGCATTTCCTGAGGGTGGAACAAATGTCAACATTAACAAATTACATCAGCATTATAGCTGTGTGTGTGTGTGTGAGTGTGTGTTCATTTCAATGGATGTCCCTTAAGGATTCTGAAATATGTGGCAGTGTTTATGGAAACCAGCCACACAATTATATACTAGATAATTTTCATTTGTCCTCAAGGTGACTATATGTGTGTGTATAAGGCATATGGGTCCCTATACAGTATGTGCACAGCATGCACACAGAAGGCGCAATTTGTTATGGGTGCTGTCTTTTGTATTTTCTCGTGTTTGAGGAGGAAATCTGCAGCGAGCCTCAGGCACAAATGCTGCCAAAAAACAACAGTTGTACATCTGTATTTTATGACGGAGCGACATGTTTTTTCAGTTTTTCCCTCTATTGCCCGATGTATCTTGAAATCTCTAAATTTCGGAAGAACTTCAAAGAGCAATTGCCCAGGAGAGTCGATAAAAAAAGAGAATCAGATGAAGCAGTGACATGGCACCATGCTACAAAAGAGCAAAGTCTTTGTGCTCTTTGTAAAGTTTGATGCTTTGGCCAACATAAGTTACAGAACTGAATAGTACATTATTCAGTTTACACACTGATAAACGATTTTCTCTCATTTGTATAAAAAATTTATTTACCTGGGACTCCCTGCCAGTCAGTTATATCTGAAAGACACTTGCATGAGAGGCTGAATGTCTTCAGGTATCTTCAACCAAGTACAGTTGCCCTAGATTCAACCCTCCTTGGATAACTATGACGTGGATGACTAAAAATCTTTAGACATTCTCAGCCTATCCTCACAAGAAAAATGGCCATACATGTCGTTTGTTCAAGCAGCTTATTACAACAAATATTTATGTTTATTGTGGCGGAGACCTCTAGTGGCCGTATGACGGTAGTGCGAGAAAATCTGCGTAAGTTGGTGGATGAATGGGTCAAACTCAAGACTTTCACACAGGAAACCAGCGTTCGTGTCCCATGTGAAACCAAGTTAATGTTAAGTTACTTAGAGTTTTAAGTTAAGTAGCATTAGTGAATTATGTCTATTGAGTTAAGTTAAACACGTGGTTAAACGGTTGCAGTTTGGTTTAGCCAACAAAACTCCTTAGTTAGGTTCAGACAACAACACTTGGTTATGTTTTGGAAAACATCATGGTTTGGGTTAAAGTAAACCACATGACTTAACATTATGTGACATACGTAACGTAGTTAAGGTCTGGTACACCTGCCGCTGGACAGGAAACGCTCATTTGTGTCCTATTGGGAGGCATTGATAAACAACCTTTTTTTGTTGTTTAGCTATGAGGGCATGTTTGACATTTCCCAATTGTTTCATGTAATCAGTGTTACTATTTATAGCACAGTTGTTTAAAGATATTTAAGGTCAAGTCTCTAATCCTTGAGGGCAAGTGCAAGTGAAGTCTTCAAGCAAATCGCAAGTTGCAATTGCAAATTTGTTTTGTTTTTTTAAAGACATGCCATTTACACGTTTTCCTTTCAAGGCAGTGGCAAGAAGTGTTTTTACACAGCTAAGACCATTATTGGTGGCAGACAATTGTGGCTGGGGCACTAACTAACTGCCAATATGGCTTTGTGTTATTTCTAATAGTCAGGAAAAGATATCGTATTTTCCTGTTTTAGCTCCTGCACTGGCTCCCTGTAAAATCCAAAAAAGATTTTTAAATCCCTCAACTCATATACAAAACACTTAATGGTCGGGGGGTTACTTGTGGTTTCCTAGAGTCTCTAAAAGTAGAACTGGAGAAAGAGCCTTCAGCTATGAAACTCCTCTCCCATGGAATCAGGTTCCAGTTTGGGTTTGGGAGGTAGACACCATCTTCACATTTAAGAGTAGGCTTAAGACCTTCCTCTAAAGCTTATAGTTAGGGCTCATCCATCCCTTACTTATGCTATTGTAGGCCTACCAGGGGACTTCCCATAATGCACTCAGTTCCTCACTTCTGCACTCCCTCTGCATCTACATGCAATTTTATCTCATTAATGTATGTTATTAACTTGACTTCTTCCCTCTCCCATAGTTTTGTGCTTTCACATCTCTCTCCTTCTATTGCTTTCTGTGTAACGGTGTTTTTGCCTCCGGAGCTGTAGAGTCTGGATCTGTGGTTGGGGGTTTCCTGCTGCCCCCATGTTCCTGCTACAATTATCATTATTAGTATCATAAAATGAATGGTACCACCATTGTGCCATTAATTTTCTGTCTGTACCGCTACCACTTACCACTATATAATACCACTATACTTTTGTATTTCCTTGTGGATATTGTGGCTGCATGTATATATTTTCTATATCTCTTTCTATATAAATAAACCTTGTTGCACATTTAAAGGTGTTATATGTAGTTTTTCAGTGAAATCACTTATTAACAAATCAAATTTTCACTGTTTTATTTTCAATAGGCACTAACCTGACTTAGAAATGAAGCACCCTGTTTTCTCTGTTGCTTGGAACAGCCACTATTCTGCTCTTAATGTGAGGACACCGGGTCGGATGTAGCCCTGTGCTCGCTCCCGAGCCTCTCTCCGACTACAGCAGCAACTGACTACAGCAGCAACAACACCGCAACAACATGCAGTCTACTAACACGGCTCCCAGCACAAAACAAACTCTAACATAAACTCCACATAAGGATAAAAACAACAATAAAGGTTTATGTGATGAATCCTGTCAGACCAAACGAGATTCAGATGATGTTGGCGAAAACAGTCACATCAGAAAATCACGGAGATAGTCACGTTAGCTCGCTAGCGAACGGCAGTTGCCAACGTTATACGGTGCAAAGTTGTATCACTTTCCACATAAATTCACCAGCTAATGCAACCCATATTATTATCCTGTGTACCACTGGTATTATGTCAAAGTGTTGATTTAGCATGCAAGAAAGGATGTAACGGTAAAAAGCAGATATAGAGCGATTTGTTTACTAGCCTATAGTGATGCAGGGCAGGGCAACCAGCTAAGGTTAATTAGGTCAGACCTGCCGCTGTTTGCTTCGTAATGTTCAATTTAGATTTTTGAACGTTTTACCGATACTCAGATAACATTACACAGCTTCTCTACCATCTCAGTTGCTGTAACTAACATGACCCACTTAATATACAATAGGCTACTCCAACAAAACGGTGACAACAACACTGAGGAAGACCCATCCATTGACGTTACAGTTATGTTACTTACTGTGGTCTTACTGTTATAAAGTGTAGCAACAATCTCATTATAATATTCAGTCACTAACTGTTTTGTTATCATCCAGTACATTTAGCTGTGTTGACATTGCTGAGCCTCCAGTGAAAGATACACAGATAGTAATGTTAGTTACTGAAAAGCAGCAGGCGAGATAAAGCTGATGTAGCATGTCGGCTAAAGGCAGTAAATGTAACATTATCATGTAATGAGCATGGATTACTTCAACCTCAAACTGATAAAACTATTACTGTAACGTTGCAGTTTGAGTTTACCTGAGTTTCCAGCATGTTGTGTGAAGCTGTCTCCCGGTCTGTCTATAGCCGCTGTCAAACTGCCTTTTTTTTTGGGAGTATTGTGCCAATATGCGGCTTGCTGCGCTGAATGAAAGGTACGGAGCTGGTGTTGATCGGCCTCTGAGCAGGGAACATTGAAGTAACAGTGCCTGAACATGGAGAAAAGCTACTGTCGGCATGCCGGTGTTTCCGTGTTTATTGTGGGATTTCTGTATGAAAGCGGTTGTGTTTTGGATTATGCTTGCTCATGAGTTCAAGCTCGCATGCATATGAGCATACACCTGGTTACAATCTTAGAACAGCAACAGCAGTGGCCTCTGAAAACTCCATAATGCCCCTTTAAGGCATAGGTAAAAAATATTAAATATTGTTGTTCAAAACATGTGACAGGTGTTTTTCCTTTTAGGTCTTCTGTCAAGTCGAGTGGACAAGTCTCAAGTCTGCAGCTCTGCGTTGTAGTAAACGTACTGACTAAAGTTTTTCATTTTTAGCCATGTCATGTCCCTGGTAACAAGCTGCAATATTTGCCCTGCACACAATATCTTTTGAGTAACAACAGCTACTCGGCCTGTTAAGAGGCATGCTGGAAGAGAGGACCATGTGTTTTGATTTGCTTTTAGTCTGATCAGGATCTATTTCCCTTCCCCACTATTTGCATTTAACCTGCTAACTGATGATGGATGCTTTAGCATCACCTACATCCCTAGAGAGGTGTTGTGAGATATGTGTCGATTTAGTGTACACACTCTATCGAGGCTTGATTAATGGTTCAACACACTGTAGTATGTGCAGAACAGCAGATTGAAAGCCAAACCAGACATCTAAAGACAAGGCTTTGAACCAGCCAGGTTGATGAAGAGGGGTTCTGACACTGTGTGGCAATATGTGATAATATGACACCAGAAACTGAAGTGTAGTAGCATGGCCTCCTTTTCTTGAGATGATTCCCCTCATAACTGCATTGCAAAAGTACAATGTAGGCTATCTTAACCATACATCCAATTAATGTTTCACACTGTGCTTCCTTGGTCGCACACCGTGTTATCCTGTAAGTTCTTTATTGATTTATGCTCTCGAGACTGAGCACTGGCCTCCAGAGGAAATCATATATTGTACCTGTACAAGCCAATACATTTATTAAGGTTACAGCTGACACTGTGTCATACTTTCAGGAAGTCAGTTTTGTAAGGTAATCCCCAGTGGGATACAGGACAAAGCTCTTTCTGAAAGTCCATGGTGCAATTATCTGGAATAAGAAAATGTGTTAGGAAGTAAAAAAAAATGATTATGCTCTTGTGATTAAATTCAATACATCTTGTGCCCTTTGACTGGTTATTTTTCCTCCCAGACTATGTGGTTTCAAAGGAGTATGTCATGGTAACAAGATATGATTGAATGGCAATGTGTGGATGAGCAGAAGTGAGCTTCATAGGCTTTTTGAACTACAGAGCTTGTTAGTGATATGCATGGTAACTATTAGTTTTGACAAAGAACATCCAGGAGGCCTTGGAGAGAGAACGACAATTGAGGCGAGGGATGGGAACAGATGGAAAGAAAGGAAAAGAAAGAGGGAGGGTAAAATAATATTACAAGAAAAGAATGAAAACGAGTGAGCCCTTCTAAATCCCTGAAGGGAGAAACAGTGCAGGCTGAATGGGGCACAAGACGAGCCATAACCATGTGACGCTTGCGCTGACCATGGTAAATGCAGGTTTACGCTTTGATTTATGGGAGTGAAAAGGTGAGAAACACAGCTCTAGGCAGGACACACATGCCCACGCAAATTCACACAGATACACTATGCGCATGAAGCTAATATGAGCATTGTATGTACACACAGGCACACCCACACAGAAAACACTCAACATAGATACAAAGTCACACCATGTAACTTGCCAAGGTGAAGCTATAAATCTGTTATGTATCAACTTTATACCTACTTATGGGCAAATGTGTGTGTGCCTAATGCTCAACAGGCCTATCAGGCCTGGCTGTGACAGGTGCAGCAGGACTGTAGCTGCATCGGGTCAATACTGAACAAGCATACTGGAGCTTACATTAATACAAGACAGCTGACAGCACACACATTCTGATAATACCCTGTAAAAAAAAAAGTCATTTCCAAACAAAAAAATGTTCCAAATAGCCCCGCACTGAACCATGCAAACATATTGTCCATGTTGGATCCAAGAGTATTTATGCTTTGACCTTCAAGAATTAGGCAGTGTTTACTGACTGTGTAGCCAACTAGCTTACTGCAGCAAAACTGAAGCCAGGGCCATTGTTTGGAAAAAAAGAATTCAAAACCGCAAACGGGTCGAATTTGTTCCACATAAATCCAGTTGTAATAATACAAAGAGTGGATTGTATGCTGCAGATATGGTCACTGAATCCACGAGCACCACCTCATTGCTGTACAAAAGTGGAAAGTGCACCGCAAACAGAAGTCATACACATAATTTTAATGAGTGCACCTATTTAGTTGGTGCAACTTGAAAGATTCTGCAGACAACAGTTATCAGATGTAATTATTAAGGCTCGATTATTTCATAACAGCAAAACTAATTGTGTTTTAGCAGTGGTCCCAAAATAACATGGTTCTCCATGTGCCTCTATAATGTGCTATGTCTGTGACTCTTATTAACTGGTGGGGTTGAAGTGGTGTTTCTGTAAGCAGCCAGAAAACTAGTTAATGCCACATGAAAGCCCTCACTTGCAATTTAATGGAACGGGATGCATTTGGTGATGTAAGCCAAATAAATTACCCCTCTGTTGTCTGGTATTAAATATAACCACGGATTGCAACAGGCTTAAGACCTCTCTTGATTCAGGATGCTTGGCTGGAAAGTGGAAAGCACACAAATGTAATCCAATGATAGTAAAACAGCAACTTTTAATTATGTTATGTAACTGCCATTATATAAGGCAATGCAACAGACAAATTGAATGTGTATTCCACAAAAAAGGAAAGCAATTTTGTAGATGACAAAGCAGTTTTTGTCTTGCCAAAGTCCAGCATACTTGTGGTGGTGAAGGAGGATGTGGTTTGTGATTTGGAGGAGGCAGGTGTGTAATTCTAACAGCTGAAAAATATGAAATAGGAGGATGAGGAAAAAAAAGGTGAGGAAGGTGAGATGAACGGGAAAGAGAAATTTCAAAAGGGCAAATCTGAGTAGAGACTAGCTCAGAATATAATCAACCATCAATAATTGCATAATTATTTGATTGTTTTATTTTCATGTACTTTACTGTGGTATCATTCTCTACAAGTAGTTACGCTCTACTACATCCCTGCTGTCTGTTCTCCACCTCCCGATTGTTCCTGGGCTCAATGTAATGTTTTTATCCTTTTTTCTCTACCACCTCTTCCCAAATCACTATATTCCCTTCCACAATTCCCAATTTACCCTTGTTTTATTTACTTTGCCTTTTCCTCATTCTTACTTCCTCCTCTGACTTGTTCTGCCTCCATACCCTCACTCATATTTGTTGATCATCTTCCTCCTTTCCCTTAATCGCCTGTATCATCTTACAAGCACTTTCTTCGCACACCCTTCCATCCAGCTCCTATTCTCAATATTCTCTCATTTCACATTTAGTTACTTGTGCTCTCCGTCTGCCGTACCCAATTCCAGTCTTGACATAAGTTCACTTCTCCTGAAGAACAGAGCAAAAATAAAAAAAACATCAACTGCAGTCAAAACTGATGGGATGGTTGAATAGAAGACCAATTGTTGGCTGACCCTGGATGTCAACTTCAAAACAATAAAAAAGACAAGGAGAGAGAAAAAACAGAAATACAAAACTGTGGAGACAATGTATAAGCATCGCTCTAGTCCTAGAAAATGCATTTCAATGTGAATTATAGAAAGGGAGAAGACTAAAGAAGACATTTGTGTTCTAATGAGAGCTGCAGGAGGAAAGACACTATGCTGATGATATCATGATGGCCTAGAGAATATGTCCCATTCTCGTCCCTACCATCAGCCTGTCTTTCCTCTGGACTGACGAGTCTCGCCTTCGGCTGCTTCCACCGTCATTATCTGATGCCCAGTGTTCAGCAGCATTCAAACAAGACTTAACGACTAGCTCATTTAGATAAACCTGTCACTGTGGTGGCTCTGCAAATTTCGTGTTATATGACTAACATTATCCTTATTGCAAAAGAACAGCTTGTGGGCTGAAGTCTGCATCTCTCTGCTTCCACGGGCTGGCATGGCCAAGTTAGCAAGTCATTTTTTGTGTTCTCTGCAACATTATGGCTGCAAATGTTAACATCCCCAAAGAGGAACTATTTTTTTGTAGTATTTGCATCTAAGCACATTTGAGGTTGATACTGTTGTTATATGGGGCTGCTTTGTGTCTTGGTAATTTGTGGAAATCTCATGCAGTGTGGCAGAGCCCCTGAGGGAAACTGAAATGCCGTCATCCAATGAGAATGAGATGTACAAAGCACTGTTCTGGAGCTTCAGTTTGGGGTTGAATGTCATGGACAGAAAACACAGCACAGGAGGCCAATTTGGTTGATGGATGTGGTAAGAACCATTGCTTTTCTTTGGTGAAGTAGTTGTTTTTATAGTAACACCAGCCAAAAGTCTGTCAACCCCGTGGAGTAGAGTCAGGGATGGCAATTTATTGTCAGTGCAGCAATGAAGAAATGCATTTATTTGGGTGCCATATGCTCTAGTATTTAAAAAAAGCATGTATTATAAAGACGTGGCAAAAATATATACCTCAATTTAAAAAGTAATTAATAGTAATAGTAATTTATTAATAAAAAAATGCCCTCATGTTAAAATATAGAAGTCATCACCAAATTATAGTTGATCTAGTGTGTGTAGAATAAAACAAAAGGAGTAGTAGGACTACCAAAGCACCCTAATAATTCTAATAGTCTCACTGAGTCACTGTAAAAAGGTAGGCACTTTGTGTTATAATACTACCTCACATTACTACCTAACATTTTGTTGTTATGGACTGGACATTCATAGCTTCTATTCAGGAAATGCTTTCGACAATGGATGGAATTCACAATGAAAATGGCAGTGTTGAAGAGAATACAATACTGACTCCTTCAGCCCTGATGAGAAAACTAATTGACTGATTTGAATTTTTATAAAACCGCCTTGGAAAAAATTTATTTGGGTGTAAGGAGTTTCTATTGTACATAAACAATGTGCAACACATGTACAGATGGAATATACCTTGGGCACAAAACCTTTATAACAGCAGCATTTACTTTTAGTTGGTGCAGAACGTAAAGTAATTACCTTTTGCGCCAATTGCGTTTTCCTTGCTGTTTGTGAATTCATTTATTCATTTCAATCGAGAGGGAAAAACAAATCACAGATCCAGACACCTGGCCAAGTAATGTGTAGAGTCTTCCAAAGGATAATTGGGGAAAGACAGCGGGCAATGGAAGAGAGTGAGATGCTGAAGTGAAGGGACAGAAAAATGAGGCAGGGAGCGAAGTAATAGAAATCTCAGGGGATGTGAGTCCCTGTTGTGGCTACTGCATGAGAATTTAGAGCTTGGAGAATTGGGCATGCCACAAGGTTCTTTGGATGTATGTGAGAAAGACACAGTGACTCCTTATTCGCTTTAGGCTGATCTGGAGCCTCCACCATGCCCATATGGAGGATGTTAACGTCCGAGAAAAAAGAGTTATACATGGGATATCTCACATTTATGACACTATTTTTCTCTCTTAATTAAAGAGGTCAAATTATGGTTTTCCTTACAAATTAATAACTTACCACTCTGAAACTCTGGCTGTTTCTCAATACCGAGTTCGCAAAGTTTGGACTTCTGTACTTTAAAGCTCAGGCTTGGTAAGTTTGGCTCTTTAGTACAAACTCCCAGGCACGGGAGCACGCAGTCAGTCATTCAGCAATTGGAATAGCAGCGGACTTGATGACGGCCGGACTTGTTAGCAA
Organism: Micropterus dolomieu; assembly: GCF_021292245.1. Lineage (NCBI taxonomy): Eukaryota > Metazoa > Chordata > Actinopteri > Centrarchiformes > Centrarchidae > Micropterus > Micropterus dolomieu. The sequence continues at coordinate 15,595,450 of NC_060172.1, read as the reverse complement.
CTATATTCCCGCATAAAGAACTGCATTCCGTGACACAAGAACAGCATTATTATAACTTACAGTTGTGAGTCTTCTCTGACGACATATCTGTTTTTTGGCGCAAAATGCATTCTGGGATACTTGGCTATGTGAAGTCCACACAAGTCACCACCGATGCAAGCTCTGTAAGACGGATGGAGCAAGAACACATCCAGGTATTTGACTGTACTTGGCTAGATGCAGACTTTTGAATTGGAACAGTACTTGGGCTGTGACTGATTACGTTTCACAAGTCCACAAGAACACAAGTACAGACAAAAACGTAGACTGAGAAACACCTTGTTCCAGTCTAGGTTGTGAAGCTGCTTAAGGAATATGTACAGCTGAACCAAAGCCTTGGTTCCTGGCTTGTCAGGACCCACCCTACTCTGTTTCTGATTGGCTAGTAGTCCTTACACTAGATATTGCACAAAAATCAAATAGAAGTGAGATGCTTCACTCCATAGCTAAAATGGAGCATTCAACAAACAAGAGGTGCTGCAGCAATGTGCAGTATGACAAAAATATGGTGTTTCTTGAAAATTAAACCATGTAAAACTGTCCTGGTACAACCCCTAAATAAAAATTATGAACCTGATGAGCATAAATACTCCACCAAAAACCCATCCGTTGAGTATCACATACTGAAAGGTGGCTATGAAAGGTTTGCAGCTTCCTCCTTTGCCGAACTTATCAATAGATTCAAATGGCCACTGAGAGTCAAAGCAAAGTGGTTCTGAGTTGGATTATTTTATGTTCAGAAGGGTGATCACTGGTAAGCATGTTTCTGATTTGCCTTTCTTTTGTGCAGCTATTGCTGTTTTGACAGAATTTAAAGTTCTTATGTATAATGTAAGGATTGGTTGACCTTATATTCATTTCAGCAAAAACGATCCATGGACAGGCAGTTCAATGCCTCTCTGAATGGAGTTCCTAGGTAAATAGGAGATGAAGAGACGTACCATCTTTTCTTAAAGGGGAAAGGGAAGTTTGTGTCTGTGACAATAGCCTTCCACACAGTGCTTTAGTGAAATTCAAATGTGTCTAAAAGTACAGTTCAAGGGAAAAATACAGTACATGCATTTGAGGCTGAACAATAGGAGTACAAGTCATCCTGTGTCTAAGACCGAGTGGGACACACTCCCCAAAATTATCAAATGAGGGAAGTGACATACAGAGAGAGTGGGAGGAGGAGGATAACAATGCAGAAAGAAAGAGAAAAAGCCTCCTTTGCCAGCGAGAAGCAGCTTTATTACATAACAGTCTCGGGGCTTGGCAGCTCACATGCTTTTAAGGAAGAAGCACACGTTCCCCTGCACCTGAAATCTCATGGCATGGTGGAAGAAGATGGGTATGAGGTGGAGGCTTAGAGATCAGAGGCAGCTGCCTTTTTGGGTGGCTTGAAGACAGACATCTATTACAACTACTAACACCACTATACTGTTAGTACTACTACTACTACTACTACATACTAATAATAATAATAATAATAATACCTTCTACCTTTGCTTTTATGAATGCTTTGTATTGAAAATCTTATTGGTTATAAATCGAGTGGTTCAAAGGAAATATATGTTTTATTATTCACGCCTGCAACAGTGAAACCGTAACAGCAGTTTGTTTGAAATAGACCTCAATTAATAAACCAACATCCGTATTCATTGTTATAATATTAAAGGAAAAGAGCCTTTCAGGGGCCTTGCAATGCTGTTGGACTGCAAAGTAACCCATGGAACAAGTTTCAACCACTAATATTTAGAAGGAGTACTACCTACATTTAGAAGAATAAAACAGTTCAAGATAAAGTGACTGATTTGATTGTGGCTGATTTGCAGTAAAAAATACTGATGCACCGTGATAATTTAAAAGTTGGTTGGTTGAATGGTTAGGGAAGATAGGACTTTAGGGGAAAATGGTACAAGGTTTAGGGGTATGGGGTTAGGGAATAGAAGACAGGACAATTGTATCATAAACAAAGGCTCTGACATGTGCAGTATACCAAACTCAGTGCCTACTGGGAAAACAAAACTAGCTGTGCTCGGGCTATGTGAAGTTGTACCTTTGCACAGAGGTTCTTTGAGTTGAAATACTAACATCAGTAGGCTTACATGTACAAAAAGACAATTTTAACATGGTGATGTTAAGCAGATATAACATTGACCATGTTCACCATTTTAATTTAGCATGCTAACATTTGCTAATTAGTAAGATACACAAAATACAGCACAGGCTGATGAGAGTTTTATTGTTATAAACGTATTCAGTCAAAAATCAAAGTATTAAACATTTGAAAATGTTGACCTAAATATTTCATGCAATCCATAAAGTAGATGTTGAAATGTTTCACATCATAAGTGAAAACTTTGACCTGCTAGTGGTAAGGAAAGTCAGGGGATCACCAAAGTCAGAAGGATTCCATCTCTGGGCACTAAATGCCTGTCCAAAACTTTATGGCAAACCATCTAAGAGTTGCTGAGAGATTTCAGTCTGGACCAAAGTTGTGGACTGGCTGACTGGCTGAATAACGAGTTGAAAGACCTCGTGTCAGGGCTGCTGCTAACTTGGGTACACATCTAAACCCTGCTCTGGGTTCAGGGTTCTGGGCCCCCTGAGTCTTTCAAGATTCTTCCTATCCCAAATGGTACCACTGTTTTGTGTGAATAAAGCTATGCCTAGCACTAGCTAGCTAGCTAGTGCTAGAAACCTAGCATAGCTATGTGTTAAAGGTGTTGACAGCCCCCACGAAGTCCCCTACCCTTAACATAACCATCAGAAATGTTAGTGCCTAAACCTAAGTCACTGACTTTATGCATGTTGACCGGTTAACCCTACAGCTGTGCACATTGGCCTCACAGCCGGTGTACTAGCAGGGAGAGTTATCCTCCTTTGTGTTGCTGCGATGTAGCAAATGGTGGCGTTTCATACGGATGCCGAAGGGTACCTTTAGCAGCAAATAATTATGCTTTGTCACTCTGTCTGAAAGCATCGGTAATGACGCACTGAGATGAGAACCCGTTGAATTTTTATATTCCTTCATCTATTCAGTGAAATTAACCCACATTGCATATTAAATTCAATGTGCTGATTGAAAATTTTAAAGGCATACACCATATGATTTATACTTTTACTACTTGTTATGTAAACAGTGCACAAAACTATTATCTGATTCAGCAGAGATTTACAGTATGTGTCTTTGTCTGGTAATCTGTAGCACAAGGACAGAGGTGTAGCCGACTTTCATTTTTGTTTTCTTTTTATTTAAAGACTAATGCAGAGAATCAGATTCTACAGGGCCATACCATAACCAAAAGAAACAAAAGAAAACATTTACAGAAGGTTCACCATTTCATCTACCCATCAGAACTCTTTGTCAGTATCATTGAACTTCAACACAGTGTACTGTATTTGGGTATGTGTGTTTGTGTGCGTCTAGAGAGTGTGTGTTTGTCAATGTCCACATGTATACAGTCTCACTCTGGTTTATCTTACCCTAATCAACTTTTGTGCTTTAGAAAATTAGTTGTTTTTTTACATTTCAGTGAAAATCAGAACATAGTTTGCTGGATAAAAATACAAGAAAAAACTCCAGTAGGTATCTAGGTATAACCAAAGACTCAATGTTGAAAAGCAAGTGCTGCTGAGAACTGCAATAGACCATGTTTGCATCAAACATAATGAAATACATGACTGATGTGCCTACAAATGTGATATTTACATGTATGCGCTGCATATGAGTGTGAAGGTAAAAGTTGGAAGCTCATGACTGCACTGTACCTCATATTATATATTCTCTCTCTGGAGCATTAAATGTAGGAAAACCAGACCTGGCTCAAGAATATTTGTAAATGATCTATAGCATTTGTTTGATCCTGCTTGGAGTACAAGAAATGGACTTAGCAAGGAAATTTCCAACAGAAAAGTGTCCACAATTCACTTTTACTCAAAGTCAAAACTCTCTGGCGCTCCCTGTAATATCATTGAGGTTTGGAAAGCAAAAGATAAACAAAATGATCCATTTAGCAAAGTAACATTTTCACCTGCCTCCAATTTTGTAATGACAAACAAGCTCAAGCAATGAACAGAAATATTATAAACAAGGTGATCTTGTTACAGTTTTGCTCCTGTTTTTTCAGTTCAATCACTTTATTGCATGTCTCTGGAGAAAAAGTGCAATCAACAATGAAAGCCATTTTCCCTTCAACAACTGACAAATCCAAAGCGCAAAAGAGATAATCCACTGTTTTCTTTGATGTCACCCTGTATAGCCATGGTTGAAAGAAAAAAAAAGCCAATGGGTGCACAGCTGATATAAAAGCTAAGCTTTTTTTCTTTTTTTTTATAATAGCTTGTAAATCTGAAACACAATGGTCAGGGAGAGAAGGTCAGTGATGTGGTTGAAAGCTGTCCTTGCATAGCACGAAGCTGACTACATAAATGTAATGTTATTGTTTTCTAAATGTGCAAAATGCATAACAATAGGTTGATAATACAAACAATATTCATCATCATCTTAGCTAATATCTTCAATAATAGAATCAAATACTGTATGCATTATGTATTTTACATATGTATATATATATTTTCTTCATGATAATAAACATACATACAATAGTTTAGAATTCAAATATCTTTATACAACTCTTCACCCTGAACTTCCTTGCAGTTCCTTGACCCTCTGCTTGTAGGTTAAGTGGCTGTTAACGGTAGACTGCTTGCATAATGCTCGCAGATGTCTGCCATTAGGGGATAGGTTCAGTATTGGTCATAATGATAATGCAAATAATAACAATAGCAACAACCACAATCTCTTTTTTGTTTCCCTCTGGCAATAGCGTGATCTCTTCACCACGGTACACAAACACACAGAGAATTCAAGGGTCTATAACAAGCCTTTTGGCCTGTTCAGTGCCCTGTACAACATATTCAGAAAAGCACACCCAGAACCGATAAAGCAATGCAATGCACGCCCACTCCCTGGCAAGAAATGTGGAGCTTGTGTGAAACAAGATTAGAGTGGGAACCAAAGGCTTCAGAACCCAAGATGGACACACAATTTTGTTATCTTTGACCAAATCTAAATAAATCCTAAATTTCCATGTACAGTATAAAGATGAAACTACAAGTACAGAGGGGTCAGTGTAAAGCTACAATGGATATTACCCCCAGACTGAGTGTCAGGTTCAGGTCCTAAGAAAAGCCCTTGCTAATTAATATTGCTACATTAACATAATTTAAAATGGACTGTTCAGAAACCTCGACGTGCCACATCAGTGAAGAAGCATTTCCTTAAAATATGTGTTTTTTTTATAAGTTAAAAGAAAGAAGAGCAAGCAATGTTCAAGACAAAAACAAAAGCATTCTTTTCACATTTGCGTTAGTTTCTGTTGGTTTTTCTCGGAAGAGGGATTGACATCATGCTACAAAAATATATTCATCTTCATCACTATCGTAGAACTACAGGACAAGTCCTCTGTGCGAAACACAGCGCCGGCTAAAGCAAGATTACAGTGCCACTTCAACTCAATGTCTCCTTTCTCACTTTGTCTCTTTCTGTCTCTGTCCCTGTCTCTCGCTGTTGCTCACCAACAAGCAGCAACAAATGAGTCCAAACGGGCATGTGATACTGAAGGCAGTGTAGCTGGTACTTTCTGAGTGTTATGTCTCAATTTTCAACTGAAAGGAAATGGGGACTGTGGCAAACAGGGTCAGGGTACACAGTGGGATGGAAAATACAGACGTGCCATCAGTCAACAAAGTATTAGCCATCACAGCTTCAACTCTGAAAATGGAAATACACTCCCCCTTCTTAACATGCCCTCGCCCCTCTTCAAGCAATGCTGACTGTACTTTACTATAAATGGTGTTTTGGCAAATGAGGCCACACCATAAATAAAACAAACAAAACAAGTAAATAATGAGTGTTTTAATTCTAAATGTAAAATGCACTCCAGTATTCTATGATTTTTACATTCTTTCTCATAACTACCCAATCTCAGATTACACCGTTGCCATTGTTGTTGCTGTTGTTGCCGTCTGTGTGTACACAAACAGACAGTCGAATAATATTTTACTTCAGTGTGAAAGCAGCTTTGAATGCAACACTAACTTGGTGAGGAACAGTCACTTAAGCGTGAATTAGACCAGTATATACTCTTTTTGTAGAAAGTATCATGAACAGAAACAAAAATAAATTAAATAAAAAGTCTACTTTTCCATGTATTCAATAAACATACCCTTTAGTTACACTTTGCCAAGCTTAAACATAATATTGACATCTCTAACATTTGATAATATTTACAACGCTGTGAAAGGAAATTAATAATATTTTCAATGGTGAGCACAGAGATGATTGAATTTTTGTGTTTTTTATCCCTAAATAAATGGTGTGTCCACTGAGACATGTTTTATTGCTATTGCAGAAACCCTAACATATTTTGAAGAATGGCATAGTTCATCTCATAAAACATCTACAGAGAATTGAAGATATTTTGACAGAGACTGACCGTAGCATTTTGCTGCTGATATCAAATAAACTAAGCTATCAGTCGATGTTGATCTGTATTTTGAATACATAAACATAAATAACAAGATGTCCTTCCCATGCATATACACAAGTGCCTTTTACCATGTCCGTGATTCCATGTTTTAACAAAATAGAAAACATTGAAAAATAAGAAAACAAACATAGAAACAAAAGCCCCTTAACATGTTTGGGCTATGTGCAGTTGTAGAATAGCATTCTCTTGGCTATATATTTATAGTAGCATTTTCTTAGTAGCATCATCTGAGACCTGAACAACACCCTTTCAAAAGTCTGTATCGTTATCATTCTTTTTTTTTCACTATTTTGTTTTTTCAAAATCTTCAAACTTTAGGTAAACATAGAAGCAATGCAACAACTGGGAATTCAAACCAGCATGGACACCATGTTTGTCTGAAAATCAACACCTGTTTTAGGAGGATTAAGAAAAAAAAAAGTGGAAAAAAAAAAAGAATTACAGGTAGAATTTTAAAGGAATGAAACATGGATTAGTGTGGATTCATCCCCTGCAATTTGGGCTTCTTATTCAAGTAGGTTGCCCAGTAGACCAAGTTAAAGGTTCCAAAGAGCAGAGGGAAGGCTATTCTGGCAATCCTGTCTATCTTGCTCACACTGTTAAAGGTCTTCTTGGCCTCTGGAGGCTTGGGCTTTGGCTCCTCCTTGGGCTCAGTTGGGGGTGGTGGGGCGCTTTTGGCAATAGTGGCCAATCCAGGGTCCCTGGCAATATTGGGGGCGAAGGCTGTAGCAGTGGCAGCTGGGTAGGCTGTAGTGTTGTTCTTCTTGAGGAGGGACTCCTTCTTCTTCTTTTGCTGATTGTGTTTGTTGGGGAAAGCATTGGGAAAAGTAAAATGGACAGATGTCAGCCTGGTGAACATTCAGTTAAAATATGAACATTGAAAAATATTTATTTTCCACATCTACATATTTCCAAATAGATGCATTAAACTCAGCAGTCAATTAATATTGGGCTCTTTGATTTTGTTTTCAAAAACAGCTGGATATTACAGAGTACGGTGCTGCTAACAGCAGCATAAAGACAAGTGGAGCAGAAAGCACAAGATGAACACTAAACTATTAATGTTCATGTCATGTTACTTAAATAGCATTTTCTATGAGATGAACTGCAGACAAGTAAATGTTCCTGCCTGACCTTGCTCCCTCAGCGGATAACTGCCCTGGTGCAAAAATGAATGACTCTGATGACAGGTCCTTGCTTGTCTAAATACACTGATTTGCCCTCATTTTGCCAGGAGGCATTTTTTGACTGTTGTTTTGGTAAAAAGTGAAGAAATGGGGATAATGAATGCAGACATGTGCCATATCATCGCCTAACAACCCATTTTCTGTCAGTTTATCATCAAGGATCCCTCAGGAGTGCAAGTAATATAAAAAGGGGTTTCAAATACCTTCTCTGGCACCACACTTTTTCCATCCCAGGCGTAACCCCTCTTGGTGAAGTAGTTCACTGTGGCAAACTCAATGAGGGCCGAGAAGACAAAGGCATAGCAGACAGCGATAAACCAGTCCATAGCTGTGGCATAGGCCACTTTAGGGAGAGAGTTCCTGGCGCTGATACTGAGTGTGGTCATGGTCAGGACAGTGGTCACTCCTGCAGGGAGATAAACAGACAAGATGGATATGTGAAATCGGATCAAATCTCAGTTGCTACCATTACTCATTTGTGTAAAATCCGTGTCTGAAAAGAAAATATGTGAAGCATTTTGGTATTATAAATTATGTCAAATAGTAAGAAACACTACAATATAAGTTACTGGAAAAAAACACTGTAATTCATTTATTAAATCAGAAATTTCCAGCGCAGAAGTGCTGTGGCATGAAGGTGAATTTATTGATACGACATTGTGCAGGAACCGGTAAATTCTAAGGACTATCTGACAGAATGGTGCAATCTTAAGGTGCCATCATATATGGACTTTGTAGGGTATGTTTTCTTTTCTTAAATCAAATGAGCAAGCAGTTATTTCACATTAATCTATGTGAGCAGCTGATAAAGTCTTGTAGCTTGTTCTTTTAATAGACTAAGAAGGACAGAGATTTCCAGAGATGCAGCTGGAAGATGCAGTTGGCCTCCAACATACTGCAGCTGACTAATAGCAGGCAAAAGAGGCTCTCTCTCCAAATTTGAACTGCACACTAATACACAAGGAGTTACTGTAAAATGAATGAAAAAATCATAAATTAAAACAGTTGATGGATTTTTTTAACCAAGTCAAATACTGAGGGGTGCATATCAACCCTGGAGAACCAAATTGCTAAACTATAACATCAGACACCGAAAGCTGAGATGAGAGGGAGAGGAACTCAGATCATATATAATGATATGATGCAGTGCTCATCACAGAACAGGCTACTGCAGATGTTTACACACCAAATAACATCAGGCCAAGCAGCAAACAATCCACCAATGCAGCCTGGGCAATCATGAAAGGAGCTGAACAGCTGGCTTATACAGGCATTAGAAAACATGTAGAGAGGATCCTCCCACACATGTGGAGAGAGATGTTTACGTAAAAACACACATGCACACGATACCCCAACATACACACTTTCATGTACAAAAATGCACTACCATCCACTTCTTAAAAGCCTCTGTATTTTAAACTTAAAAAAAATGAATCTTGTCTGAAAAGCTTTTGAGAAAACTTCTGCACCTTTGAAATATATAATTTGTTTTCATGACTTTTCATCACTACACAAAAAAACAATCAAAATAAAACATGTGTTATCCAGACAAACAAACTCAAACTAATACTATGGAAAGTCAAAGAAAATATTCTTTTGATAAAAATTTAAGAAAAATTAAGCCACCCTTTAGCGGGTACCTACCTACCACTGTGAAGAATAGTCATCAGTATTCACAAAGAATAGTCAGAGACTTGTTTAACTATATGACTGGCAATGAGCTTATAGTTCTTCTTTTGCAACACAGCTAAGCATCTTTCAACCAGTACTGGTAAGGATCTATTTGTCATCACTATATCTTTGCCAGTGTAATTTCAAATTTTGATTTGTGATACTGGCCTGTAAAAAAAAAAAAAAGAAAAAAAAAATTAACTATAGCTGCCTTTGTGATTTACAGGTCATTATTCTTTACAAAGTTACAAATAAATGAGTGATAGTAAGTTCACAAGTTTCATGATGACATATGCCAAAGAAAGGGGACCTGCATTAGCAGTAAAGAATGACCCTATAATCTTCGCTCCACAAAATCACCAACCATAGCTTCAAAAATGACAGATTAATTAACTTCTTTCTTACACAGTCTAAATGAAACAAGTTTCATCAAGTTAGCAGTTGAATTACAATATATTTAACAGTGTTCCTGTTATTGTGTCAAGCACCTCCAAGCAGCAAAAGAAGTTATTACACGTGTCTTATAATGTTTCTGTTTCTTCTTCCTCCTCCTTGTTTTTGATGAAGTGTTAAGCGATGAATCACAGATTCCTCATCATCCCACTCTCTTTTCAAATGCTTTTGGCATTGCTGACTTGGTGCAGTGACATGAAGCATAAATGGTGATTATTATGTTCTCATTAGTCAGAGCCAAGATAAACGATTGGTCGTTAGCCACAACTGAATAAGACACCTCTGACGGATTTATGATGATGTAGATACACACACGGTGTGTGGTCATACATTTCTGATGTTCATTATGGCTCCAAAGGGAATAACAAATAATTAGGTCAAAGTATTCTGATTATTCTGATGTCATTTATTGTTGTAATTTGTTTCTGAGATTTTAATAGCATACAGGAATAATCAAGAGTAACACCTGCCTTATCATCACACATGCTATGCTTGAGCACAACTTGAACAAACAAAAAACAAATAATAGCTTTGCATGAAAGTGGCAATATTTAATCCCAATTTGATGTAAGGAAACATCTCAGGCGTCCACATTAGTGATGTACACAAAAATGGATAAAATGGAGAACAAAGGTATCCACATTTAAATACACTGAGATGTGAATTATGAAAGTAATTTTTATGATACAGTAAGTGTATTAATACAGTTATGTGCTGTAATTAAATCCACACATGACCACATCTGACCTGCACCCACTGCTAAGTAGGGCATTGAATGATTTGTTGATATATTGTTATGGGAATGCATGGCAGCAGGAGATATGAAAATATCAAGTGATGCATAGTCACGTATTCATACCAGATTTTCATACCCTTCTATCTCAACCCAGAATTTTGTTCATATGCAGCTTATTTGTATTAGCAAAATTTTAGCATTTTGGGGGACTACATGCTCCATTCTTTAGAAGCATTCATATTAAACTTAGCTGCAAATGTTCACTGACCACATTTGTCATTTGTTTTTCCTCCAGGAACAAAAAAAACAAAAACACACACAAAAACGTAGCAAAAACATAAAAAAAGGGAAATCACGTGGTGGACCTGATTTCATAGTTAAGCATTTTTGGTGCGGTTCACATTTATTTATTTTTCCCTAAAGTACCTGCTCAATTAAGCTTGACTGAGGAAGTAATGGTTATGTTAAGGCAACTCTAAACCCTTGCTCAGTGTTAGCAAATAACTGTAATGTTGGTTATGATAAATTACAAGTGAATGCTTAATTAACGCGATGAGGCTTTGCAAAATCCCCTCTCTGCAACTTTTCACTAAGCTTGCTGCTGCAAATTAGTTGCAAATGTAACTTCTATAATCAACACATCAAGGTGTCACAGCATATCAGGTGAGTGCCAGAACACCGGAGAACAGCAAGTGCAAAGTGATTTTTGCCAGCAGTCATGTGAACGTATGGCCTCAGCGGGCGATGGAGCACATAAGCGCAGCACCTCATATCCACTGCTTTTGTTCCGAGAGCTACTAAGTAGGTGAGATCAAGTGAAAATTAGCAACTAGATAACCCAAATATATGTGTGGGTGGAGAATGAAGGCCTACATGCATATCTAGCGATATGTAAGGTAAAGGAGTAGGAAGGGATCAAGGCAGGTAAGGGAAGGCGGATGGAGAGCTGGGTGGCACCAGAATGATTTCAATCTTTCAGGTATTTTGTTTGCCAGTAAATCAGTTAATTTTCTGGGGGCGGATGAAGGCAGCACCACTGGGTATTACACAAGTCCTCACAAAAGCACCCTGATGCTTGGAATCATATATACTTTACTGTGTTTGACAAGCTCTGTTGTCATGGAAACAAGTATCCCAACTCCTCCAGTGTCTTAATACCACGAGAGAAAAAGAAAAACAAAAGAAAAATAGAAAAGCATTTGGTGTTAAAATCTGTTTGTTAAATATAATTCGTGAATCATTAAGTCTTGGCTTGCTTTGTTGCTTGCACACACTGATGTGTTTGAGGCTTGCAAGTGTGTCTTTGTTTCTATGGTCTACATGTATGCATGTGTGTGTGTCATTGTGCTAATGAGGTGGACAGATATGCGTTTCGCACCTCCTGTTTAGTGATAGGTCTACTAAGGAATAATTTAGAACACTAGTAAGTTGATTCATTAGAACGTGACTCCAGAGCTGGTTTTAAATGACTCCATTTGACATGTTGTAACTAATAGACTTAAGGCTTTGAAGGCTGTTAATGAACAAAGTCGCTGATCTGGAAAGTTCTAACTGGATTAATAGTGGTGTAACTCAATTCTTGAGAGTCCCTTCCACTCAATTTAGCTCAGTGTGCCCAAGCAGTGACACTTGATTTATATGATACATATCTTCTAACAAGTTTTTTTGCATCTGTTTGCATACTCACTCTCAAACACTCACACACACACAAACACACACACACGCACACAGGAAAAATGTCAACATATAGAGAAAGATGGTGCGAGAAAGCAAAATTGGGGAAACTAAATTAGAGATTTAAGGTGATGAATGACAAGATGAGGCAAGGTGGGAAGACTATCACTTCTCCCGCAGGCAAGGAAAAGTTTAAAATGACTACATGCAGGCAAGTGGTCCAAATGTGAATTTTTGAAATGTTGGGCAGATAATGTCCACTTGGTTAATAGGTTTCTGACAGAACAAGTTAAAGCTTATAGAATTTTGATTTAATGTCTATCAGAGTAATCAGTCTGACAGACTTTCAGTGCTCGACTGCCTGTAAGATGCTGCAGATTAGAAAATGAATTGCTCTAGGCATGGCTAAAAATAAATTAATAGGCTATTTGAGCTCAACTTTCTTTGCCCCTTAAGGTCAAACTATTTTTCAGTATAAGGTGCAAAGTTATTGTTTATTGTTTATTATTATTAATCTTGGTGAAAATTTATTGTTTGCTCTGTTGGTTCCAACTTTACCACTTGATTGACAACCCTTGAATGACAGGTTCGAGCTAATCTGACCAATCTCAAGTCAGTGAGTAAAATGTACTGCTCAGCCATTGAATCACAGCCAAGCTACAGAGCTCAAATCTCTGTGGGGGAGAGTGAGCCTTCAGGAAAATCTCTCTCTCTCTCTCTCTCTCATGCTCCCTCGTCCCAAGCAGAAAATTGCCTCGAACAATGTTTTGACTTAGTAGGCAGCCAATCAAACATGACAATCAAAATATGGGACAGGGTCGTTATGAAGTGGGCTGCCTTCTCACTCAAAGAATACATAGTCATTTATGTGTGACTTAAATTCTGTATCCTGGTCCAGGTGCTAAACAGGGCCCTTGCTATAAAGTTGCTTTACAAACTGCTAATTGGCACATAAATCTTCACCTGAACAAGGACTTCCGTCACACATTTGCAAAGATGCTAATACTGTTTTATGCTTAAGCCTTTCCGTAAGGTTTTAGCCTCTAGTGAAACTGGTTTTCTTTCCTGCATCAACCATATCTCTGATCTGTTTCTGCACTGTGTTCACTTGCACTGCATTTATTTTTTCATTCAAGGAAATGTGACATGCTTTCACTACACGTAATAGGGAGGACATGAGGGTGGAAGGTTAGGTGTACGGCCACAGGACGATGACATAAGAAAAAAACACTTGGTTGAGGTTAGGGATTGATATTGAAGAGATATTGAAATGTTGAATGTCAATAAGTCCCATCTTGAGCTTCAAGCCAACGTTGACTTTATTAGTGTTTAACCATGACCACAGTTTTTCCCTATGCCAAACCTTAACCAAGTGCTTTTAGCTGCATAAACGTAATAAAAACATTAATCAGTTGTCAGTTCGTAGTTTACATTGTAGTTAGATTAAATTAACTATGGTACAGCATTTTGTAGTTATATTCCCTATGAACATTGTGGCAATGAACAGTTCGAGATCAATATAAATGTTTCCTCATTGTGTTGAAAATAAAAGTCTAGATTTCGAAAAAAAAAAAAATGCTGATGTTAATAAGTTGTATTTACAAACTAATTTTTAAACAACAGGGTTGTGTGTAATGTTTGCTCTTATGGGAACATGCTGTTGATCAGTTGGATCTACTAATAAATTAGTGAGGGTGCCACAGTTGTATAACTTATAAAGGCTGTTGATGAATGAACATGATTGTTGTAAAGGAGTTGTCAAACAACTTTTTATATTCCTCAGCCATTCCCAGGAGTGAAGCTGTCTTTGTTGGATGTCTATCAACATCTCCACTAAGCTGCAGCTACTCATTTATTCATGCCCTATCTATAACTGAGGCCTCAGGGGGATCTGACTCAGAAACACATTAAATTCAGCATCACTACGTCACCTCTGATTTACATAAATAAAGAAATAAATTGACATGTTGATTGGCGGGTGAGTTAAATGACTGTGCCAGCTCCACAGCTGTGGGAACTGTGCCAAACACACACGCACACGCACACACACACACACAAAGACACACATACATGTACAGTACATAGCAGAATACAATGTTGTCAGCTAGAATTTATAAGCTCTCACAGGCACACAACCAGCATGTGCACATATAGCAAAGAAACACATGCATTGACTAAAACTACAATGCACACACACAAACACACAAGGAGTTATACCTTAATGAGCAGATACGTTAAACACCAACATGGGACAACCAGTAAATACCCAGCCAATCGCTCTTAAAGAGCGGAGAAGGAAGCAAGCTAATCTTATGAGCACTTCTGTCACTGACAGCTTAGAGACAGAGAGAGAGAGAGAGAGAGAGAGAGAGAGAGAGAGAGAGAGAGAGAGCACACCATATCAGCACGATCAGTGGCTGTTTCCTTTTGGTTTTCATTTGGACAGCAAATAAACAAAAACAGTTTTCCACTACACCGACCTAGCTCTAAACTAATCAGCCTCTTAATCGGCACAATGAAAAATAAGATAACTCTACCCACTGCTGTGTTTTTAAATTGCCTATTCATCTACAGGGCAGGCTTTAGGAGAAAAGATTTAGTGCAGAGGCTGGGTTTCATAGACACAATGTAATTTAAACAGTGTTTTCCATGCGGCATTTGTTCATGTTAATGGGGCTTCTGTGTCAGCTTTGGACATCTGTATTGGAAACATAAATCTCATCACATCTGTAGTAATAAGAGAACACATCTAGTATTACAGTAGTTATTTGTTTATTCCTGGTATCGGTGCAGCATTTGATAAATTATGATCCTTTTCTGAAATGTAAACAAAGAGAAATCAAGCTATGAATAGGTGTCTGCAGGAGGAAGGGCATTTGTGCAGTTTAGTTATTTCTCCTGCAGTAAAAATATTAAAAACACTGAATATTTCAGGTAGCCTATTATTTAGGTTTACATTTGCATATGATTTCCCACAATAAAGAGATACTGTATATAAACAATATAAAAGCTTCTGTGTAAAGACAGCTCAGTGTACTCTTTAACCCTAATAGCACTAGACATGTGCACTATGGTTTGATACACCACATAAATCTTTGACTTAGATGATAGCCAAAGGATTGAGATGGCAATGTAAGATCTTCATTGTCTACTATGTCTTTTTAATGTTCATTTAGAGTGATATTGACATTGTAACCTCTTTGAAGAACAGGCTCATTAATCTGCTGTCTCAGATGATGCATAGTAATCCCATGAATGGCCTGTCTAATATACTAGGATGCTGCACTGGTAAGTGTCTTCCTGAAAGCATGCACATGAGTTTATTTAACTATGTGTGTGTATGTGTGCGTCTGCACACGCGCATGTGTGCACATGCTGCATGCGTGTAATCTCATGACGCAGAACCAGTAATGATAGTATGAGGGACACACACATGCCCCAGATAGTTGTTTGAATCTAATCTAGGCCATCCTCATTTCCCCTCGACACGTGACAAGCACCGCAGGTAGCTAGCTAGCTGTGGCACACGCATTCACATATGAAAATGCTCACAGCTCACACAAACAGACACCAAAACCTTGCAGGAAGAGTAGAAAAACCTGCTGGTGCATGTATAATGTTTCTGTGAAAGCTCTTTAAGTAGTGGACCAAGGGAGACACTGACATCCATGAGAGAGAGAGAGAGAGAGAGAGAGAGAGAGAGAAGAAGAAGAAGAAGAAAGAGAAGAAGAAAGAGTATGAGGTGAGGTAACTCAAGGACATTCTGCTTGCTGCTGTGCTTTGCTGCTACAGAGCATGCTGCAGACTAGCAAGAGCTTTCCTTTTGGGCAGTATTATGTAAGACCTTAGTGTGACAGACAGACAGATACACACCACATACACACACACAGACACATACAAACACTCACGTACGCATGCCCAGACACACATGGGCCAATCAGTGCATGCACGCAAACACACACACACACACTGACACTGACGAACACTTACATCACACATACGCAAGCACAAGCGCACACACACACACTTGTAGACATATTCAGAGCACGTAAATCCAAATTCACACTGAGCCTTGTGCTTGAAATTCTACTGCAGCCAGCCACACCTGATTATAGCTCTTGTTCACCTCATTGGTGCAGAGACAGAATAGAATAGAATAGAAATATTCAACAATGAAGTTTGGACTCAATACATATTAGTTCAATCAGTCCTTTAAACATTTAATATCCTTTAAAGAAATAGTTTGACATTTGGCAACGCTTAGTAGCTTTCTTGCAGAGAATTAGACGAACTTGGTACCACTACAGCATCACTATGAGGTTGCCAGGCAACCAGCAGAAACACCAGGAGGTCACTGCTTTTAGCCAAGAAATTGTTACAACATGTCGTCCTTTTTTTCCATTTCGGTTTGTGTCCAGATTATACAAACAATATGTAAATTTGTGACCTTCAGAGGTATTCTTTAATTGACAGAGTCAAAGTCAAAGTCTAGCCTTTGCCCCCTGCTTCTAGGATATTTTCTATGCTAGGCTAATCACCTTCTGTTTCCAGTGCTCATTTAACTCTCACCAAAAAAGCAAAAACATTTCCCAAAATGTTGAACTATTCCTTTAAATAAATGATTTTTGTCCATATCAGAGAATCTTTCTCTAGTGATCACACTCTTTGCTTTACTTTGTTAATCATACAGCCATAAAACTCAGTTGAAATGCTGCTTTATCATGAGGCAATTGGTCGAGGACCCCATCCTGTTTTTTTTTGGAAGCAGCCTTCCTCACACTGAGGTCTTGTCTTGTATTAAGATGTGGAAATATCTCTGCCAGGCATAAACCTGGAGGGGATCATGTGTTTTGGTTGTGTGTGTGTCTGTCTGCGGCTAACCTTGCATACTACTGGACCCTGCCGAGTATTTTTTAGATAAATAGAGCCCATTTATGTCATTGTATATTGCACTCTATGACATTCATGCTTAAAATGACACTCCGTCTTGGCACAATGCAAGTCAGTAAAGACTAAATGCCGTGAAATGACACACAAACAGCAAAAAAAAAAGATTTAACTTGACATTGGCCTGTTATTCATTGGCCATTTGGTGATACCAAGCTTGGCAGACATCTGCATTGTACTTAGTGCACTCTTCTAGTTGGAAGCGGCACGTAATCACTCCTAACTGGTGAAATACTCATATTTTAAAATTTGTCGCTGCAGGTATCCCTCTTACATCATTTCTCAACGTGCAGGGTCAAATTTGCAATAAAAATGCTACGTCCGATCAAGTTAGCAATAAAATGCAACCTTGTGTTAGACTTTCAAAACAAAGCTTGATTGGATAACGTAACACACTTTGATTGGATTTAAGCACAAAAACTACTTGGTTAGATTTAGCAAATATTGTAAGTTACATTACGAACCCGACGTAACTTAAGTACATTGCGTAAGTCCACTTAGGTTTGTTACTTAAAAAATGAACAGCGGCCTAATGGGTTAAAATCCTCTGTTTGTTTGTCCCGTCCATCCACACCACCTCATACACATGTGGACTTTCTCGTTCTTTATACTTCGTCACCTGACAGTGATGGCAGGCGCATCCATAAATAACGCCAGGGAGGTACCAATAGCATCATATTTTGAAGCGGAGGGCCACTGACCAAACTGCAGTATTTGACAACTTGGGAGTGAGACCTGGTTGGTAGAAAAAACTGACAGCAAAAACATTTTTTTCAGTCTTGGTGCAAAGAAATAAAGTTGCACTCCAGGGTCATTGATCGTTTTATGTGGAAAAGCTGTGTGTCTCACAGTTGCTTCTATTCAGTCCAAAGCCAAATGGCAGAAGTATTCCATTTTAAAATTACAGTCAATAATCTTTTGATCCTAAATCCAAATACGTTTTACAAAAATGGAAGTAAAAGTAAAGGTAGTGAGTTCTAAGGTAAACCTTTCAAACAATGTCATGTATTGCTGATACAATAAATACCTGCACCAATGATAATTATTTAATAATGGTTAACACATAATTTTTATGTAACACTTCTTAACATTATACAACTTTATCATTGGCTATTTTATTCCATTTTTAAAAATATTATTGCGTATTATGTATTTTTCCCATTAAGTACATTTTATCACATCTTTAAGCAGCCCTGTGGTTTAGTGGCTTGCTTAACAGCAGTGCCACATTGATTTTCCGAGAACTGATTTCAAACCTTCTGGTGATGGGCTCATTTTTGTACCCACAGATGTTTAGAAGAGAGCAGAGCCAACAACTCACCAAAGACAGTCCTGGCAGGTACGGACTCTCTGTTGAGCCAGAAAGACACTTGGGAGAGGATGACTGTCATGATACAGGGTAGATATGTCTGAATGACAAAGTAACCAATTTTCCTTTTCAGGTGGAAGTGGGTTGTCATCACAACATACTCTCCTGTGGTCAGCAGACAAAAGACATGTAAAGGTCAGAAAGAATGCCCAGATAAACATTATACTTTACTTTGAAAATATAAATTTATGGCATCTATTGCACCCTTCACTATATGTATCCAATGTGGGTTTTCTATTGACACAGTTATAGGTGTCATTTGTCAACAAACTTAATACACAGGCGCAATCCATTTCATTAGTGCATTCGAACCCAGTCGCAGAAAGAATACAAGAGTCACAGGAACAGCACTGGGGTTTAACAATTTGTTGATTTTGAGGTTTTCCAGACACATAAATAACTGGAACAGATAAAAATAGAGTGCATTTTTAGATATTATCAACATAGCTTATTCAGTGAAGCTTGGTAGATACAGTCACTTGGGGGCTTGTTGCTATTAAAGCAAAGCGTGGCTTGGGGGATAGGACTGTCTTAAGCATTACGTTCTGCCTGCAGCTAGCGTCACTGCAAACAGGTCACCCATTTTATACTGTCACTAATTTTTGCCTGTATCAATGGAGGAAAGAGGATGTGGAAAAAAGACTAAAGATGGCCAGTAGGGAAATTATGAATCTGGGACATGGCCTGTCATACCTAAAGTGACAACCTGATGTCAATGGAAGATGCAAAATTTGCAGATTTTTAGAGAGCGATGAAAACGACTAACTGTAACTGTAGATGTATTAAGCTTGAATCTTTTCTCAGCAGAATATTTCTGTTTTTCATGGTAAACTGTATAATTAAGAGCACATTGAAACCTAACTGAAACCTACCTGTGCTGGACTGCACCACACCAGAATCCACACTCTGCCCCATAAGATCGTACTGGTTTAATCTGGACCCATCCTCTGCAACCACCACAGACTGGGCAGCCCCTCTGGTCCACACATACACCACCTCTGCTCGAGTGTAGGCATCTGGCAAGGAAGAACAGAGTGAAAACGTCATAAATTATTTTGCTGCTGCTCGTCTGTCATCACATGTTGCCTTGCAGGTTATATTTTTGGAGCTGCTAGGGATGCCAGGTGGAGAAAAAAAAAGAGGAATCTCAAATGAGGTCTCCCACTGAAATCCTTGTTTTACCTCATCTTGTCTAGTCTGCTCTTATCTCACTTCTTCCTGTCTTGTCTCATTTGTTTATTAAGCATAATTATCCTGTAACCTCATCTCCACTATTTTATCTGATTTTTTTTTACTATCTAAGCTACATCCTGTCTCGTATTTTGTAATCGCTTCTTAAACATTTTATCACGTGATGTGATGTTGTGTCACATCGTGTCATGTCACGTCATTTCATCCCTCAACTTATAAGAAAACAAACAAACAACATCCCAACAGGACATCATGTCCATAAAACAGCTAAGTCAGTCTTTTCTTTCCTCCGGCCACCCAACCTGTCAAAGCTGCAGTGTGGCTCGGCCACTGCAGAGGAAAGGATGGCTTGACTGCAGACTGCAGCATACGGAAGAGAGCTCATCACTGAAATATTTAGGGAGTGAGTTCAATTTAAAGGGGGCTGAGGCTCTGTCCTCTCACTCACGCTGTACAGCTGTCTCAAGAATGGCAAGGAAACAGTGCGATGTTCACTTCTCTATCTGTTTCAATTTTGCTGTATTTTTCTTTCTTTCTCCCCCCTATATTATTCTCCCCTGTTGTTTTTCTCTCATTCACTATATTTGTCACCATCCTCCATCAGTCTATCTCTTGTTATGTCTTCTCAAGGATGATGCAGGGTGGGGGTAGCTGTCAGCGGTGAGCAGCTGGCATTAAGCTGTGGATATATTACAGAGTGCTGCCTTGGATAAACACAGGTCTGTGCGCTGTACGCCTTCCAGGGTCTTGCAGGGTCTTGCAGGGCCTAACAGGGTTGAATAGGGGGACCAGAGGGGCCTTGGCGGACAGTTCCTCTGGGACAACAGCTGTTACCACACTGTCATCCCTTATCAGGGACTGGTGCCGTGGTCGTGCTTCCAGTTGGAAGTTGATACTGTGTCAGAGAGGCATGTGTGAATTTGTGCGGTGTGTTCATGTAATTTTACGTCCATGTATGTAAGGTTGTGTGTGAGCACAGAGGCCACTTACAGCTGCCAAACTTCAGTGGGCATGCATGGGCATCCATAGGGAAGTCTTCCAGGTGCATGGGGCATTCTGCTCTCACTGTAAGCCTAGAGAGATTCATACAGACATGACATGTAGAGAATTAGAAATAAATATTAGCAAAGCAAGTAAAGAAAAGCAAAGCATGTTCCAAAGCCAGGTAAAAAGGCAGCATGGTGACAGTGCTGGTGGAGGTGTGAGGAAGAGGACAGGAAGAATTAAAGCACAAGAATGACATTTCAGTACAGTGAGGCACCGGGAACATGTGGTGTGCAGTTTCTTCCACCAGTCTTTCAGCACCAAAAACTGTCAAACTGCAGCTACTTTTCCCCAAACAACAGAAACGCTCCAGTTCTCTGAGCTGTAGGTTTCTATTTCCTGACAGCTTGGTGAAAAACAGCATGTCAGGCCACCCGTGACACACTAATCTCCCATCCATCCCTCATCTCGCTCATCTGTGACAGCAATATGGGCTCCGCCTCTACCCACTTCCCCCAGCTAGTAAACATGCTAAAACAAATGTTTTATGACTCTTGCCTTAGACATCTCAAATTAGCATCGCTCTATGGTGTGCAACAAGGTTTGTATTGTCTTTAAGGCTTTTATTTAGCCTGCATCTGATGAGGTGCCATGTGTGGTTCTAAACTCAGCTCAGCTGGTCATACACCTGATCTTCCTGCTCGCAACTGTCAAGTAGCATCTCCAAAGTGATAAATCATGACAAGATAAAACTATTTTATTTTTCCTGGTGAACACCACAATAGGAAAATGACAAATCGTGATGATAATGTATGTGGCACCCAGAACATATAAATCTCTCACCATAATCTCTAAAGAACAACAAATAAAAAACATAAAAAAGATATAGAAATAGAAATTTAGTGGCGCAGTGACTCATCTTGAACCACATGAACAAGACTATAAAGTGGAGTATAATGAGCATTCACAATTAAACACGGTAGAATCAATGCACCTCAGAAAAGTTACCCAGAAAGTGTGTCATTTCAATATATTAAAAGACAATGATGATTATTTTCTATTTTATTCCGTTTGACAACAACATTCTTCACCAAAACCAAGACCAAAACAAAAATCAAGTATTGTCAGTGTAGCTAAAGCCTGATCTAGCTTATTCTTCTAAGTCACAGATCTCCATCATTTCTATCCAAAAACTACTAAAAACATATTAGTAAAGCACACTGTTGGACTTGGTGACATGTTCCTTCATTACCATGAACATGGACGCTGTAATTTATCATGAGTTAATCCCACATACACTTTTCAGGTGCCATAATGCTTACAAGTGCACCAAATGTGTATTAATCCATAGCTGAAAATGCTCCCCAACAGTTGCACTATTTACTGCTAAATGTCAAATGGTGCAAAAGAGAGCGTAGGAAAGTCAGAAAGTGTTGAGAGACAGGCTAACACGTCGGTTTTGGTTGTTTGATGGGATTTGCTGGAAAATATGGAATAAGGCCACCATTATCCTTTGAGCTGAAATCACTGAAACTGTCGCCAGCCATGTTTTCATGATTTATTAACAGTGTGTTCATAAAATCACATCAATCACCCTCGTTTCAGTGTAGATAATATAGATTAGGTGTGCTCTAATCCCTCCTTTCTCTTCAGCACATGGAATGTGCACTGACAAAGTCTCTGCTTTTTCTGCAAGAGCAATAACATTTTATTCTCTGGCTCCTTCTAAAATGCTTTATTGTAGCAGTGTAGTAGAGCATTTCAGCCTACCTCATGGTATACAGCAGCGTGCCTTCCTCTGTAATCCGCAGCAGCTTGTTTGGCATGGTCATGTTGTGGGCCACCGACTTCTTGCCATTGTGAAAGAAGGTATCGGGAGTCCAGATCTTGCTGGCCATCAGGTTGTTGAGACGCAGTACCGCCATGGGGCCTTTGAACTTTAACCTTTCATCCTTCCAGCTCTGTCTGAAGAAGACATCAATGGTGTACTCCTACAGGTGGTTGGTGAGAGGTACAGAAAAATAGAAGTCAACAAAGAAGGAGAAAAAAACTCCACCTTGTAGCTGTTAACTTTCTATCTCCACTTACTACAGCTGGCTTGGGAAAGAAGATGAGTAATCCAACCTTATATTTCCTTTTTACACCTTTTAATGTTCTCACTTTTTTTCTTTTCTCTTCTTCATGTCACTTTGACTTTCTTATGGTAGCCTTTGCCTAGATTCCCTGCTGGTACCTTTCTCTTCATGTTGTAGGCTTTGGCAAACATAGGGAGGATCTAGTGGAGTGAAGTGCATGGGTTTCTGGCCACTATCTTTTCTAAAAGAATTCCTCCAATTGTTTTAGTAATTGTTCCCTATGTCACATAGTAATATGGGTGGTTGCTTTTCTTTTTTCTTTCAATTTATTATTTACATAATTATGGTCTGGTCAGTTTAATACATATTATGCAAATGGACGGATGATCTGGTATTGTGTTGTAGGGTAAGTGCCCAAAATGATCTTTGTTAGCATTTATTTTTGGGGAAACTTCTTTGCTCAGTAATCTAAATTACACTGGACACAAAAATGAAGCACTGGACACAAAATTAGGGAGGAAATTTCAATTTGAAGACACCTATTGACTGTAGCTCAGAGCAGATTTTAATGGTTCCATGTGACTGTCCAGCAGAGTAAAGGGAACCTCGAAAAATTACAGTGCTGCCTGTTTTTTCCTCCCCTCCCCATTCCACTTGGCCCGCATAAGATAATTAGTTTAAGTTGAAACAGGGCTTCAAGGTAATAGAGGAGGATAGGGAAAGGCTGGAGATGGAGAAAATGTTCTTCAGCTTCCTTCTGGCCTTAACACAGCAGAAAAATAGTTTTGGCCCGCATGTCACACAGTGCAATTAAAAGAAATTATGTCAAATAGAGTACGCACACTTCACATGCATATAACAGGAGCATTTTTTTTCAAGTGTTAATGGAGAGGCAGTGAGACATTTGGATGAGATTAATTGGTTTCCGGTGCACTGAGCCAAGATCAGATGTTCATGTATGAACAGCCCACGGCTTTCTTTTAGGGAGCATATTGAAGAAGACTAAGGAAATCATAAAAGATGATGATTCATATTTTATGTTGCATTTTAAAGCCGGGGTGGGCATCGTTGGAGAAGTAGCAAGAGATAACTACATCTTGAAAGTATCCAACTGAAAAAATACCACCCCTTCTTTCTTTCAGTCCTCCTTCCAAAGCCACTCCCCCAAAACACATTTTCATGCGCAGTGAGTGCACAGGCAGAGTGCATGGAGGTAGGTAGGTACGCAGGTAGGTAGGCAGGAAGGTAGGCCAGCCAATCATTTTATTCAGACCGAATTGTGTCAGCGCATTTGATTTATTGATTGCTGACGTGAAGAAAACTTCAACAAATATAACAAAAACTGCTTCTGAAATAAACAAAAACAAAATTTGACAACAGCTTGATCATCCAAATCATGGCAACACATGACACATTTTCTGCAATTTAACCAAATTTCAGGAGCGAAAGAGAGAGCAGCGCCTTAATCTGATACTTCTAAGCAGCTATGATGTATTTGTTACAGTACTAGTCAAATACTGTCTGATGACTTTTTGTTACACTAAGGTCCTTGATCCTCAATATTTTCAAATTTCTTAGCTCTCCATAAAGACAGATGAGCTCATGGATAGTTCTGAAATATAAATACTTCTTCTACAAGCTAAGCAAATGGAATATTTGAGTCTATTTTCAATAATTTAAAATAAATCAATACAGTTTGGGATCAGAGTAATAATATAAAACAGGATAAAAGTCACATGCAGTTATATTTATGAGTAGGGGTGGCATTTGTGTAAAGTGGGATTACGAACCATGCACCAGAAAATACATTTCACACATGTGACAGTTTTATTAACACATCAGGAGCTAATGGAATGAATCAGCAAATTAGTAATTATTCTACAGCTTAGAGACCATTGCGTCCAGAGAGGTTAGAAAAGAGGGGTGTGGATGATAGGACGGGGACAAGGGGAAGCTGGTGACATTTACAGAGGCGAAAAGAGTCTTACCATGTCATGGTCCGAAACTGGCCCAATACTAGTCACGAAAATGTCAGTCTTGACTTCAGTTACACGCTCTGTTGAAGCAGGAAATTGCCAGAGTGAGTGACTATCAGTGGCATTCATTAGCTTCTAACTACCTGTTAATACAAGACCACCTGCCTATAGCCCCTGATCCATTCAATCTATTCAACATTATTTTTAATAGTAACACACTTTCACACACACACACATACACACACACTTTAACACACACACACACACACACACATATGGGAAAGAAAACACCACCAGAAAAATGCCCATTTTGGATGTCGATAACCATTTCTGCTGGTATTGGTTTAAGTGTCAGGTCCATTAGCCGGACAGTGGTTCAATCTCTTAATAAATTTGTGCATTGTTGTGTTACTGAAAATATGCACTCTGGTCCCATGATACTGATCCAGTGGGGATTCATTTAGAGGTGGTGGCGGAAGCGATGTGTGTGGGTGTGTCTGTGTGTGTGTGTGTTCATTGTGATTCTGAAACTGAAATATGACAGCATGATTTATGAATGATACCCATTATAATCCATAATTTCTTCCCCTCAGCTGCTGAACTTCTAGCAGGCCTGGTTTTATTCGCCTGTCTGTTAGATGCCTGCTGCATCACACTGTGCGATCCTCAGTGTCCTTCACACCCCAATTCTCATATTATTTCTCCCTCTTTTCTCTTTTACTTTCTGTTTCATTCCTTTTCTCTGTTTCTCTCATTTTCCAGTTCTGGATTTGTCTCTGAGTCTCCCTGCCATTTTGTTTCTCTCTCTAACAATGGACAGTTGACAATAGAGTGAAGAGGAGCCCACATAATAAAATGACATCCACTGTGTTATATTAGAAGTGCTGGCATTATGACAATTCATTGTTTCACAAAAGCAGCAGGTGGCGAATTACTCTCCAATTCTTTTCTTTTTTTTTTATCACACACAATCTGACACAGAAAACAAACCCACTTCCATAGGATTTAGTCACATGGCTATTTCTATGTGTAGTCATGTGGAAAGTAAGCTATTTGTTGGAGTCTTTTGGATGCCATTTGCATATTTGCAAAAAATAAAATACAATGATTCAAACAGTTACCATAAGGGAGAAAATACATTCAATGACTTGGGCTTACTGACCTCCCAGTCCTGGCCTGAGGCGATTGTCATAGCCATCCAGAAGGCTGTCTAAGATCTTGGTGAACACTGTAGTGTTATCTTTCTGTTCATCTGTCATGCCGTTCTGCCCAGAGCTGGCAAGAAAAGAAGAAGATTTAAAGTCATCACAGCTAGATTCCAAAACCACAGTAAAAACAAACTCTGAATATGAATCATATATCAAAAACAAAAAAAGGGATCTTTGCTCTAGTTAGTAAGACAGCTCTGTTGAAGTACATGAGCAGCACAGAATGCATCATGAATCACATTGTAAAAAATTGGAAAGTGAAAATAAAGACAGAAAACTGTGAGGTTTTTGATCATATTGATGTGAGATGAATGAGCAATTAATTATTGTTCAGAGGTGGGCAGGACAGGAAAATCTCCCAATTATCCCTTTAGAAAAGCTGTATATCAAGAAAGACATGGCTACAAGTGTTAAAGTTTTCATCAGCGGGATGTAAAACTGGGCAGGCAGAGCGCACATGTGCACATACACCCACACATAGGCACAATCTCACTGAGAGAGAATCGAGAAATCATAATACATTATTTATACCTTAATATGGTCTTTTAGACCACAAAGCCCTTGCTGAATGTGCTCTTTGAACAACATGAAACAAAATGCTTAGAGCAATGCCGAAAACAGCCATAATCAGTAATTGTGAGAGTAGAGTTTGCAGCATCTCCAAGCATAAATATTTCAACACATCCATAATCAGGAATAGCAGCCCCAAATTACATTTCGTATCATAAACAGAAGAATGCGACAGGAGTATTTGGGTGAATGTGTGTGTTTGCATACCTGAATCAATGTATGTAGGCTTGGGGTGTGTACACAGATGCAAGCTTGTGTGCATATCATGCATATGTTTGCATGTGTATTTGTGCAGATAATAATCAGATGAAAGTCTTTAACAATGTATTGTACGCCTCTAAGTAATCATCCTCTCCCTCTTTTTATGCTAACAGCGTTTGGTTTGATTGCATGCTAAATAAAAAAGAGTGTTTGGAAACAAGCTCTGCTAGCTAAACAGCTCCAAGGAGAGGGAGAGGTCATCAAGATTAGTTAGCAGGGACCCGCAAAGCAGAGCGGTGTCTGGAGAAACATGTAAGAAAAGCTCAAACGAAAAGACAAAGAAGGAAGGAGGAAGGAGGAGGTAAAAAAAGAGGGAGGAGGAAAAAAGAGATAAAAGGTAGAAAAGTTGGAGAAAAGGTGAGGATACTGTACAGTGAAACTGGGGAGTGGACAGATCCCACCGCTTTGAATTCTAACAGCTAAACATTTTTCTCTCTAAATAAGGATGCGCCATCCGCGTCACACACGGATTTGTATAAAAAGGGTAATGTACATCTCCCTGCCACCAGTTTCCCTTAATTCACAAGCATCCCTCTATCTGCCAAAAAAAGAGAACTCTCTGAAAACCAAAGCCAGCATTAAAACTGTAGAAATTGTGATGAGCAATTTTGTTTTGTGTCGGTCTTGGAGGTAACAGCTTTGAAACACTCTAATCCAAAACAACAATTAATCTGTTTTGTTCAGGTCTGGGAAGCAAATTATGTATAAATACAGGAAGCATAAATTGCATCCCTGGGACGTCAGCTGAGGCTAAAATAAAACCTTCTCCCTTCTTAATATTCTTGCTTTCTACATTTATTTAGGCATTCTTAATTCACCAAATCAGAGCAACACACCAACAGTTTTTGGTCAGCCCCAGGGCTTACAGTTCTCTTATCATAGTCCCCTCCAACACAGAAAACAAGCCAGGACGTCCCTTAGCTCATTTAAGTTCACTAATACTTAAAAAACACGTTATCAGGGGAAATACAAGGAAATAATCCACCATTACAAGCTGTTAATAATCAGTGGAAATAATTTTTGACCTTCCATTTCTTGAATGATAGCCTGCTTAATTTTAGTCAAATTCGTTTCCTCAACCCACTATGGTTAGGGGACTTTAAAAAGAAAATATGTATAGACATTTTTTACAGTGTATATGGGAAACAGGGGTGGGGTGGGGGTTTGGGGTTGTATGTCAAGGATAGAAAAGAAAATGGAGAGAAAAGGGTGCTGTGGAAGAATACACATGTTTATCAGCCAGGGGCCACTACCTCATAAAACATTGTACACCATCCCCATCTACAGGTCATCTGAACAGCAACAGTGCCGTTCACACTCTGCTAATGTCTTTCTCTCACTCTCCCTTTCTCCATTTAACTGTATCTCTCTCTCTCTCTCTCTGTCTCTCGTCACTCAGATATCTAATTATGAGGCAATTTCTTTCGTTGGCAACATACTGTAGCAGAGTGCTAGGTCTTCCTGATTACCGTGTCTTGTTGAAATCCCCCAAGGTGTGTGTGTATGTGTGAGTGTGTGATTCCGTATTTGACTCCAAAAAGAGGACTGGATTATACAGTAAATCTTTGGGTGATAATTGCTTTGCAGTTTGCGGTGACAGTTCCTCAGTGAAGTAATCAGTCCTTTTACATTTTCACTAATGTGCTCGACATACAGCACATCAAACCCAGTAAATCAGGCCCTCCATTTACTAGTCAGTACATCTGAAACATAAGCTACAGCCGTGATTAGTCAGTTAGATCAAATCAGCGTGCAATAATTACGTATTGCAGTGCATTGTACGTTTAACATTGGAAACATTCCATCCGTGTCTTGCATGTGCCCAGGTTGTGTAAGTTGAAACATGTAATTGTAAGTGTATGGATGTGTGTCTTTGGGGTATAGCTGTTGTAACTGAGAGAGAAGTAAGCTGGACCATCTCAAGACATTGCCATTCAAGTCAACTTTGACAGTCATACTGAATTATTCAACCATGCAGAAAAGCCTGATCCCGTCAGTCTCTCCAGGATTCTCCAGAAGAACCATAATGGGATGATACCTCAAAAGATCCCATGCAGTTGATGCTGATGAATTGTACAACTACCTTGTGGTTTTAATTTGTAGCTCTGAATGTTTAACTGGTCTTCGTGATTTATTTACTGCAGTGTTGCAATGTCAAAGCTATCCACAGCAATCCAAAGAGTGGCGTCAGATTATTATGTTTTAAGGTATGCTACATGGCTGCCCATTATTTGAACCATGTGGGAATTAAGGCAGTCACAGTCAAATGACAGTGAATCTTATTGCTGCCATCTCTTATCTAATCATTCTCTCTCTTTCTCTCTGTGTTTGCCTGTCTCTGGTTAGGCGACATCCGACACCTCAGTGTTGACATTGGGAAGTGAGTCTGTACATTGGCCCTACTATCCCCACAGTCACTGTCAAAAACACATGTGCACAAATCTGTGCCAGATAACACAACGCAACACACATCATCTACAGTACACAGCCAAGGTTTTAAAAACTGAAAATATAGATGTTGGCCCACAAAGCTAGTAAAAAAAAGTGTAACACTATGGTAACAGCTCCTCTCTCTGGTTTGCTTCTTATTACTTCTATGCAATTGTATGCATGGAGGTGTCCTGTGGGGATGCCCCAGTTACAGCTACAGCAGATATACTATGTAAGGGTGTAACCCAATAAACCAAGCAATAGGCAGGAAGACAGAATATCAACTCAGCAGGTGTACCACCGGTAGTCCTTTTGGCTGGCTGACTGCCTGACTGGTTTATTAACATATTTACTATCCAGTTGACCACAAGCAATGAGATGAGCATTAAAAGGTGTTTGTCTTTTTCAACATAACTACATTCAATATTTTGCCCAGTGCAGTGTCGTCTTCACCGTTTGTCCCCAAAATGTCAGTATGCGCAATAACAATCCTCCAATAGTATCTCAGTCATGTAAACAATATTTAGACCTACAATAATGACCCTGCTGAGTGTTTGTCCCAAACTCTGCATAAGGCTCCAAAACCGTCATATGAACAGTGTGTATGATATTTGCAGATTATTTGCGGCTGTCATATATTCAAACGATCCAAATGCTCCAATGTAAAACACAGGCACATATTCATTCGTAAGTTAAAGTTTGTTCTTACCTTTTTCCACCCAGTACGCTCTTGGCAACAAGCAAGCAAGCCCACAGACACAGAAAGGCCGTCCTGCTCCGTCCACACATAGTTGCAATATGAGGACCTTTCACTGCTGGAGGTCAAAGAGAGAGAGAGAGAATGAAAATCATTACCAAGTCATATGAGGCAGTAGTCCACCATTAACTCCATGCATTTCATCACATTAAGTGTCCACAAACATGTAGATGTGCTAAAACAACAACATGCTGTGAGGCTGTGAGGGAGCCCTTGTTCCTATAGAGATGCTTTATGTGAGGTTTTTTGGTCCTGGTCCCTTAACATCTCTCACAGATTCACTGACAGCACATGAATCAAAGCAAATGGCCCTGCCACATACGTTGGGCCATCACATGCCACTTGACACACGCACCCCTCAAATATTTACATCATCGTTATCTGTCACACTGACAGAGACATATTCTGCACCCTTACTATGTGGGAGACCGAATTTAAATAAGTGCTCAGCATTTTAATGATCTGAAAGCCACCCAGTGTAAATACGACTTTCATACCTGACACTCAAGACACACGCATACGGCATGTATCTGTAGCGCATAATGATTAAGAAGAAATAACAAGGCAACACATAATCGACCACATAACACCCTGAATGAGCTTGTAGCACCTGTACACAGCCCCCTCTAATGCCCTACAATGTGAAACGCGGCGGTACCGCAATATCAAACCAAATCCCACTGAAATAAGAGCATTTGCTTCCTCCCCAATCATTAAGCTATGATGTCAGCCGGGTCATAAAGTATGTAAGCAATTAGCATGCGCTATAGTGCATGCAAAACACAATGTTCAGATACACGATCCATTTTTGAAGGCACAGTCGATGTGTCCACAACAGGAGCAATTACTTACTTATAGAAAAGACTAAACCAGCTTTCACCAAAGACCACAAAAATCTGCCACTGAAACACAGTCCACACAGAAGACAATACCCCTGCTACTTGCTTGTGATGTTCCAAGGTGCACTGTGAGCGGATAGGAGTCGGGGTACATACAATGCTCTGTTAAAAATGACATACAAATAAAATAAATCCTTTGGTTGACAAGGATTTGACAAAGCGGGGATGATGCAGATTAACGAATGGAGGAGAAAATCCCGCACAAGCACACTTTCTAAGTTATTCAGATGAAATGTCACCCTCTCGCCTACGATATGTGAATATAATCGAGCTGGATAGAAATGTTGCATGCAACTGGCATCCCTGCAAGGTTGGTCTAAATACATGCATGGCGATCCAATTCGTGCGTGGCGGAGTAATTAAGCAAATGTGCGTTGATGCTGGTTTATTCGGAGCGCTGTCCGCGGTGCTGAAACCAGGCTGCCTCCCGTGAAAAACATCAAACGGCTCTTGTTTGCCATAAAATACCCCTTAAACGGACACAATTTCGACGGCAAACTCCCCCCTTCTCCCCAATAAAACTCGCCTTCGATTCTAATGGGGTCCAGCAACACAAACCATCCCTTTCTAAATCCGAGCGTTACTCCCCTCTCGCCTTCTTCTGCCTCATAAAAAGGCGAGAAAAATGGAGAAAATCACTTACAGCAGATGAGTCGGGGTATATTCGGTGTCCGCTGGCTATATCCTCAAACTTTTGAGAATATCGTTTCTAGCCGGACTGAATGAGAAAAATCCTCTGTGATCTCAGATCTGACGAATTTTAGCTTGAGGCTGGAGAAGCGGCTGCTGACGATATGCGCAGGTCTCTCTCACTGTTCATTGGTGGTGCTGTAGTGAGTTGAACTATCTCAGTCTGTCAGCAACAACAAAAAAATGTTCCACTAAACTAACAAATTTGGCCTGTGTACCGAGATCTCTGTCCAAAATAGACGTTTTAGTTCATCAATCGTGCCTATAAATAAAGTGCACGGAGAACAGACTGTGTCCAAGCGCAGACCATTTAATTTTAGAATAGGCTGTACCAACCTAATATTAAAACTAGCCCGCCCATTTTATATGCAGCACAATTTAACTTCCACTGCTGTCGTCCTAATCTCTTTTCAGTGGCTGCTAAATAAAAATCCTCTTACATTTTCAACTGGGATCCCTTGTTTTTTCCCCATCGCGCTTTCTGTCTCGCTCCCTGACTCCTACGTGATGATTTCCAAGGAGATAAAATTGACGTCTATCAAAAGACCGTCTCGCCACCAGGACAGCTAGGGCATCGCATATGGACAAGAGCAACAGTCATAAAACGGTCAGCAAGTACTTACGATGAAGCCAGAAAAGAAAGAAATTAAACACGATTACACGGCTCGTATAAGCGCGCACACAAGCAGGGAAAGACACCTCCAAAATCTTAAGAAAATCGTGTTCCCTCGCCGCACTGATGAGGCGAGCCTCTCTTTGTAATAAAATCCCCTTCGAATCACTCACCTCTCCTAAAAGCCTGCGTTTCGCATCGAGACAACAGCACCGTGTCACTGTTTACAGCCAAATATTCTGCTGCTACAGCCGCGCCACTTAAGACTGAGCTCAGAACGGCGATGAGCGCTGAGCTGCGTGCATCTGCAAGGGAGGAAAAAAAAATTGGGCTGATGATACCCAGCGTATATTTTTGTAGTCATCTGCGTATTTCAAGTTAAACTACAAATCAGAGGACATTTTCATCACCGAGGACTACAGCAGGAGGCATAAGAGGGAAAACAAGGGCATTCTTATGGGCAGTTTTTATCATATCAGCGTAATTCACGATTGCATAAGCCTCCTATAAATCCCAGCTGTTGATTTTGGAATGCTTTTGACATAAGAGCAACTCATTTTTCGCCTTCAGTTCTGACTGGAGGTTTATTTTCATCAGAGCAGGCAGAGTGAGCTGGCAGTGTAGTCACGTCAGTCTGGTCTGCAGTGCAACGTTTCCTCTGTGAGCGCTTGTGTGTATGCGTGTGTGTTGCCTCCTCACGCGTGGTTAAAGTAGTGCATGTGCGTAGTTATGAGGGATGTCATGGGCTTACATGCCTGTGTGTTCTCTGTATTCAAAAAGAGATCTATCTATCTATCTATCTATCTATCTATCTATCTATCTAAAATCACATAGTTCGACGTTTTAGGATATACATGTAACAAGTACATCATTTTAAATCATTTTTAAATCCTCTAAATACCACAAAATTTAAACGTCTAAATATTTCACATGGACTTCTCCATCTCTCCCCCTTCTTGCGCTCTGCTCATGTCTTGTCCTCATAACCTGATGCTGCAGGTGCACGCGCATTTTTTTTTTTACACAAGTAATAAGAAAGCCCCCTCACAACCCCGCCGAGCTCCTTCCATAGAATTAATGCCATTGTAATGCAAGTGGGGTATCATTTCAAGCTGCTTTCCTTCTCTCAAAGCCAGACGCCACCGCTGCATGTGACTCGAGTTGCCTGTGCGCGCGCGTGCAAGTGCAAGTGCACGTGCAAGCATAACCAACACGTGCCCGCGTGCGTGTTGTGTTGGCGCGCACGCCCAAGCCCGAGACGGATAGCGGAGAGGAGAAAAGTAAGACTCTCGGTTCTCCGCCCGCCTGTCACGTTTTAATAACCTTCCGTTCTTTCGGAGAGCATCATTTCTTTGCAGGCAACAATAGGCAGCTTCTTCAAAACACTGCAAGTGATCAATTAAGCCAAATTTCAAGCGACGCCTCTCAAAGAAACAAGGGCAAGCAAAGGCGACTTGCTTAGCTGCATCTCTGGGCAGGTGATGGAAACGGATAGTGAAGTGAGGTGTGGATCTGTGTGTGTCTCTGTGTGTGTGTGTGTGTGTGTGTGTTTGCGTGTGCGTGTGTGTGCGGGGCTAAACGGAGAAAGATGGATGGCGGTAATTTAGGTAATATATGTTCAGGTTATGGGGAAATAATCACTCTCAGTGCTTTTGAATTTAAAAAGAAGGGATATTGACAAACTACGCCCTCCCCCTCCCTTCTCTGTCTGTGCATCCATTATGGTGTTGCGTGTGGCAATACTTTGTTTCGTGGGGCACAAGTACAAACTGTAGTAAAATTATATTCACAAGCAATGTGTGTCAGAGTCACAAAACACAAACACAAAAAAGTAACCTGCAGCCACTATTGTATGTTTGCAGTTAACATTTGTGTGACTGTGTATGTGCTGTGCCTGTGCCCATGTGTGTTTCTGAATGTGTGCTGTATGTTTTGCTCAGGTGAACATGTCAGTGTGTTTTAGCATTTTGTCCATTTGACCTTTTAAAGGTAAGTCATCCACACTGTAGTTTATCACGGTGTTTTCATGTGTGTTGTTGTGTGTACGGATGCACATATACGTGCACAACCATTTGCTCTTCGGGGTGTCCTACGGAGCCTTTGTCCTGCACTTAAAGCACCAGGATTGTTGTTTCTTAAGGGAAAAGTGGCCCTTTGAACACTCATGATCCTGAAAGGTTTTGCTGACCTCTTTTTTAGTTTAGAGAACACCTGCCTTTTAATGACTGTGGCACAATCTTAACACCCCCAGATTCTTTGCCCGACTTGGTCCACAAACATGCAGACACCAGCAGGTGCCGTCTCAGTTCCAGTGTAGTTTATCTGTAGGCAGTAAAGCATTTTAAAAAGGGATCAAACCAGGACAGGTGGGAGAGGACCTTTTTAGCATTTTTTTTTGTTGTTGAGTGGACCAGAGCACTCTTCCCAAGGGGGGAATGTCCTCATTTGGCATGTGATGTCACTCAATGGGAAATTCCTGAGGCTCTGAGTCTCTCTGCTCATGGAATCTTCTAGTCAGCGGCATGTTGTGGCTCCACATAGGTCAGGGCTGCTCCTCTATGAAGAGGTCACTTAAGACTCTCTGTCCAGTAGGCAACAGCAGGCAAGGCCCCCATCTGGCTGCCTCCAATTGAGCAACTGAGGCCCTAGCAGGAGAGAGAGAGAGAGAGAGAGAGAGAGAGAGAGAGAGAGAGAGAAACCCAAGTGCAGTGCTTCAGTTCAATTACTGTAGTAAAGCTTGATTTGTGCTTGCCTCTTGCACACTTTGGACTTGTGCATTTCACAGTGCCAGTGGGTTGAAACTCTGCTACTGGTCTGCCTGTTGAACCCGGATTCGGTGTCTACTGCTAAACATTGTCTCATTTCCCTCCTGCCCAGCTCCTGGTTTCATCTTTTATCCCTTATCCATCTGATCTGGATGCAGCAGGCTAATTGAGACTTTCCACAGGTGTGAATGAATCAGTTGAAATATTTTCTGTGAGATGCCATCCACGTGTGGTGCCAAGAAGAGGAGAAACACACTCACAGTAAATCAAAGCCAGTGTCACTGTAGAGCTCCTCCTACAAACAAGAATGAAGGAAGGTTGGCTTCCAAATGGACCAGTATGCACTGTCAGAAGCTGTTGCTGCCAAATTGCTGGGTACCTGCCCTTCTAGCAAACTTACTGGTAGATACACAGCCACTGTGGCTGTAGCCTGTAGTTCCATTTCTGCAGAGCATTAAGAGTGACTTGCCTCAATCAGCGATCCTGAGGAATAAACCAGGCTGTTGTTGAAGACAAAAAAGTGCTTCCCCTCTGTGAGCTGCTCTCTGCAATCAACCATAAACTGGCTCCTCTGACTCACTATTGAGGCCAAGTCCAGTGTGACACATGCACAGTTTTACACACATTCATGTGTATTCCTACTCATCTGCATTAGTCACGTAGGCAGACATGCACATGTATATACATACACAGTAAAACCTTTCATTAGATAGAGACTCCATGTGCACACATGAATTTAACTGAACATACTGTACATGTGCCTTATATGTATACAAATACAGATGGGTAAAACTGACATAGATGATCTTACAATATCGATGGTAAACTTTGCTCAGTGGTTTGATCAGTTGTGTCTTAAAAAATGATTTTGTTAAAATTATGGTAAATGTATAGTGCCTTTCTAGTCTTCTGACTGCTCAAAGCAGGCGGAGGCTAAGGTGCCAACAGTTCATCAGAACAGGAATTAACATTCACACACCAATGGGACAGCCATTGGGAGCAATTTGGGGTTCAGTATCTTGCCCAAGGACACTTCGACATGCAAACTGGATTGACTGCTGATCTTCAGATTAGCAGGCAACCAAATTTACCTCCTGAGCCACAGCCACAAAATGATGATGGGTATGTTTCTTGTTAAAACAAAATAAAAACACATAAGAAAGGACTGGCATAGTTATTGATAATTGGGGTGGTGATGATGCATGCCTTTGGTGTGGGAGACCCGGGTTCAACTCCTTACTGTGACACATCCACCAATGTGTCCCTGAGCAAGACACTTAACCCCTAGTTGCTCCAGAGGCGTGCGACCTCTGACATATATAGCAATTGTAAGTCACTTTGGATAAAAGAGTCAGCTAAATGTAAATGATAATTTTAGATTAGAAACTTAATTTTAAAACATTTTAAAAGAATTAAAGAACACCTTAGCATATACAGTGACTGAAGAAGATCATCATACCCTGGTATAATCCTTACCTCTTGTTTTTCCACTTTATTTACATGTTATAACCCTCAACATTGAAGTAATATATATATATATATATATATATATATATATATATATATATATATATATATATATATAT